>NW_026728851.1:0-600000 GCF_030272615.1 Cryptomeria japonica | reverse complement strand
AAATTAAACACACATAACTAGAAATCAAAACCACATTTAGGTTGCATAGAAAGGTATAAAATACATAATTTTTCTATTTCCAAAGAAAAGAAACAAATATCCAACAAAGAAAGTTATAAACCCTACCTTGGGTCCTATGAGGACAAACAGAAGAAGGAGAAATGAGGAGGAATGAAGCATGAAGTCAATTCATGAACAACAAGTAGTTTCCAACTAACAAGCAAGATAAAGTGCAAAAACAATCCTCTAGTAAATCTTCTACCAACACATAGATTTAATCTCCCAAAAGCCCTCCAAAACCCTCTCTCCACAAGCAACAAAATTCATCCAAAAACCCCCTCTCCAAAACCCACAATTCCATTCTCAAAGAAACTCTCTCCAAAACTCTATCAATAAAATTCTTAAAGATCTCCCAAAAAAAAACAATAATAAATTTCATTCCCAAAAACTTGTACAGGAATGTCACAACCACCCCCCAAAAAAACTATAAAAATTAAGACATAAATCAATTAATTAAACTCACATATACAACCAACTCCTACCAATGAAAAATAATAATCAACAATTAATATTTATCCCCACTAAAAATATTATTACTCAAGTAAAAATATTAATTATATATTGCTCCACCACCATAAATGTAATTTACAAATATTAATTATACTCAATATCACAAAAAGGTAAATAAATTAATTATACTCAAATATTAATTATTATAAACAATTATATTACTTAATAATATTGGTAACAATAATAATAATAATCATAAATATTTACACCATAATGACATTATTATCAACATAAGTATTATTAAAAATACAACACATGAATGCACACAGATATTGCCAAGATTAAAATGTCAATCACCACATAACCAAAGCTAATTGATTTAGGGATACATGCATTGCCTTTAGGGCAATCCAAATAGTGAAACTTGAGACTAGGATTATTGCCCTAATTTTGGACAAAGGCTAGGGCTGGCTCAAATTGGGCCTAAATGCTATCTCCATATACCACCATTAGGGATTGTTTAGGCACACTCAGATCTATGAAGCTAGGTGGAGTTTGTGCCTTGTACTTGCATCACCTAAAGCATAAACACCTCCACAATGTATATATCCATACATATATATAACAATAACATTAGTGATTATAATTTAATCCTCTAATAGAATCACTTAAAACACATATTAGGACATCATACTCCATCATTATCATAGTACTTCATCTCACATCTAATCATCAAGAAATCATAGTTGTAACCATAAATCCTAATACAACGAATAGGTTTTTAGAAATATAAATCATTAGATCATAATCATATACTGAAGCATAGATCCATTATTAATAATAAACCTTCAATAAATCAACTAAGTATATCTACTTCTAACAAATAACATACCACTAAAGACAACATAAATATAAAGAAATATAATCAAGAAACGGACATAGAAGGTGTTACTCTAGATCATAGTTCATTCCCCAAAAGGGATCACATAGTAAATGTAGTTAGGAAATCCACTGGTCAATGACACATTCTAACATTAATAGAGTATCCTAATTAGCACAATCAAGATATTTTCACATTATACCCAAACACCCTCATGACATAAAGGTAACCAAAATATTGAATTTATTGGAATGAGATTTTAACATCACATCTCTTCTCATCTATTTAGATGATGCGATATCATCTATTTATATCTAGCATCCATAAAAACATAACCATGTTTCTTTCAATAATTAGTAATATTAGTAAAAATGTTATCATCATAGTGACCACTAAATCTAGCAAATAACTCTGTCTACATTTATTATCGTTTCATTACTTACTTCATTCACATCTAAGTGTGGGTTTAGTGTCATAATACTTGCTTTATTGTGTGAGGGTTAGAGATGTATTACACATTATGCATAACAAAGGTTTTTGTTGTACAAATGTAAATTATATAATAACATCATTTGACCCTAATACATGCACAATAAGAACCATCTTAAAAATTGATGGCATAACTCATATTAGACCCTTACTAGAAAAGTAATATAATTAGTGGACTTGGCTAGTACCATTAATCTTATTGCATAAGAAAACCAAATTATCTATAATGGTTAAATATAATTTAGCTATATTAGAATTTCATATAGAACCCATAAAGTTCAACTAATCATTAAATTATTTACAAAGAAATCATCAACCATACTCCATAAATAAGCATCCTAACACATGATCCAGTCTTATGATCCATTGTAATGACCCGTTTTTAGTACTAAATGGGTCATAAAATTGGGTACTAAAAATGGGTCATTAAAATATGTACTAAAAAATGGATCCTTAAAATAGGTCGTAAAAAATGGATACTAAAAATTGGTCATAAAAATAGGTAATAAATATGGGTCATAAAAATGTATTAAAAATGGGTAATAAAAGTGGATATTAAAAATTCATAAAAATGTGTATTAAAATTTAACTTTTAAAATGGGTCATAAAAATGGGTGCTCAAAATGGGTCGTTAAAATTGAGTCATCAAAATGGGTCATTAAAATTGAGTTATCAAAATGGGTCATAAAAATTGGTACTCAAAATGGGTCATTAAAACTAGGTCATAAAAATGTGTACTAAAAATGGATCATAAAAATTGATACTAAAAATGGGTACTAAAAAAGAGTCATAAAAGAGGATATTAAAAAATGGGTCATATAAATGGATACTTAAAATTGATCATCAAAATGGATACTAAAAATAGGTCATCAAAATGGAGCAAATATGGGTTATAAAATGGTAGTAAAATTAGGTTATAAAAATAGATCATAAAAATGCGTCATAAAAATGGATACTAAAAATGAGTCATCAAAACAACTACTAAAAAATGGTTTTAAAAATGGGTACTAAAAATTAATCATCAAATTGAGTCATAAAAATGGGTGCTAAAAATGGGTCACAAAAATGGATACTAAAAATGGGTCATAAACATGGGTACTAAAAATGTGGTATCAAAATGGATCAGTTAATAACAAGTTGATTCCCCCTATTATTCAACAAGGGCTAGTAGGTTAATTAATTGACTCTAACAAGTTGCTTATTGTAGTACACCTGCCATAATCAATTTCCAATCTCGGTTTGACCTTGGTTAGTTTATCATGTTATAATGTTATAATTAGATGTTTTGATTTTTGTGTGTACGTGTTAATGTGGTTTTCGCAGCAATTCTTGTGCAAGTTTATTAGTTCTCCTATTTCATGTCATTAATCTCAGGCTAACACTTTAATTAAGTATATATATGTATGCATGTATGACTCTTGGTTGCAGGAGATTTCAGGTACAGTACCGCATGGGTGCGAGGTCTGTCTCCGCCTGGATTCACATGTTTGAGTCTACCTCTTTGGTCCTTAGATTTTGGATTAGGTGGTTGTAAGACCCTTATTTGACCATAGTCGTTGTCAAGTGAGCATCGTCAGTCATCGTCGGTATTCCCCTTGGGTGGGTATGCGGGTCATCTATCTGCTTGGCTTTCTTGGGTTGCGTGTTTGTGTGTGGTTAAATTGAGTATTTAATCCTTAATATTTAATTTGATTTAATGTGTGTTTACGCATTAGTATTTTGGGGACTAAATTAAATAGGTTCCTTTTATGCGATTTATCATTAATTAGAATTGCTCAATTCAAGTTGGTAGCAAGTTCGTTTAAATGGTTAATTTTAATGATAAATATTTTTCAGTTATGCTTTTTGAAAGGAAAGCTTTGAATTTTAATTGAAATAAGAAATGATTTAATTTCTTTGGCATTTTGGAATAGAAAAGGGCAATTTAAGTTATTTGGAAAAATCAATTTTAATTTGAAAAGCAAGTTGAATATATTGATATAGATTAAAAGAATGATTTTGGGGGATTAATTTTAAATGAAAATATTTTAAATTCAAAAATAAAAATTTGGTTCAACAATCTCCCATTTAACCTAGGTTTGAAAATATTTTTGGGAGGATTATTTTTAGAGAGTTATTTTTTGGAATGGAAAATTTTTGGCATTTGGAGGACAAATTTGCATACAAATTTTGGGGGTTTTTTATTTGCTTGAAGAATTTGGGATGGCTCTTCTACAATTTGTCTTCAGGAAAGCATTTGCAGGGTGGTTGATTTTGATTTTGATTTAGTATTGTTGAATTTTGAAACTCTCTGAGTTTCTTGAATTCTCTTTGGTTTGATAGTTAGTTTGTCCGATTGGAAATGAAATCTTCATTTTCCTTCTTAATTTGTGTTTCAATTTGTGAGTAAATTGATTTTTAGTATAGATATGCTGTCAAAATTTGGAAAAGGCCCAAATTTAGTTGCACAGAAGTTAATTTGTTTTCAAAAAAATAAAAAAATCACTCCCTGCTTATTTCACTTAGAAAATTTTCCAAATAAACTTGGCAATAAGAGTTTGATTTATACAGAAACAAAAAGAAATAAAAAGTTCATAACCTATGAAAATATATATATATATATATATAAATAAATAAATCAAATTGGATGTTAAAAAGAAATTAAGTCAAGGAATCTATGAATTTGTTGGAAAACTCAAATTTATGAGTTCTTCCTTTTATTCTCAGAAGTGAATTTAAAAAAAATAAAATAAAACAAAATAAAGTGACTGAAAAAAATATATATATTAATGTGGTGGGTGGGGAGCACGAGGCTCAACCCACACACCACAATGGGGGTAATTTAATTGAATGTATGGGGAGCAATGCTTGTCCCCCATACATGGGAACATACAACCCACGTGGTGGGCCAGCCCATGTGGGCTTAAAACATTATTTAAACTAAAGTTCTTTTTCTTTTTTCTTTTTTTAAAAGTGGTTGTTAATAAATATTTAATGTAATCAATGATTTTGTTTTATTTAATAATGTTATTTGATATATTATATTTTAGTGATATAAATAATTTTTAAATTATTTAGGAGGCAGGAAATGATTTTGTTTTAATTGAGAATTCATTAAGATTTTCTTTTTATATGAAAAAGAGATTTAAATTGGGAAGAGAATAATATTTCAATTAATTATTTATATAATTTATTTTATTTATTTTTAATCAGAGGATTAAATATTATGTTAATTTGGGAGTTTGAAAGTAGGAAATGAAAATAAATTTAATTGGGAATTAAATAATTTATTTTCATTTCAGTGAAATATATATATCTAATTGTAATTTCCAATTTCGATTTTTTTTTTAATTGGAATATGAGATTAGATTATTGTGTTCGACCATGGATAAAAATGATGTTTTATTTTTTAAAATGAATATCATATTTTTATGGGAGTAATAAATAATTAATTTTATATCATTGTGTATACTGCATACATTATAACTATTATCATGTGATTTTGGTTTGAAAACTCACGATGAAATATTTAAATTATTGTATGATGCAATCGAACTTTAGTGAGTTAGTAAACCATGAACGACCTATACCTAGACAAGGTAAACAAACTGCAATCAACTTAGATCCTTTAGAAAACTGAATCGATTGTTGTGTGTAAACAATCAAAAAGAAGATTGTCTTTCCAATCTATGCCTATGCATGTTTAATTTTCTATATTCGCATTTGCTTAAGAAATGGCAAGTCTTTGATTTTGTTTGTTGGACCCTATTGTATGATTGAATTGGGTACCTGTTTCTATCCCCAATTCTAAGTTTGACTATTTTCTTGTGATGGTGTTGTAACTGGTCATGTCCTTTATACGGGTGTCGAATGTTGATTCGTGGTTGGCCATAGCTGGTTCAGTCTCAAGTTAGGGTATCGTCAGTGAGTGCACCTTGTATGAAGTCTTGTTTGATCAAGTGGGTATTCCTACTATGTTGAACTCCGTTTGCTTGACCTTGTAAATTCCTTGGTTTAGGAGTCCGTTTGAGTATAGCCTAGTGTCATTTGGGAAAGTGGCTTTCGATTGGGGGCCACGCCCAAAGTTGCTGTTGGTAACCCATCGGAAGTGTTTCTAAATAATTGATAACCTAATAGAATACTAGAGAGTTAGTTAATGAATCACTAAGTAAGATAATTGTGCCTCACACATGGGATGAGTGCTAACACAGACTCGACATGCAGTGAGAAGGCCTGAAATGGCAAACCATCATCCTTGTATTCATGAAAAGATGTGTGGGTCCACATGAGACTTGGATGGGCCGGAGGTTCAGAATAGGTTGCTAGGGTAACCCAGTGGATGGGGCCGAAACCTATGAAGACCTGCCATGGTAACCATACCAGGTTATGTGATGACACTTGTCCCTTATGTTCGCTAGTGTGTTGTTGTGTTGTCTTGATAGGAGCAATGTTGTGGAGTCATCCTGTTTCTTATGCCCTTGTGAGTACCTGATATCATGTTAGACCTTGGGTTGCTTATGATGGGTTGCGAAGACTTAGTTTCGTGCATGCTCCAGTGGATCTTTGTATTTGCTTATATTATGTTCAGTTGGATTGTTTCCTATTCAAGGATCATTTATGTATTTATTTGACCGATGTGGTCGTATGTATTATTGGTTATGTTCTCCTTGATGGAAGGATTGTAAATGATGTGACCTTATGTATTCTTCTCTATTATTTATTTATCAGAGGGGTCTTGCAGTTGAGCAAACCTGGAGATGTATCCCACTAGGGGTGAACTCTGATATCAATTTGGTGTTATGTGATGCTTATGTTCTTATGTTTCCTTTTTAGTTTTAGCATGTATGGATGACATTTATTTAGAATGTATAAAGTGAATTAGATGAAATTAATCTTAAATGCATGTGTTTAGTCATCTTATTAAATGCAGTGATTTGGATCATGAAGGATTGTAGATTTGAATAATGGAATGTATTCAGTTATGTATAATGCAATTAAAGTATGCTTGGAAAGTATTCATTAGTTTATGATGAATTTAAGTACCCTTTGAAATTAGATGCATGTCTTAAATTTTTATGAAAGTTTGAACGTAATGGTTGGTTAAATTTTATTGGATGAACTTAATCAGGTTACCTATACTTCTAACCTCAATGGATGAACCTTATCATGTTGTCTATATTTTTATCTTCTGAAAGAAATTATCCTTTGTTTAAGTATTATCTTGTCATTAAGCCATTCAACTTAATTGAATTAATTAGCGTGAGTTGAGTTAAATGTGGAATTAAGTATTCATGTTAGGAAACTCTTTAGGTGTTAGTTGAAGTCTTCCAGTGTGTAATCTGAATTTTGATATCTCATTGTATCATTGTGTTGTGTTTAATTAAAAAAAATAAAATTATTTGCACTCTATTCTTGTGTTTTAGCTTATCCCTTCGGGGTTTCCTAGTGGGGCATTACATTTGGTATCAGAGCCAAGTTGCAAACATTGGGATCTCTGGTTTCCCTTGTGCCCTTACTTGGTGTGAGGTGTATAGAACTTATGTTGTATGCTTGTCCTCCTTTTGTATGTGTGTGATTGAGCAGACCTTAACTGGTGTGTAACGTGTGTGTTCACGCCTTGTTTTCACCTTCTTGATGTTGGTGCTTTGGAGTGATTATATGTGCTTTGTTTGCGTATTGATGTCTTGGTCTATGATTACTCTTATTTGGAAAGAAAGTCATAGGTACCTTCCTTATTGATTGTTCTACTCTTTAAACTAATCCATTTGGGTTGGTTAGTGTTGTCTTGAATCTGAAAGTACGAAATGTGCTTGTTTAAGATTATGATCTAGCTTAGTGTTGTCCACTTGAAGGACTAGTATGGTAGATATTGAATGCTTATTATGTAGCAAATTGAATGATTATCACCCTTCCTCCTCTCTCTCTAGAAATTATAATGTTAGTGATATGTGTAATTATCTCTCATGTGAGTTTTCTTTTTGCAAGAGAAAGGTTGTGACTTCTTGAACCCTTGTGTGAGCCTTATGACGCTTATGTGGTTTTAGATAATAAAAGGGATATGGGTTTGAAAGTTCATATTGGTTATTGGGAGAAAATTGTATGTTTAAATTAAATAATTCGTCATGTGTATTGTAGGAGTAACATAATTAAATTATGTCTTAAGTAAGGTGCATTAATATACAGATAGTTGTTATATGAAACTGCTTTGTTTGTAAAAGATGTATAAAAAGGGAACATGTTATAGTAGCTTCGAGAGTGTATTAATGTGTTCCATGAAAGATTGTTTAATGTGTTTTATTAAACCAATTTGATTGAGGACCTATTTTAACAATGCTCGATTGAACTTTCTTTTGGACATATATATATAATTGACTTATTATGATTATAAAGTGTAAATGAAAGGCTTGTTTGATGTGCATGCATAATTATGTATTATTTAGTTGATAGCTCCTCTTTTACCTTCTTACCGTACCTTGAATTTTCAATAAAAGGCTGTAGATTATGATATGTTTTGTAGAGAATTAAGAATAGTGAGTGTTCTCAAGAGGTCTTGTATTACTGAAAAGATTGTCTGTCTCGATTTCTTGTTTGGAAAACTAGGAAATTCTGTTGCAACCATAATAATTGGAAATGTCATGTTAGGCCTATTGGCAATTTGTCTAAATGGAAGTGAAATGAAAACCATGCAATTAAGATGATAGACTTATAGAGAGAAATTTTATAATTTGTAGTGTGACCTTGTTGATCTTGTGTCTATGTATGAAATAGTGTAGATATCAAACTCTCTTTCACTTCTCTTTACCTAGATGATAAGATTTTTAGAAATGCTACAAAAGAATAGTATGGATCGGTGCACGAGTAATGTCGGTGTGAAGCAACTTTAGCTTCTCTATTTTGAGGAAAGATATAGTTATACAATAAAATGATATCAAAGGTGTACTCAATACTTTCCCTTTTCATGAATCTATTTATAAGGTTTATGTGTGCAGGCCTATTCCTCTCTTTATTTGAGCATATTGATGGTCGTTCTTGAGCATAGTGATGATGTATCTTGGAGGATCTTGTTGCCTTGTCTTCATGAAAGGTAGGTTTTGTTCACATGATCTGCCAGTTGGTAGGTGTTGGTACACATGTGGGTTGACCTTAGCCATGTATACCTTTGGCTTATAGTGAGTATCCTGAGAGATACGTCGCTATGCGTAAGTGACCTGCGCGTGCCTTTTTCTGTGAGGTACACTACCATGCAGGATACGTCCACTGCGTGTTTTCTTCGCTTGGAGTATTGCCATGCCGCATGACGACATGATGTGGGGTGATGTCGAGGTGCACATTGCCATGTCGTGTGGATGTGTGACTAGGCCGCATACCATGATGAGCTACTGCAATAGCTTGATGATTGTTCCTTCCTTCCTCGTTGGTGGCTAGATGCTAGTCACATAGTGATGTTATGTGCAGTTGTGATATTCTTATTTATTTCTTTGTGGATCAGCAATTTATTTTATTTTGACTTTGAAGGTTTAGCCATGATCTTTCGATCTTTTGCTTACTTGATTTGGTGTTGCGAATTCCGGATTATTTTCTTGCCTTACTATTGGAATTGATGATTTATTATCCTTATTCTTTCATACTTTGGTGGCTAAATTGGTTTATCCTTATTGTTTTCGTATGTTGGTTTTGTGTTGAAATGTGAATTTCCACTCCAAGGATGTATGAGACAGTCTTGGTTGAGTGTGTATCAGGAAGTAGACGTAGGGAACCTTGAGGATGGGGGTATGTGAGGTTGTGATGCAGCTAGGATCCACTACCTACCTATGTGTGGTGACTATCTCTTGGAGGCTAACCACCTTACTCAACAAGGGATGTTCACAAACATCTTGTATGGAAGGTAGCACCACTATGGTGTTCCCTAGCACCATCGAGCCTTGAGTGATATATTCGATATTTATGATCATATTATTGTTCTGAGATTAGGCATAGAGATGATGACCATGCATGTTATCTTTGACCGAGCATTAGACATGCTCACATGTGGCCTTTTGAGTTGTGCATTCCAGTTATGTGGATGATTATTATGTGTAATCATGGAGTAAATTGTGTTAACTTGTCACTATGTTATGGGGCATAGTCATTGGAAATGTATTTATATGCCAGGCAAGTGTAAACAATTGTGTACTATATGTTGCTCTTATTTATTGAAAGTTAACTTTGTTGTAGAAATTAAATTTTGAAGCTAGTTCTATGCGATAAATTTTTATGATGAGGATGGATTGGTAAAAGAAATTGATCATGATGGCATGTTATAGTCATATTTGATAGATGAGTATGGTAATTGTTGTTTACCTCTTTTAATGCTTTAATTTGGTGTAATGAAAGGGAGAAAATTCTTGTTTGTCTGCTATGATTGTAGATAGTTTCTAGAATGTTATAAGAAAGGTATACATTTAGATGTATCTTGTCAATGGATAAGGGCATTCGTAAAGGTTTTAGCAATAATGTTTCATTTATTTATGGAAAGATTCCTATGTGCAATTTGATAATTGTTGATTGAGTTGTAGGGCTAATGCGTGCGACATCTTCTCCGTCTAGCCTTATGACTTTCAGGAGTAAGTTGGAACCTGGGGCGAGAATGTAGTACCCCTGCCCTAATCAATTTCTAATCTTGGTTTGACCTTGGTTAGTTTATCATGTTATAATGTTATAGTCAAATTCTTTTATTTTTGTGTGTACGTATTAATGTGGTTTTCGCACCAATTCTTGTGCAAGTTTATTAGTTCTCCTATTTCATGTTATTAATCTCAGGCTAACACTTTCATTAAGTATATATATGTATGCATGTATGACTCTTGGTTGTAGGAGATTTCAGGTACAGTACCGCGTGGGTGTGAGGTTCGTCTTTGCCTATATTTGTAGGTTTGAGTGTACCTCTTTGGTCCTTAGATTTTGGATTAGGTGGTCGTAAGACCCTTGTTTGACCATAGTCGTGCTCAAGTGAGCGTCGTCAGTCGTCATCGGTATTCCCTTTGGGTGGGTATGCAGGTCGTTTGTCTACTTGGCTTTCTTGGGTTGCATGTTTGTGTGTGGTTAAATTGAGTATTTAATCCCTAATATTTAATTTGATTTAATGTGTGTTTACGCATTAGTATTTTTGAGACTAAATTCCTTTTATGCGATTCATTGTTAATTAGAATTGTTCAATTCAAGTTGGTAGCAAGTTAGTTTAAATGGTTAATTTTAATAATAAATATTTTCAATTATTCTTTTTGAAAGGAAAGCTTAAAATCTAATTGAAATAGGAAATGATTTAATTTCTTTGGCATTTTGGAATAGAAAAGGGTAATTTAAGTTATTTGGGAAAATCAAGTTTAATATATTGATATAGTTTAAAAGAATGATTTTTGGGGATTAATTTTAAATAAAAATTTTGGTCAACAATCTCCCATTTAACCTAGGTTTGAAAATATTTTTGGGAGGATTATTTTTAGAGAGTTATTTTTTGGAATGGAAAATTTTCGGCATTTGGAGGAGAAATTTGTATACAAATTTTGGGGGTTTTTGATTTGCTTGAAGAATTTGGGATGGCTCTTCTACAATTTGTCTTCCAGGAAAGCATTTGCAAGTTGGTTGATTTTGATTTTGATTTAGTATTGTTGAATTTTGAAACTCTCTGAATTTCTTGAATTATCTCTGGTTTGATAGTTAGTTTGTCTTATTGGAAATGAAATCTTCATTTTCCTTCTTAATTTGTGTTCAATTTGTGAGTAAATTGATTTTAAGTATAGATATGCTGTCAAAATTTGGAAAAAGCCCAAATTTAGTTGCATAGAAGTTAATTTATTTTCAAAAAAATAAAAAAATCATTCCCTGCTTATTTCACTCAGAAAATTTTCCAAATAAAATTGGCAATGAGAGTTTGATTTATACAGAAAGAAAAATAAATCAAAAATTCATAACCTCTGAATATATATATATATATCAAATTGATTGTTAAAAAATAATTAAGTCAAGGAATCTATAAGTTTGCTTGAAAACTCAAATTTTTGAGTTCTTCCTTGTGTGAAACTACTTTGTTTGTAAAAGATGTATAAAAGCAGAACATGTTATAGTAGCTTCGAGAGTGTATTAATGTGTTCCATGAAAGATTGTTTTATATGTTTCATTAAACCAATTTAATTGAGGACCTATTTTAACAATGCTCCATTAAACTTGCTTTTGGACATATATATATATAATTGACTTATTATGATTAGAAAGTGTAAATGAAAGGCTTGTTTGATGTGCATGCATAATTATGTATTATTTAGTTGATAGCTCCTCTTTTACCTTCTTATCGTACCTTGAATTTTCAATAAAAGGTTGCAGATTATGATATATTTTGTAGAGAATTAAGAATAGTGAGTGTTCTCAAGAGGTCTTGTATTATCGAAAAGATTGTCTATCTCGATTTCTTGTTTGGAAAACTAGGACATTTTGTTGCAACCATAATAATTGGAAATGTCATGTTAGGCCTATTGGCAATTCGTCTAAATGGTAGTGAAATGAAAAACCATGCAATTAAGATGATAGACTTATAGTGAGAAATTTTATAATGTAGTGTGACCTTGTTGATCTTGTGTCTATGTATGAAATAGTTTAGTTATCAAACTGTCTTTCCCTTCTCTTTAACTAGATGATAATATTTTTAGGAATGCTACAAAAGAATGCATTGATTTAAATAGAATGTTTATAAAGCATGTGAAAATTGTAATTTTGCATTTTGGCTTCATATTGAAAGATGGAACTCTTAAGCTTAGGAAAATAAATTTGCATAGTTAGTAATGTGGTTATGAATTCTTAGCGGAATTAGAGAAAGATATAGGAATGGTGTTATTTCCTTATGTAATGGTGAATTGTTAAGAATTTTAGTACTTGTATCTAGAATAAACTTTATTCAGTTATTCATGTGGAAAACATAGTTAAAACCTTCCTTGAGTAGATGATAGCGTACTAAAAAGTACTCTCTGTTAATGTGACTAAACCAATACTGGTGCTTTCTTTATGTATTGTAAGAAACCCGTGCTTGCTATATGTGCCCATGGGTTGGTGAAGTAATCAACCATGGAGGATATGTTGCTTATGATAATGGGAAACCATACTATTTATGTGATGTTGCTTATTTGTTTCCCTATTGAGTACCAAACCTCGGGTTGTTGGTAATTCAGTATGTTAAGGGGTAGTATTTGAAGTCACCATTCCTTGAATAGTATGGATCAGTGTACGAGTAATGTTAGCGCGAAGCGACTTTAGCTTCTCTATTTCGAGGAAAGATATAGTTATACAATAAAATGGTATCAAAGGTGTACTCAATACTTTCCCTTTTCATGAATCTATTTATAAGGTTTATGTGTGCCAGCCTATTCCTCTCTTTTATTTTAGCATATTGATGGTCGTTCTTGAGCATAATGATGATGTATCTTGGAGGATCTTGTTGCCTTGCCTTCATGAAAGGTACGTTTTGTTCAGATGAGCTGCCAGTTGGTAGGTGTTGGTAGACATGTGGGTTGACCTTAGCAATGTATACCTCTTGCTTACGATGAGTATCCTGAGAGATACATTGCTATGCAGGACATGACATGCACGTGCCTTTTTCCACGAGGTACACTACCATTCAGGATATGTCCATTGCGTGTTTTCTCCACTTGGAGTATTTCCATGCGGTGTGACAACGTGATATGGGGTGATGTCGAGGTGCACATTGCCATGTTGTGTGGATGTGTGACTAGGCCGCACAACATGATGAGCTACTACAATAGGTAGATGATTGTTCCTTCCTTCATCGTTGGTGGCTACATGCTAGTCACATAGTGATGTTATGTGCAGTTGTGATATTCTTATTTATTTCTTTGTGGATCAACAATTTATTTTATTTTGACTTTGAATGTTTAGCCATGATCTTTTGATCTTTTTCTTACTTGATTTGGTGTTGTGAATTCCAGATTATTTTCTTGCCTTACTGTTGGAATTGATCATTTATTATCCTTATTCTTCTGTACTTTGGTGGCTAAATTGGTTTATCCTTATTGTTTTCGTATGTTGGTCTTGTGTTGAAATGTGAAATTCCTCTCCAAGGACGTATGAGACAGTCTTGGTTGAGTGTGTACGAGGAAGTAGATGTAGGGAACCTTGAGGATGGGGGTATGTGAGGCTGTGATGCAACTAGGATCCACTACCTACCTATGTGTGGTGACTATCTCTTGGAGGCTAACCACCTTACTCAACAAGGGATGTTCACAAACGTCTTGTATGGAAGGTAGCACCACTATGGTGTGCCCTAGCACCATCGAGCCTTGAGTG
Organism: Cryptomeria japonica; assembly: GCF_030272615.1. Classification (NCBI taxonomy): domain Eukaryota; kingdom Viridiplantae; phylum Streptophyta; class Pinopsida; order Cupressales; family Cupressaceae; genus Cryptomeria; species Cryptomeria japonica. The sequence goes on along the minus strand of NW_026728851.1, from coordinate 585,812 downwards.
AGATATTCAATATTTATGATCATATTATTGTTTTGAGATCAAGCATAGAGATGTTGATCGTGCATGTTAGCTTTGATCAAGCATTAGACATGCTCACATGTGGCCTTTTGAGTTGTGCATTCTAGTTATGTGGATGATCATTATGTGTAATCATGGAGTAAATTGTGTTAACTTGTCACTTTTTTATGGGACATAGTCATTGGAAATGTATTTATATGCCTGTAAAGTGTAAACAATTATGTACTATATGTTGCTCTTATTTATTGAAAGTTAACTTTGTTGTAGAAATTGAATTTTAAAGCTAGTTCTATGCGATAAATTTTTATGATGAGGATGGATTGGTAAAAGAAATTGATCATGATGGCATGTTTTTCTGGTCATATTTGATAGATGAGTATGGTAATTGTTGTTTACCTCTTTTAATGCTTTAATTTTGTGTAATGAAAGGGAGAAAATTCTTGTTTCATTGTTATGATTGTAGATAGTTTCTAGAATGTTATAAGAAAGTTGTGGATTTAGATGTATCTTGTCAATGGATAAGGGCATTGTAAAGGTTTTAGCAATAATGTTTCATTTATTTATGGAAAGATTCCTATGTGCAACATGATAATTGTTGATTGAGTTTCAGGGCTAATGCGTGCGACATGTTCTCCGTCTAGCCTTATGACTTGCAGGAGTAAGTCGGAACCTAGGTGGGAGAATGTAGTACCCCTGCCCTAATCAATTTGTAACCCTGGTTTGACCTTGGTTAGTTTATCATGTTATAATGTTATAGTTAGATGTTTTGATTTTTGTGCATACCTATTAATGTGGTTTTCGCACCAATTCGTGTGCAAGTTTATTAGTTCTCCTATTTTGTGTTATTAATCATAGGCTAACAATTTGATTAAGTATATATATGTATGCATGTATGACTTTTGGTTGCAAGAGATTTCAGGTATAGTACCGCATGGGTATGAGGTTAATCTCTGTCTGGATTTGTAGGTTTGACCGTACCTCTTTGGTCCTTAGATTTTGGATTAGGTGGTCGTAAGACCCATTTTTTACCATAGTCATGCTCAAGTGAGCATTGTCAATCGTCATCGGTATTCCCTTTGGGTGGGTATGCAGGTCGTCTATCTGCTTGGCTTTCTTAGGTTGCATGTTTTTGTGTGGTTAAATTGAGTATTTAATCCTTAATATTTAATTTGATTTAATGTGTGTTTACGCATTAGTATTTTGGGGACTAGATTAAATAGGTTCCTTTTATGCGATTTATCGTTAATTAGAATTGCTCAATTCAAGTTGATAGCAAGTTCGTTTAAATGGTTAATTTTAATGGTAAATATTTTCAGTTATGCTTTATGAAAGGAAAGATTTAAATTTAATTGAAATAAGAAATGATTTAATTTCTTTGGCATTTTGGAATAGAAAAGGGTAATTTAAGTTATTTGGGAAAATCAATTTTAATTTGAAAAGCAAGTTTAATATATTGATATAGTTTAAAAGAATGATTTTTGGGGATTAATTTTAAATGAAAATATGTTAAGTTCAAAAATAAAAATTTTGGTCAACAATGTCCCATTTAACCTAGGTTTGAAAATATTTTTGGGAGGATTATTTTAAGAGAGTTATTTTTTGGAATGGAAAATTTTTGGCATTTGGAGGAGAAATTTGCATACAAATTTTGGGGGTTTTTGATTTTCTTGAAGAATTTGGGATGACTCTTCTACAATTTGTCTTCCAGGAAAGCATTTGCAAGTTGGCTGATTTGGATTTTGATGTAAATGTAAACAGACTGTGATGACTTTCAGAACAATCAGAATTCTGAGACAATGAATTTATATTGTTATTGTTTGATATGAAGAAATATAATACTAATTTTTATGTTTTATCAGTTTGCCTCTGTAGATATGAAGATCAACTAATTATATGTATTCTCCCTATCACCGCATGTATCGTACTTGTTTTCTTATCCAATAATGGGAGGCGGATATATATATTATGTCTTCATTGGATCGTACCTCCATAGGGGGTCGCGATCCTATGTGGAACCATGCGGTTCCACATAGGGTCGTGACCCCTATGTGGAGCTACGATCCTTCTACACTGGTGGAATTTCTTTAAACCAAACATCACATTTTGTAAACTAATATGTTAGTTTAATACTAACTTAATTAAATCCCAATAAATTGCAAGTAACATAAAATTGAATTTCTGGGTGCTAATTATCAGATTACGATTTTATTTAGAGTTACGACTTAGACTAATTTTAACACTCCCTCTTAGTCTTAGGAGTATAGATCTAAAACTTAATTTAGCTCAACAATAATCTCATGATAATTACATCACCTAGGTGTGAAGAATCATCGTGTGATTCTAAGGATATACTCACTTTGATATCCAATTTTAAGTATTAGCCTGTGATACTAAGGATATACTCACTTTGATATCCAATTTTAAGTATCAACATGTGATACTAAGGATATACTCACTTTGATATCCTTGTTATAGTATGTGCACTGACATTAATCCGCTTACATAATGTCTACTATAACTTATCATATTACTGATATTCAAATTTTCTGATTTTCAGTTTATATGATCTTCCGAACATTTATAAGATCATCACCTTACAATGTTAAAATACAAGTGTTTATTAACTAAAGAATCGTCATCCTTTAGGAATGAACACAGGGAAATGTTACATACTTCATATACTTAAATATATGACCAATAAGTTTACATAAGTTTAGACATCAATCACATTTTAACCATACCAAGATACCTCCTGAAGTGATCAATTTTCACTCTTGCTAGGGGTTTGGTGAGAATGTCAACTGTCTGATTCCTATATTGACATATTCTAGTCTTATAACCTTTCTCTTTGTCATGTCTCTTACATAGTGATATGGGATCTCAATGTTCTTGGATCTATCATGGAAAATTGGATTCACTGAAAGTTTAATGCAGCTTTGATTGTCACAATGAATGATAGTAGGCTTCAGACTTTCACCAAACAATCCTACTATCAATTTTCTCAACCATACAACTTCCTTAGCTGCCATGGATGCAGCTATATATTCAACTTCTGTGGAGCTCTTAGCTATGGATGATTGTTTTTTGTAGATCCAAGATACAATAGCTGATCCTAAGCTGAAACAACATCCTGAAGTGCTCTTCCTATCTATCATGCTTCCAGCCTAGTCTGAATCAGAGTATCCATGTAGGTTCAATGCAATGTGTTCATAATGCAGTCCAAGGTACCTTGTAGATATCTCAATATATGCTTTACTACAACCAAATGTATTTCTTTGGGTTCAACCATGTGTTGGTTGAGTGCATTTACTGCATAACATATATCAGGTCTGGTATTGACTAGGTACATTAATGATCCAATAATCTGTCTGTATAAAGTTGAATCTGCAAATTTGGAATCTGCTATACCTTCTGTTAGTTTATGTAGGTTTGATTCCATAGGAGATGACATTGGCTTACAATTCATCATTCCAAATCTCTTCAGAATGTCAATGGTATATTTACCTTGATTTAGATAAATACCATTTGGTTTTTGCCATACTTCTAATCCAAGGAAATAATGGAGTAGACCTAAATCCTTCATCTCAAACTCTGAAGCTAGTTCCTGTTTACATTTTGCAATGAGATGATCTTTGCCTGTAATTAATAAGTCATCTAAATATAATATGAGTATCAACATTTCACCTTTGATTATTTTGAAATACAGATTTGGATCAGCAATGTTCTTAGAGAAACCTATCTCTAATAAGTAACTGTCAATTCTTTCGTACCATGATCTGGGAGCTTGTTTTAATCCATACAGTGCTTTCTCTAACTTGCCTACATGTGTTTTAGCATTATTTACCTCAAATCCCTTAGGTTTCTCTAGATATACTTCATCTTCAATTGTTCCATTCAAAAATGTAGTTTTTACATCCATTTGATGAACTTTCCATCCTTTAGATGCTGCTATAGCTAGGATTGTTCTAACAGAAGTGTATCATGCAACAGGTGCAAATGTTTCTTCATAGTCAATTCCTTCCTTCTATGAGAAGCCTCGAGCAACAAATCTTGCCTTATGTTTTTCTATACTACCATCAACATCATGCTTAATTTTAAAGAGCCATTTAGAAGATACAACTGATTTTCCTTTAGGTCTAGGCACAATTTTCCACACATCATTCTTTAAGATAGATTGATATTCCTCTACCATGGCATCCTTCCATAATTGTTGTTTAAGAGCCTCTTCAGCACTTGAAGGTTCATCATTTATGAGGTCTGCCATTAGAGTAACATAGCTAGAAAAATTTGAAGGTCTTTTGCTTTCTCTAACTGTTCCTCTAGGTGTTGCAAAGGATTCTCCTTCCTGTACTGTTTTAGTGGCCCATAGTGGTCTCTTCCTGGGATTCTCTATTATAGTGTTCTCAAGTTCCAAGGTGTTATCCTCAGGATGCTCCCTCTGAGTTTCAGAAAGAGAATCTTCTTCCAAATTAATGGAATTAGTTGGGATTTCAGGTGTGATGGAACTCCTTGTTTTGTTAATAGCTATATCTTCCTCAAATATGACATCTCTGCTTAATTCTATTTGTCTTTGACCAGGGATGAATATTCAGTAGGCTTTAGATGTTTCACTATATCCTACAAAAATCCCTTTCTGTCCAGTACGTTCTAATTTAGTTCTTTTCTCCTTAGGTACATGAATATAAACAAGACATCCAGATATTTTGAGATGGCTAATATCAGGTTTAATTCCAGTAAAGACTTCTTCAAGAGTTTTGTCACCAATATGAGAGTGAGGACATCTATTTTGAATGTATACAGCGGTATTAGTGGCTTCTCCCCAAAGCGTAGTTTCTAGGTTTTGATCTAACAACATAGCTCTTGCCGCTTCTACTATTGTTCTAATTTTTCTTTCAGCAACCCCATTTTGTTGAGGATTGTAAGGTACAGTGAACTCCCTCTTAATCCCAGCATCTTTACAAAACTCTTTAAACACTTCTGATGTGTATTCCCTACCATTGTCAGTCCTAAGAGTTTTGATTTTGCTACTAGAGTGATTTTCTATAATAGATTTGAACTCTTTAAATTTCCTAAGACTATCTTTAGATTCTTTACTTTTAAGGAAATAAATCCAAGTTTTCCTAGAAAAATCGTCTACAAAGATTACATAGTATAATGTGTTTCCTAGTGATGGTTTAGACATAGGCCCACATAAGTCAGAGTGAACTAGTTCTAGTACCCCTTTAGTTTTTCTAGAACTACAAGGAAAAGAGCTTTTAGTGTTTTTCCCTAGTGCACATCCTTTACAAACATCTGAATGAATTGGCTTTAGTTTAGGTAGTCCTGTGACTAATTTCTCCATAGAGGGTAGAGCACGAAAATGTAAGTGCCCTAGTCTTCTATGCCAAATTTCTGCTTGATCTATGACTTCATGAAGTAAGGTTTGATTTGGCTCATTACACAATTCATATAGGTGCCCTTGTCTATAACCAATCACTTGTTCTCTTTTGAAGGTGGTTGTTTTTGGCCATGCCATTACCTTTCCTTCTATGAATGAGACTCTATATCTATCATCCTCAAGTGTAGAGATAGAGACTAAGTTCCTTTTGATGCCTGGTACAAATAGTACCCTGGTGAGTTGGATTGAGATTCCAGACTTCAGTCTGATTGTACATGTCCCGACACCCATTACAGGATGGGTAGAGTCATCCCCTATTGTTACCTCTTCATTTGATCCCTTTTCCATTGAGTCTAGTAATTCTCTAAATCTGGTGACATGTCTTGATGATCCACTGTCTATCACCCAAGTGTTAGACTTGTTTGAAGCTTGACTTGATAGTGCTGAATATAATACAAACTTCTCAGATTCAAGTTCTGTGTTCCTCTCTACTTTGGTGAATGATGCCTGTTGTTTTACATTATCAGGACAGTTAAATGACATATGTCCATACTGATCACATCTATGACATTGGATTTTTGACATGTCTTTCTTATGAAAGCTTTTCCCATGATGGGATTTTCTCTTCTTGAAGTTTCTCTTCTTGCCTTCTTACGGGAGTTAGTATTCAGAATGTGGAGGTCTTCATCTTTAGTTTTGTGATTTCCCCCTTTCATTTGCCTTGATTCTTCAAGAAGATAGTCATCCCTTAGTCGATCAAATTCTGTGAATTTATCCCTTGCATTTATGCCTTGTTTGAATGATTCCCAAGATTCAGGTAATCCATCTAGGGTAATCATTGATAGTTCTTTCTTCTCAACATGATAATCAAGTTTTTGCAGTTGATCTCTGAGTGAACCTATCCTCATGAAGTATGAGTTTATTGTTTCACCTTTATTTATACTTATGTGGTTCAACTATCTTTTTAGAGCTAGGGTTTTGCTCAGATTGTTTATTTCATACGTCCTTTCAAGGGTTTTGAACATTTCATATGCGTTGTCATATTTTAATATAAGTGGTATTATGTGATCCCTTACTGCATCTATCATGATTTTTATAGCTTTATCATTTCCTTCATTCTATACAGTTTTCTCAAGTTCACCTACAGGTTCGGGCTTGTCTTCTTTTATGAATTTGATTACTTTGTTCTCTTTTAACACTATCATAATTCTAACTTTCCAAGCCAAAAAAATTGCTGCTCCTTCGATTCTGTCCTCGAATCTGATTATGTTCGCCATTTTAGAACTCTCCAATTTTGTAAACTTTTCTTTCAGTCTATTCGGATCTTTAAGTAGTTAGGCTCTGATACCATGTAAATGTAAACAGACTGTGATGACTTCAGAACAATCAAAATTCTGAGACAATGAATTTATATTGTTATTGTTTGATATGAAGAAATATAAAACTGATTTTTATGTTTTATCAGTTTGCCTTTGTAGATACGAAGATCAACTAATTATATGTATTCTCCATATCACTGCATGTATCATACTTGTTTTCTTATCCAATAATGGGAGGTGGATATATATCTTATGTCTTCATTGGATCATGACCCCTGTGTGGAGCCACGATCCTTCTACACCGACGAAATTTCTTTAAACCAAACATCACATTTTGTAAACTAATATGTTAGTTTAATAGTAACTTAATTAAATCCCAATAAATTGCAAGTAACATAAAATCGAATTTCTGGGTGCTAATTATCAGATTACAATTTTGTTTAGAGTTATGACTGAGACTAATTTTAACATTTGATTTAGTATTGTTGAATTTTTAAACTCTCTGAATTTCTTGAATTCTCTCTGGTTTGATAGTTAGTTTGTCTGATTGGAAATGAAATCTTCATTTTCCTTCTTAATTTGTGTTTCAATTTGTGATTAAATTGATTTTTAGTATAGATATGCTGTCAAAATTTGGAAAAATACCAAATTTAGTTGCATAGAAGTTAATTTGTTTTCAAAAAAATAAAAAAATCATTCCCTGCTTATTTCACTCAGAAAATTTTCCAAATAAACTTGGCAATGAGAGTTTGATTTATACAGAAAGAAAAAGAAATAAAACATTCACAACCTCTGAAAATATATATATAAAAATAAATAAATCAAATTGACTGTTAAAAAAAAATTAAGTCAATGAATCTATGAGTTTGCTGGAATACTCAAATTTCTGAGTTCTTCCTTGTGTTCTGGGATGTGAATTTTTTTGTAAAAAAAAAAAATAAAATAAAGTGAAGCTTTTTATTTATTCAAAAAAATATATATATTAATGTGGTGGGTGGGGAGCACGAGGCTCAACCCACACACCACAATGGGGGTAATTTAATTGAATGTATGGGGAGCACTACCCAAAATGCAGTGCTTGTCCCCCATCATGGGAACATAGGACGCAACTATTTTGGCTCGAAAATGGCACTTTCGTTTGAACGACATGCATCCGGAGCCCATTGACATACATCCCTCCCATGCCCTCCCATGATGCGATGAGTCATGTTCTGGGACCCACCATCGGGCTGACTTGGAGGCATATTGTCATTTTCCGGTTGACAAAAAGGCTTAACCAACACACTAGAAGCGTTGACCGCTTAGAGTAGCTGGTGTGGGCCCCTCTGACCCACCCGCTTTGCCGTTACCGTTTCCGTCATCCATAATCCCACTTAAAGTTTAATTTTTTCAACCTCTTTTTTCCACCCGTAAGCATTGCTCTGATACTCTATGTTTTGCCGATGGAAACATTTGGTAAGATTTTATTTCTTTCAAAATTATTATTATTATTTTAAAATTATATTTTCCACATTTTATGAACTTTGAATTATTTTTTTGAAAGAGAAATATTTATGTAAAAGGAATAATTATATTTTACATATGAATGTTCTTTAATGCATAATATTTGATTAATAAGTGGATTTTAATTTTATGACCTTTAAGCTTTCATAAATATTTTTACCTTAAATTAATGAGTTGAGTATATCTTTTTGGGTAAATTTTATTTATGAATAATCAAAGAATGAGTATATTTTTATTATTTTTCTCTTTTGTTGATTTAAAGAGAAATAAAATTTCCAAAGGGATTTGTTACTATTGGAAATTTTCAGAATTTATTAAGTAAAAATTTCTCTAAACATTATTAAATGTAAATAGACAAATCTTTGAGAAATTTTAAAATGATTAGTGTAACTTTTGAAAGATATCTTTGAAAATCATTTGAATGTTAGGGATTCTTATTTATGTAAACATTTGCCCTAAAATTCTATTTTAAGGGGTAAATTATTAAATATCTCTATGTAATATGAACACATGTTGAGCATGGATTATTTCTCACCACATAATGATCTTTATTTACTTGCAAAAGCACTTTGAAAACAAATCTTATTTGTAGTCTTTAATATAATTATGATAATATTCTAATTGCCTTTGAAGAAGTTATAAAAGAATATATTTTGACAAAGGTGAAATTATATTTATACATAAGTGCTTTCAATATGGTGACCTAATGATATTGTCTCTCATCATGTTTTTACCCTAATTTTTTTGAATTGAATCCATATTAGGGTAAATACTATTCTTTATTGTATGAATAATGTATTTCAGGACCAAAGTGTGAATATTATATTTTGTTCAAAGAAGAAAATGTATTTTGAAAAGTTCTTTTTACCCAAGGTAAAATGATGAACAACATTTATTAAAATGGATTTTGGTGTTTTGAGGAAATCTTTTCATATGCATATTATTTGCCCTAAGTTAATAAATTGAATATGTTCATTAGGGTAAATTATTTTTATCATATAGTTAATGATTTGATTGATTTTTGCAAGTATATATTCTATTGGAATTGCCCTAAAAGGGTGAAAATACGTTCTTATCACATGGTTGGAATATTGATTCACGGATGTAATTTCCAAAAGGGAAGTATATTTTTATCATATCATACTACCTTATGTTATTATTTGAATGCACATCAAGATGAAACTTATATATGTTATTTTATATAAATGGATGTTATGTTTGCAAAATTATTTTCTTAAAATGTAAATACTTTGGTTTTATTGAATTATTTTAAACAAGTATTTATATTAATATAAAGATTATTGACTTTTCAAACTAAAATCTAAGGTGGAATATGTTTAATTTTTAATTCAAGGAATTTGATTGGCTTATCTTGTGTGCAGGAGATAGTGAGAAGATGATGAATATTTGCCAATGAATTTTATCATTATTATATTCTTAGATGTTACACATTGTTGTTTTGTCATTATGAGAATTTAATATTATAGTCTACCCAATTTATATCCCTACATATGAATATCATAGCTTGGTGCATTGATAAGGCACAGTGGACAAAAAAAATTTGTATACTTTCATTATATTAATTTTCTTTTGTTGCAACTAAATTGTGTGTCCATGTGAGCTATATTGGTTAACTTCATGCTTTAATTGTCTATGTATATAGTCACATTTTTGTGTATATAACATATATAATCTTAATCCTAAATATGCACAAATGGTTTAACATCAAAACTGATGGAATCTATCACACACACATACAAAATCATTTCTTATCTTTGATCACAATTGAACACACTAATATGTGCCCCAATATTCAATATCTTGGTGACAAATCTCCCCTCTAGTTGACATCACATGTTGTTGATAATTGAATTCATTGTCTCATTTACACTCATCATGAATGTAAAAACTATAATCATGAGCTTGATTTCTTTTGTTACATGGTGTTTTTATTTAAAGCTTCAGTATTATTTCTTTTGAATGAGTCTTTCAATGACATAATCTACACTTGCTCTAGCCTACAAAATTTTATAGTTTTCCATAGATGTAGCTAATAGAGATAACATGTAGCCAATAAATAGAATCTAAACTTGTTATTTGACTCCTAAATGGATGATATGATGATGTTCCTATGGTTTGTTTAAAGATCTTTCAATTTTGTCTCATCTATGCATTTTCAAGGCAAGAAGTGTCATGTTAGTAGAGGTTGTAAGTTGTGTTGAGTGTTTTGACAAGTTGAAGTTGTGAATACAATCATTTTCCTTCAATCAATTATTGAATTTAAAACTTTCCTATGAATTAATTATATACTACATGTTTCTAATTTGAGTTGCAAATGAGATTTGATCTCCATTGAAGTTGATTGTGATTTTAGGATAGCAAGTAGAATCTCAAAATTTTAGTGCATCACCTCCTAGGGCTAGTAGTTTTCAATTCAAAAGCAATCTTTCTATCATTTTCTCTTGTCAAGTGTAATAATTTTAGGAGGTTTTCCAAGGGAAGTATCCCATAATATGGAGGTTCATCCTTGTTTTAGGTCACTCATAGCTTGACAAACTCCCTCCCCATGTTGTGCAAGATTATTGAGTTTTGCATTTTAGCATTTGGACAAAATCCTTAGTAACAACAACTTTTGGCACACCAAGTGGGATAGTTCGGATTGTTTCAGTCCAAGGATTTTCCATATATTATTTATATTGGTATTTATATCAATGATATCTTCCTTTTGAGGCAATATCTTCACATGCATAGTGACTCTGAGTTCAAATCTATTGGTTCAATAGTCCAAGTGTTGGTATGTTTCAAAGAAAATCTATTTTATTTTGATTCTCTGGCTCTTTGAATGAATAAATATGTCTATACTTTATCAAACCCTATTTCATGAGAGTGATATTCCTACACCATATTATCTATATTAGACCCACAACACTGCTAGTTTTATCCTAGACAAACTTTCTACAACAAGCTATTAGCATATTCAATATGCTTAACACCCACCCATCCCTGCTCAAACCCCTTGGGAACTTGAATATAAGTGTACTTATCAAGGGAATTTGATTTGTAGTAGGATGAGTGGGCTTATCAAGCCTATCATCATGAGAAAGATTTAGAGGATCAAATGAAGCAGTATGAAGAATATCTTGTAGTGAGATAAAAACCAAGAAGAAGTAGATGAAGGTTTTTCTTGCTCAATTTTAGAGGTTGGAGACTTAATCGGCTCTTTCAATTCCTATCCTCAAACAAGCTCCCTCAACTACAATAGATCATCTTATGAAAGAAGAGGTTCATAAGTAAAAATTTAAAATTTTTGGGCAAGGTAATCCTATTCAACCTTCAAGTGAGTCTTATAAAGTTGGAATCCCAAGATTTAGAAGCTTTCAATGCATGCAAGATGTTATATGTATGTAGAAAACTAGGTCATCATTCCCTAAGAGAAACCCTTTTAGGAGATGTCTCCACCTCAAGGAATCCCCAAATCTTATCAAAGTCCTTTTGCAAATCAACTTTAATGCCCTAGCATCATCTACCTTTGTCCAAGGGGTCCTATTATATATCAAAAGAGCTATTTTGTTGAACAAAACAGAGACTTTTTTGAGGTAGAAACAAAGTTATCTTTTGTCAATACACCTGCAAATGATGTAGAAATAGAAAAATTAAATTTATTGCAATAAAATGATATGTATGATGATATAGAACAATAGGTTAAAGAGCAAGGAAAAAGTGTTGATAATGAGTTTTTATTGTTTTGTTTAATGAGTTGCCTAGTTATATTGAGCAGGATGATGGGATAATGCTTGTTTTATTTAATGAGCTACCTTTGTATGTTATTGATGAATAAGAAGATGCATTTATAATAACTCAACAATGATTTTGAAACATCATCAAAATGCAAATTATGTTGATCTCGAGGTGTTGATTCATCAATATTATGTTTTCTCTATCTTTGTCTTCCCCCCCTCTCTCTCTCCATCTCTTTCTCTCATTTATATCTTGTCTCTCCCATTCAGTCTCTATCTCTCTATCTCACTCTCCTCCTCTCTTAGGTGTCTCTCTCTCTCCCATTCTCTCCCTCTCCTCCCCCTCTCTCCCTCTCTAGGGTAATATTGTGTCCTAAGGGGTCATATGGTGTTCTATGATCCCTTAGTACACCATATAACCACTTAGGTGTTGTTAGGGGTCATATTGTGTCCTAAGGGGTCAGATGATGTCTTATGACCCCTTAGGACACTAAATGGTGTTGTTATGTATCATATGGTGTCCTAAGGGGTCATGTGGGGTCCTATGACCCCTTAGGACACCATATGACCCCTTAAGACATCATACAATCAATAACAACACCATATGGTGTCAAAAGGGGTCATAGGATGCCATATGACCCCTCAAGACACCATACGACCCATAACAACACCTTATGGTGTCCTAAAGGATCATATGGTGTTCTATGACCCTTTAGGACACTATTTGGTGTCCTTATAGGTCCTATGGTGTGCTAAGGGATCATATAGTGTCCTATGACCCCTTAGGACACCTTATGACCCCTTAGATGTCATTAGGGGTCATATTGTGTCCTAAGGGTCATATGGTGTCCTATGACCCCTTAGGACACCATATGGTGTCATTATGTGTCTTATGTTGTCTTATGACCCCTTAGGACACCATATGGTGTCGTTAGGGGTTGTATGGTGTCCTAAGGGGTCATATGGTCTCCTACAACCCCTTACAACACCATTTGACCCCTTAGGACACCATATGATGTCATTAGGGGTTGTATGGTGTCCAAAGGGGTCATGTGGTCTCCTACAACCGCTTACAACACCATTTGACCCCTTAGGACTCCATATGGTGTCATTATGGGTCGTATGGTGTCCTAAGAGGTCATATAGTGTTATATGACCCCTTAGGACACCATTTGGTGTCATTATCAGTCGTATGGTGTGCTAAGGGGTCATATGGTGTCATATGACCCCTTAGGACTCCATATGACATCTTATGTGTCGTTAAGGGTCATATGGTGTCCTATGACCCCGTAGGACACATGCATGGATCCCTAGGATACCATATGAACCCTAAGAATACCATATGACCTTAGAGAGGGAGAGAGGGGGGAGAGGGAGGGAATGGGAGAGAGACACACCTAAGATAGGAGGAGAGTGAGATAGAGAGATAAAGACTAAGAGGGAAATATAAGAAATAAATGAGAGAAAGAGAGATGAAGACGGAGAGAGAGGGAAATAAAGTGAAATAGAGGGAGATAGAGAGATAGAGAGCAACACAAAGAAGGGAGAGAGGGAGAGAGAGAGAGAGAGAGAGAGAGAGAGAGAGAGAGAGAGAGAGTTAAGTGAAAAAGAGAAAGGGAGGGAGGGAGGTAGGGAGGGAGTGGGAAAGAGATACACTTGACAGAGGAGGAGATTGAGATAGAGAGATAGAGGGAGAGAGGGAGAGAGAATTAAGAGAGAAAGAATGGGAGAGAGAGGGAAAGAGAGAGAGAGAGAAGATTCATGGAACATTGTTTAGGCACATAGTGTGTTGATGGAATATTCGACTAACATAGAGTGTTAGTCGCTTTCGCTGATTCACGAACTTTGTGGCCACCATTTCCTTTTGCCCCATGAAACAACGAATTCGACTAACATAGCATGTTAGTAGCTTTCGCTAATTTGCGGGCTGCATGGCCGCCATTTCCTTTTGCCCCATGAAACTTGCAAATTTGACTAACATGGCATGTTAGTCACTTTTACTGATTCACAGACTACATACTCACCATTTCCTTTTGCCTTGTGAAATAGAAAATTCGACTAACATAGTGTGTTAGTTGATTTCGCTGATTCGCGGACTGCGTAGCCACCATTTCCTTTTGGACCGTGAAACAATGAATTCGATTAACATAGCATGTTAGTCACTTTCATTTATTCATGGACTGCGTGGTCGCCATTTCCTTTTGCCCTGCAAAACAGTGAATTTGACTAACATAGCATGTTAGTTGCTTTTGTTGATTCGTGGTCTAACACGCTATGTTTGTCGAATTTTCTATTTCATAGGGCAAAAGAAAATGGTAGCCATGCAGCCCGTGAATTAGCGAAAGCTACTAACATGCTATGTTAGTTGAATTCATTGTTTCGTGGGGCAAAAGGAAATGGCAGCCATGAAATCTGCGAATCAATGAAAGTGACTTACACGCTATGTTAGTTGAATCTTCCATCAACACGCTACGTGCCTAAACAATGTTCCATGAATCTTGTCTCTCTCTGATGAAACCTTCTTTGGTTTATTCCTGGCTCCAAAACAACAGTATGAATTGACTAACATGCATGTTAGTCGCGTGCTTTACACCATTGATTTTTCAATAAATGGCTACGATTGACTAACCTATCGCTAACACAATGTACGAAAGGTCTATTTTGGAGCCAGAATAGCTTTAGCCCATGAGATCTAACTTTCTTTTTGATCGGCGTAACTTTCACCAATTGCTTCGTCGGGTGTCGGTATAGTGTATTTTCCTTACTTTCAATAGTTATAGTCTCCTCAATAGATCCACCCTCTATGGTATTTCACCCATCGGGCATCGACACAACTCTAAAAATGTTTCTCCTGTAGCGTAAGCTATCCTGATGAGTCTTCTTTCACCTTACTCTCCTTATTGGGTTGTTTCAGTCTTATCGGTGTAGGCTTCCCCGATGTAGTCACTTCGTTTGTGCCACGCAACCCACGAATTAGTGAAAGCAACTAACATGCTATGTTAGTCGAATTCATTTTTTCATGGGGCAAAAGGAAATGGCGGCCACACAGTTTGCGAATCAGTGAAAGTGACTAACACACCATGTTAGTCGAATTTGTAGGTTTTGCGGGGCAAAAGGAAATGGCGGCCACATAGCCCACGAATCAATGAAAGCTACTAACATGCTATGTTAGTCAAATTCATTGTTTCACAGGGCAAAAGGAAATAGCAGCCACGCAGTCCATGAATCAATGAAAGCGACTAACACGCTATGTTAGTTGAATCTTCCATCAACACGCTATGTGCCTAAACAATGTTCTATGAATCTTGTCTCTCTCTAATGAAACCTTCTTCAGTTTATTCCTGGCTCCAAAATGACAGTATGGATTGACTAACACACATGTTAGTCATGCATTTTACACCATCGATTTTGCAATAAATGACTGCGATTGACTAACTTGTCACTAACACGTTGTACGAAAGGTCTATTTTAGAGCCATAATAGCTTCAGCCCATGAGATCTAACTTTCTTTTTGATCGGCGTAACTTTCACTGATTACTTTATCGGGCATAGGCATAGCATATTTTCCTTGCTTCTGATAGTTATAGTCTCCCCGATAGATTTGCCCTCTGTGGCATTTTGCCCATCGGGCATCGACACAACTCTAAAAATGTTTCTCCAGTAGCGTAAGCTATCTTGATGAGTCTTCTTGCACCTTACTCTCCTTATCGAGTTGTTTCGGTCTTATTGGCATAGGCTTCCTTGATGTAGTCACTTCGTTTGTGCCACGCACCCTATGAATCAACAAAAGTGACTAACATGCTATGTCAGTCAAATTCACTGTTTCGCGGGGCAAAATGAAATGGCAGCCATGCAGTCCACGAATCAATGAAAGAGACTAACATGCCATGTTAGTCAAATTCGCAGGTTTCACGGGGCAAAAGGAAATGGTAGCCATGCAGCCTGCAAATCAGCGAGAGCTACTAACACGCTATGTTAGTCAAATTCGCTATTTCACAGGGCAAAAGGAAATGGCGGCCATGCAGTCCGCGAATCAACGAAAGCTACTAACACAGTATGTTAGTTGAATCTTCCATCAACACACTATGTGCCTAAACAATGTTCCATGAATCTTCTCTCTCTCTTTCTCTCTCTCTCTCCCTCTCTCTCCCATTCTTTCATGGGGCAAACGAAAATGGCAGCCACGCAGTCCACGAATCAGCAAAAGCGACTAACATGCTATGTTAGTCAAATCTTCCATCAACACGCTATGTGCCTAAACAATGTTCTATGAATCTTCTCTCTCTCTCTCTCTCTCTCTCTCTCTCTCTCTTTCCCTCTCTTTCCCATTCTTTCTCTCTTAAGTCTCTCTCCCTCTCTGCCTCTATCTCACTCTCCTCCTCTATCAAGTGTATCTCTTTCCCACTCTCTCCCTACCTCCCCCCTCCCTTTCTCTTTTTCACTTAACTCTCTCTCTCTCTCTCTCTCTCTCTCTCTCTCTCTCCCATTCATTATCTCTATAGTCTCTCCCTCTCATCCTCTCTATCTCACTCTCCCCTTCTCTTAGGTGTATCTCTCTCTTAGTCTCTCCCTCTCTCCTCCCCTCCCTCTCTCCATTTCTCATTACCTCTCTTTCTCACTCTCTCCCTCTCTTCGCACCAATTAGGGTGACCTCCAATGGTTAAATTCAGACACCAAGATCCAAAATCACCAAGAAGGGGAAGTGAACTGGCATATTTAAATATGTCTTTTTTAAGGAAGCCAAGGATGCATTGGGCACCCCTATACAGACAAGGGTGCCTCGAGTGCACCTGTTGATGGGATGGGGTTTGGGATAGACTAGCCTAGTCTATGCTCCTGGGTCCTTTCCTTGGATCACCTAGTGTTCTCCTCACACCCTAGGGTCTCTAGGACTTCCTTTGCTTGAGGAATCCCCTGACCTTGCCCAATCCTCCCACCAATGAGTTTCTTTGCTGCTTCTAAGGTCTCACCTTCTCATGAGACTTCAAACCCCTTACTATGGCTAATAAGGGCTAGGCTTGTTCCTCACCTTCCAAGGTCTTAGCAAGGTTATAACAGGTCTTAAATCATGTTTTACATCCCTCCATGTGCCCCCAAGAAGTTTCTACCTTCATCCTTTCTATCAATTTCACTTTTGTGTTTTTGCTTACAAAATAGGGCTACAAGGATTAGGACCAATTAGGCCTCCTACCTGGTCTTTTAGGGCTCCCTCTCACAAATGATGCACAACCAACCCTAACTCCCAAAATGGACTACCATTCATTTTGCAAGGACTCAATGATTTTCTAGGTTTTAGGCCTCCAAGTGTCCGTACACTGTCCTAGGTGGAATTTAAGGTTTTCAAGGGTTTTTGTGAGGGTTTTTAGGGTTTGCCTGGGTCACAGTGAAGGTTTTGTGTTTTAGCCACCTTGTTTGGATTAGTGGAGGCTCCTCCTTCACACCAATTATGCTTCACACACTCCTCTACACCTCCTCCAAAGGATACTCTCTCCTCTGACCAACCTTGCTCTCCAAGACCTTTGCAACTTGACCTCTCCTAGTCGGGCACTATCTAGTCTCGCCTAGGAGTGGGTCTTTGCTTGGCCTCCCTGCATTTTCAAGGGCCCTACTTGCATTGCACTATGGTACAAGGTATCTACTCTCATTCCCCATCATTTCATGGTGATTCCACAATGGGGAATAGAGTTATGCAACCATTTACACAATCCTGTCCAAAACTGAACAGTAAGAAGACAATTTACAAACTATTTACAAACACACTCAATCTGCAATTAAACACCTAAACTAATTTCTTGAAATGAAATTATTTACACCATGAAAGATATTCCACATAGTTGTGGACGTATCTCAATCCATTAGCTTGCTTGTTTGCTTCATTCAAACTGACTGGTAACAGTTTTGCAGTTTGAGTTTGGTCTTTTTGCTAGGGCCATACAATCTCTGACATCCAACCCATCCAATTAGGGTTTGCAACATCTTATACCACCCATACCTTGCCCGGTGTGCCAAATTTTGGGTTGTCCACCCACAACAAGGGTCTATGACCATGTTGGGTGGAAAAGTTGCTTGACAACTTTTAGAAGTTGTCATGCAACTTTTGCATCTTTTGAGCAACTTTGCCATTGTTGCTTTTCATGACTCCTAAGCCTATTTTGGCTATCCTAAGGACATCAACATGCCAATAAGGCCTAACACACATTCCAGGCACACTCAACCTCTCCTGCACAAGTAATCACAACAAAAAGACTAAGGACCTAAAACTAGGACCTAGTCTAGCACACATGAGCTCATGGCTCTTATTCATGTACAATGGCTTCTAAAGAAGCATAACACCAATAAAACAAAGAAAGAGAAAGAGTTTGGAAGGGTGCTCCTACACCACCTATTCATCAAAAATAGGGAAAATAAATGAGAAATGAAGAGAAAACAACTCAATGTTATGGTTTAGATTACCATGCAAAAAGATGACATTAGTTTTGAGGTAAAAAGGCCTGAAATAGACTTGAGTGAGAGATAAGATGGGACACATGAAAGTAGGGGCACATAAAGTTGTGTAAATTGTGCAAGGTTACAAATTATAACACTTCACTATCTCTCTCACTCATACACACACTCCTTGTTTCTATCTCTCTATAAATCTCCTTTGTACCTCTATCTATCTCTTTGTTACTTGTCTTCATCACCTTTCTCTCTTATTATTTCTCCCTCTATCTATATCTCCCTATCCCTCTCCATCTATATCTCATTATCTATACCTCTCTCTTATTTGCCACATCTCTCTTGCTTTATATCTTTATCTCTCTATTACTCTCTTTATCTCCCTCTTACTCCTCTCTCTATCTCTTTCTATCTCTTTCTCCCTTTCTCTTCCAATATATCTCTATTTATCCCTCTTTCTCTCTCAATTTCTCTATCTCCCTCTATTTCTCTCCATCTCTACTTCTCTATGTTTGTCTCTATGAATCTTATTTATCATGTTATCCTGTAAAAACTTTCATGTTATATGAAATCCGGTCAATAATCTACAATGTTATCTTGTGGTTACCTTCATGTTATATAACATCATGTCAATAATCTATCATGTTATCTCATTATAACCACCATGTGCAAAAGTGAAGTACCCGCCACCCCGTGGGTTAAAAGAAGGAAAGACAATGATGTTGCTGACTGGAGGTATGAGCAAAAATTTCCCCAACTTAGATCAATCAAAAATTATAGATTGTTGATCATGTCACCATAACTAGTTGCGACTTTGATTTTTCAAAAACATTACTAAAGTCAATAACACGAGTTTTATAACCACTTTTTGGAGTTAATTTATTTGCATCCCAATGGGGGTAAAAGTGGTTATAAACATTGTGTTATTGACTTTGGTGAAACCCGATCATATTATCTCATAATACATTCATGTATTATGAAATCTTGTCAAAAATCTGTCATGTTATCATGTAAAAAACCTTCATGTTATATGAAATACAATCAATAATCTGTCATGTTATCCTGTAATAACCTTCATGTTATATGAAATCTAGTCAATAATTTGCATTTTTATCTTGTGGTTACCTTCATGTTATACGACATCCTATCAATAACCTATCCTGCTATTCCTTTGATGGATAATGTTATGTGTATACAATAATAAACTTGCATAAACAACAATTAGGCTATAGAGGTTTGTGTCTTGTGTGTCTTGAAGGATGCCCATGTCTTGTTATAAGGATCCAATCTTGGTACAAGGAGTATGTTTGAAAAGTTTGTGATCCAATGGTTTATTTTTTTGTTATCTTAAGTGAATGATTTGATATCACAACCTTCCTCTTCAAATAACAAAGGTATGTTCACCCCATAAAAGTGTATAAAATCATAGTTATTCAAAATAAGAAATAAATTGTTGCACATATATAGCTTAGGTGGAGTGATTGGACAAAAATTAAAAAAATATTTGGAATTGAAAAACAAAACATAATTTATACTCTATTATATGTCATAAATGATTATTAAGATTATACAAATTGAAAATGTAATAATATATATAATATTTCAAAATGTGTTGTACTTAAATTTATAATGGAAAATTATGTGAAATTTATCTAGATCTTTTCAAATATTTGGGTAAACACAAGACAATAGTAGAGTAAATTTAAATTCCATAATTATTTGATTTATTATTACTATAAATGAAAATATTATATTTTCTATTCATATTTAATTATAATTTTTAATGATAAAATTGATTTGAAGGTTTTTCAATAAAATATTATATATGTTAAAATATAATAAATGTATGACATAGCTATAAAAAATAAGAGCAAAAAAAATTATATTATTTAAGAAAAATAAATTATATAAATTTTAAATTATTTTAAAAAAATTAAATCTTGTAGACATATAATTAAAATTATTAATAAAAATATAATTCTATTTATTAATATAATAAATTTAAATGTAATTTATTATTAAAAAATATTCCTATTAAAGAACATTCTAAAAATTTTGCATTTAATTTAAACTTCATATAAGAACATTTTAAATTTTTATAGTTATTTTACAAAGAGATTCAAATAAGAAAACTTTAAGTGATTGGAAGTATCAGAGAACAACCAATATTTGAGTAGATGTAATTATAGTATTAATTGGAAACTACAAAACAATGTTTGGATTCAATCTAATGAAATTAGATGTGGCTTTTTTCAATAAAACTTTAGCTATCACTAAATTACGAAACAACTTCTGAATTAAAATAAATTTATTTTAATTGACTTTTTTCAAATACATGTGAATTGTTTGTCTATAGAAATGTGAATTTTTTTTGTCAATAAATGAAACTTGATCCAAGTGTAACAAATTTTCCTCCTATATAATGGCTATAATATATAAGTTGGTGTGGTTTTTATAAAATATAAATTTCACAACAATCATCTTATTTAAAAATCAAAATCATGAGATGAGATATATTCACCCAAATAATTAGATTTAGAAATTAAGAACCAATCTTAATTCCTTTTTGCTTAAAATCTCCTCTATAAATGCCCTAAATTAAACAACCCAAAGCCTGCATAATTAAAATCAATGAATTTTTTAATGAATCAAAATTTTAACTTTTACATATTATAGTCAATTTTAAGTATAAATTAAAAAACCCAAATAACAATGCTTCACGTTGTTGGTGCAAGGGCGTCTGGAGTGCCAAATAGTTTTCATATTTGATCTGCCACACCAGAAACTGCTCCATCTCTTGACACGGTGAAAGCCCCATAAAAACTTCATTGTCACAACTCTTCCTACCTGAATATGTGACAAATTCCAAATAGCCCATTGTGTGAGAAGCATTACCAAAAACAAAGGGATGAAACAAGGCTACTGAACCTGTAAAAAAATGCCCTCCGAAACAAATGGCTTCTGCAAACAATTTTGTACATGAATGACATGAATCTGATAAAAAGATTTCACAAGCTATCTTAAAAAAGAAACATATTGTTCACTGCTATCTAAATACATCAAACACTAAAGGTTTTATTGTTGCTTCCTTTTAATAAAGTTGCCACTGTTACATTTCTAAGTCATGTTATTGAAGAGAGTCTGCAAAGCCTTCACTATTTCAGTCACACTCAAATCACAGGCTTCTTCCATCTGCAAGCAAATAGAATGAACTGGGTCAGTTAATTTAATGTAGATGGAAACACCCAATTGAGATTTATTTTCTTTGAGTTAGATAGTTGAAGCAATGAGAAAGAGAAAAGACTGAAAATTAAAAAAATTAAACTTCATGATTATCCTTTTTCCTAAAACAATATCCATGTTGTAGGGTAGAAGGAATTCAACCTGGCACCCATAAAAAAACCAAAAACAACACATTTATTAAACAAAAAATATCTTTCTAAATTCAAAGACTTGCATAAACAAAATTCATATTTCATCGACTCCAACGATCCAAACTTGTTTTCATGGCTTTGACTACAACTATCCAAACTAGAAAAATGAATACAATGATCATTTTAGCCCTGTGTTGAAGGAAGGAGATTAGGGTTTAAATGAGGAAAAAATGGTGTGAAAAAATCCCCAAAAAAACTCAGAATCATAAAAATCTAATCATCTCACCATCATGTAAGGAAAATCATATATTGAAGGCTGTGAAAAAAAATCAAACCTTTCGATAAAAACAGTCAAATCACATTGCATTTTTCATTCCTTTCATGCTTTCTTCATCTGGCTTTCATTCATGGTTGCACCTCATATGAAAAATTAAAAAGCAACTAGTTTTAGGTATTATAAAAATTTTGAATTGTTTGAGCGGGAAAAGAATTTCAAAAAATTCCCTCCCATCCCGTTAACGGCACTGTTGTCCACTATCGTCGACCAAAATTTTGTAGCCATTTCAAATTTTAGCTGCATGCAAATGGTTTTCGTCAACTGCCCATGGCAATATGCTTCCACGTCAGCCCAATGGCATGGTGGATCCTAGAATGTGTCTCATGGCATCATGGAGGGCATGCGATTTTCGAGCTGCATCATGTTACGACACTAACAATTTGGAGCCAGAATAGCTACAGCCGGGAACATACAACCCATGTGGTGGGCCAACCCATGTGGGCTTAAAACATTATTTAAGCTAAAGTTCTTTTTCTTTTTCTTATTTTAAAAAGTGATTGATTTATATTTTATGTAATCAATGTTTTTGTTTTATTTAAAAATGTTATTTGATATATATATAATTTTTATATTTTAGTGATATAGAAAAATTTTAAATTATTTTGGAGGTAGGAAATGATTTTGTTTTAATTGAGAATTCATCAAGATTTTCTTTTCATATGAAAAAGAGATTTAAATTGGGAAGAGAATAATATTTCAATGAATTATTTATATAATTTTATTTTATTTTTTTTAATCAGAGGATTAAATATTATGTTAATTTGGGGATTTGAAAGTAGGAAATGAAAATAAATTTAATTGGGAATTAAATAATTAATTTTCATTTCAGTGAAATATATATATCTAATTGTAATTTTTAATTTGTAAATTGTAATTTCCAATTACGATTTTTTTTTTTAATTGGAATATGAGATTAGATTATTGTGTTCGACCATGGATGAAAATGATGTTTTATTTTTTAAAATGAATATCATATTTTTATTCGAGTAATGAATAATTGATTTTATATCATTGTGTATATTCCATACATTATAACTATTATCATGTGATTTTGGTTTGGAAACTCACGATGAAATTTTTAAATTATTGTATGATACAATCGAACTTTAGTGAGTTAGTAAACCATGAACGACCTGTACCTAGACAAGGTAAATAAACCTCAATCAACTTAGATCCTTTAGAAAATTGGATCGATTGTTGTGTGTAAACAATAGGAAAGAAGATTGTCTTTTCAAATGTATGCCTATGCACGTTTAATTTTTTGTATTCACATTTGCTTAAGAAATGACAAGTTTTTGATTTTGTTTGTTGGACCCTGTCATAAGATTTAATTGGGTACCTGTTTTTGTCCTCAATCCCAATTTTGACTATTTTCTTGTGATGGTGTTGTAACTGGTCATGTCCTTTATGTGGGTGTTGAATGTTGATTCATGGTTGGCCATAGCTAGTCCAGTCTCTAGTTAGAGTATCGTCAATCAGTGCACCTCGTATGAAGTCTTGTTTGACCAAGTGGGTATTCCTATAATGTTGAACTCTGTTTGTTTGACCTTGTGTATTCCTTGGTTTAGGAGTTCGTTTGAGTATAGCCTAGTGTCATTTGGGAAAGTGGCTTTCGATTAGGGGCCACGCCTAAAGTGGTTGCTGGGTAACCCATCAGAAGTGTGTCTAAATAAGTGATAACCTAATAGAATATTAGAGAGTTAGTTAATGAATCATTAAGTAAGAGAATTCTGCCTCACACATGGGATGAGTGCTAACATAGACTTGACATGCATTAAGAAGTCCTGAAATGACAAACCATCATCCTTGTCTTCACAAAAGGATATGTGGGTCCACATGAGACTTGGATGGGCCGAAGGTTTGGAATATATTGCTAGGGTAACCCAGTGGATGGGGCCAAAACCTATGAAGACATAGTAACCATACCAGGTTATGTGATGACACTTGTCCCTTATGTTCGCTAGTGTGTTATTGTGTTGTCTTGACAGGAGCACTATTGTGGAGTCGTCATGTTGCTTATGCCCTTGTGAGTACTTGATATCATGTTAGACCTTGGGTTGCTTATGATGGGTTGCGAAGACTTATTTTCGCAGATGCTCTAGTGGATCTTTGTATTTGCTTCTATTATGTTCAGTTGGATCCTTTCCTATTCAAGGATCATTTATGTATTTATTTGACCAATGTGATTGTATGTATTATTGGTTATGATCACCTTGATGGAAGCATTGTAAATGATGTGACCTTATGTATTCTTCATTATTATTTATTTATCACAGGGGTCTTCCAGTTGAGCAGACCCAGAGATGTAGCCCATTAGGGGTGAACTCCGATATCAATTTGGTGTTATGTGATGCTTATGTTCTTATGTTTCCTTTTTAGTTTTAGCATGTATGCATGATATTTTATTAGAATGTATAAAGTGGATTAGATGAAATTAATCTTAAATGCATGTGTCTAGTCATCTTATTAAATAAAGTGATTTGGATCATGAAGGATTGTAGATTTGAATAACGGAATGCATTCAGTTATTGATAATGCAATTAAAGTATGCTTGGAAAGTATTCATTAGTTTATGATGAATTTAAGTACTCTTTGCAATTAAATGAATGTCTTAAGTTTTAATGAAAGTTTGAACGTAATGGTTGGTTAAATTTTATTGGAAGAACTTAATCAGGTTACCTATACTTTGACCTCAATGGATGAACCTTATCATGTTGTCTATATTTTTATCTTCTGAAAGAAATTATCCTTTGTTTAAGTATTATCTTATCATTAAGTCATTCAACTTGATTGAATTAATTACCGTGAGTTGAGTTAAATGTGGAATTAAGTAATCATGTTGGGAAACTCTTTAGGTGTTACTTGAAGTCTTCCACTATGTAATCTTAATTTTGATATCTCATTGTATCGTTGTGTTGTGTTTAATTTAACTAAAAAAATTATTTGCACTCTATTCTTGTGTTTTAGCTTATCCCTTCGGGGTTTCCTGGTGGGGCATTACATTTAGTATCAGAGCCAAGTTGCAAACACTAGGATCTCTGGTTTTGCTTGTGCCCTTAGTTAGTGTGAGGTGTATAGACCTTATGTTGTATGCTTGTCCTCCTTTTGTATGTGTGTGATTGAGCAGACCTTAATTGGTGTGTAACGTGTGTCTTCACACCTTGTTTTCACCTTCTTGATGTTGGTGCTTTGGAGTGATTATATGTGCTTTGTTTGCGTATTGATGTCTTGGTCTACGATTACTCTTATTTGGAAAGAAAATCGTAGGTGCCTTCCTTATTGATTGTTGTACTCTTTAGACAAATCCATTTGGGTTGGTCAGTGTTGTCTTGAATTTGAAAGTACGAAATGTGCTTGTTAAGATTTTGATCTAGCTTAGTGTTGTCCACTTGAAGGAATAGTATGGTAGATATTGAATGCTTATTATGTAGAAAATTGAATGATTATCACCCTTCCCCATCTCTCTCTAGAAATTATAATGTTAGTGATATGTGTAATTATCTCTTATGTGAGTTTCCTTTTTGCAAGAGAAAGGTTGTGACTTCTTGAACCCTTGTGTGAGCCTTATGACGCTTATGTGGTTTTACATAATAAAAGGGCTATGGGTTTGAAAGTTCATATTGGTTATTGGGAGAAAATTGTATGTTTACATTAAAGAATTCTTCATGTGTATTATAGGAGTAACATAATTAAATTTTGTCTTAAGTAAGGTGCATTAATATGCGAATAGTTGTTATGTGAAACTGCTTTGTTTGTAAAAGATGAATAAAAAGGGAACATGTTATAGTAGCTTCGAGAGTGTATTAATGTGTTCCATGAAAAATTGTTTTATGTGTTTCATTAAACCAATTTGATTGAGGACCTATTTTAAGAATGCTCCATTGAACTTTCTTTTGGACATATATATATATATATATATATATATATATATATATATATATATATATATATATATAATTGACTTATTATGATTAGAAAGTGTAAATGAAAGACTTGTTTGATGTGCATGCATAATTATGTATTATTTAGTTGATAGCTCCTCTTTTACCTTCTTATCGTACCTTGAATTTTCAATAAAATATTAAAGATTATGATATGTTTTGTAGAGAATTAAGAATAGTGAGTGTTCTCAAGATGTCTTGTATTATCAAAAAGTTTGTCTGTCTTGATTTCTTGTTTGGAAAACTAGGACGTTCTGTTGCAACCATAATAATTGGAAATGTCACGTAAGGCCTATTGGAAATTTGTCTAAACGATAGTGAAATGAAAAACCATGCAATTAAGATGATAGACTTATAGTGAGAAATTTTATAATGTAATGTGACCTTGTTGATCTTGTGTCTATGTATGAAATAGTTTAGTTATCAAACTCTCTTTCCCTTCTCTTTAACTAGATGATAATATTTTTAGGAATGCTACAAAAGAATGCATTGATTTAAATAGAATGTTTATAAAGCATGTGAAATTGTAATTTTGCATTTTGGCTTCATATTGAAAGATGGAAGTCTTAAGCTTTGGAAAAGAAATTTGCATAGTTAGTAATGTGGTTATGAATGCTTAGTGGAATTAGAGAAAGATATACGAATGATGTTATTTCCTTATGTAATGGTGAATTGTTAAGAATTCTAGTACTTGTATCTAGAATAAACTTTATTCAGTTATTCATGTGGAAACCATAGTTAAAACCTTCCTTGAGTAGATGATAGCGTACTGAAATTACTCTCTATTAATGTGACTAAACCAATACCGGTGCTTTCTTTATGTATTGTAAGAAACCTGTGCTTGCTATATCTGCCCATGGGTTGGTGAAGTAATCAACCATGGAGGATATGTTGGTTATGAGTATGGGAAGCCATACTATTTATGTGATGTTGCTTATTTGTTTCTCTACTGAGTACCAAACCTTACGTTGTTGGTAATTCAGTATGTTAAGGGGTATTATTTGAAGTCACCATTCCTTGAATAGTATGGCTCGACGTACGAGTAATGTCGATGTAAAGCGACTTTAACTTCTCTATTTTGAGGAAAGATATAGTTATACAATAAAACGGTATCAAAGGTGTACTCAATACTTTCCCTTTTCATGAATCTATTTATAAGGTTTATGTGTGCCAGCCTATTCCTCTCTTTTATTTGAGCATATTGATGGTCATTCTTGAGCATAGTGATGATGTATCTTGGAGGATCTTGTTGCCTTGTCTTCATGAAAGGTAGGTTTTTTTCACATGAGCTGCCAGTTGGTAGGTGTTGGTAGACATGTGGGTTGACCTTAGCCATGTATACCTCTGGCTTACGGTGAGTATTCTGAGAGATACATCACTATGCGGGATGTGACCTTCGCGTGCCTTTTTCTGCAAGGTACACTACCATGCAGGATATGTCCACTGTGTTTTTTCTCCACTTAGAGTATTGCCATGCCGTGTGATGACATGATGCGAGGTGATGTTGAGGTGCACATTTCCATGCCATGTGGATGTCTGACTAGGCTGCACCACATGATGAGCTACTGCAATAGATAGATGATTGTTCCTTCCTTCCTCGTTGGTGGCTAGATGCTAGTTACATAGTGATGTTATGTGCAGTTGTGATATTCTTATTTATTTCTTTGTGGATCAGCAATTTATTCTATTTTGACTTGCAAGGTTTAGCCATGATCTTTTGATCTTTTGCTTACTTGATTTGGTGTTGCAAATTTTGGATTATTTTCTTGCCTTACTATTGGAATTTATGATTTATTATCCTTATTCTTCTATACTTTGGTGGCTAAATTGGTTTATCCTTATTGTTTTTGTATGTTGGTCTTGTTTTAAAATGTGAAATTCCTCTCCAAGGACGTATGAGATGGTCTTGGTTGAGTGTGTATGAGGAAGTAGATTTAGGGAACCTTGAGGATGGGGGTATGTGAGGCTATGATGCAGCTAGAATCCACTACCTACCTATGTGTGGTGACTATCTCTTGGAGGCTAACCACCTTACTCAACAAGGGATCTTCACAAAGGTTGTCTATGGAAGGTAGCCCCGCTATGGTGTGCCCTAGCACCATCGAGCCTTGAGTGAGATATTCGATATTTATGATGATATTATTGTTCTAAGATCAGGCATAGAGATGCTAATCGTGCATGTTATCTTTGACCGAGCATTAGACATGCTTACATATGGCCTTTTGAGTTGTGCATTCCAGTTATGTGGATGATTATTGTGTGTAATTATGGAGTAAATTGTCTTAACTTGTCACTATGTTATGAGACAGTCATTGGAAAGGTATTTATATGCGTGACAAGTGTAAACAATTATGTACTATATGTTGCTCTTATTTATTGAAAGTTAACTTGGTTGTGGAAATTGAATTTTGAATCTAGTTCTATGCGATAAATTTTTATGATGAGGATGGATTGGTAAAAGAAATTGATCATGATGGCATGTTTTCTAGTCATATTTGATAGATGAGTATGGTAATTGTTGTTTACCTCTTTTAATTCTTTAATTTGTTATAATGAAAGGGAGAAAATTCTTGTTTCTCTGCTATGATTGTAGATAGTTTCTAGAATGTTATAAGAAAGGTATGGATTTAGATGTATCTTGTCAATGGATAAGGGCATTCATAAAGGTTTTAGCAATAATGTTTCATTTATTTATGGAAAGATTCCTATGTGCAATTTGATAGTTGTCGATTGAGTTTCAGGGCTAATGTGTGTGACATGTTCTCCGTCTAGTGTTACGACTTCCAAGAGTAAGTCAGAACCTAGGGGGGAGAATGTAGTACCCCTTCCCTAATCAATTTCTAATCTCGGTTTGACCTTGGTTAGTTTATCATGTTATAATGTTATATTCAGATGTTTTGATTTTTGTCCGTACCTGTTAATGTGTTTTTCGCACCAATTCGTGTGCAAGTTTATTAGTTCTCCTCTTTTGTGTTATTAATCTCGGGCTAACACTTTCATTAAGTATATATATGTATGCATGTATGACTCTTGGTTGCAGGAGATTTTAGGTATAGTACCGCATGGGTGCGAGATTCGTCTCTGCTTGGATTCGTAGGTTTGACTGTACCTCTTTGGTCCCTAGATTTTGGATTAGATGGTCGTAAGACCCACGTTTGACCATAGTCATGCTCAAGTGAGCATCGTCAGTCATCGTTGGTATTCCCTTTGGGTGCGTATGCAGGTCATCTATCTGCTTGGCTTTCTTGGGTTGCATGTTTGTGTGTTTTTAAATTGAGTATTTAATCCTTAATATTTAATTTGATTTAATATGTGTTTACACATTAGTATTTTGGGAACTAAATTAAATAGGTTCCTTTTATGCGATTTATCGTTAATTAGAATTGTTCAGTTAAAGTTGGTAGCGAGTTAGTTTAAATGGTTAATTTTAATGATAAATATTTTCAGTAATGATTTGTGAAAGGAAAGATTTAAATTTAATTGAAATAAGAAATGATTTAATTTCTTTGGCATTTTGGAATAGAAAAGGGTAATTTAAGTTATTTGGGAAAATCAATTTTAATTTGAAAAACACGTTTAATATATTGATATAGTTTAAAAGAATGATTTTTGGGGATTAATTTTAAATGAAAATATTTTAAATCCAAAAATAAAAATTTTGGTCAACAATCTCCTATTTAACCTAGGTTTGAAAATATTTTTGGGAGGATTATTTTTAGAGAGTTATTTTTTGGAATGGAAATTTTTGGGCATTTGGAGGAGAAATTTGCATACAAATTTGGGGGGTTTTTGATTTTCTTGAAGAATTTGGGATGACTCTTCTACAATTTGTCTTCCAGGAAAGCATTTGCAGGTTGTTTGATTTTGATTTTGATTTAGTGTTGTTGAATTTTGAAACTCTCTAAATTTCTTGAATTCTCTCTAGTCTGATAGTTAGTTTGTTTGATTGGAAATGAAATCTTCATTTTCCTTCTTAATTTGTGTTTCAATTTGTGAGTAAATTGATTTTAAGTATAGATATGTTGTCAAAATTTGGAAAAAGCCCAAATTTAGTTGCATAGAAGTTAATTTGTTTTCAAAAAAATAAAAAAAATCATTCCCTGCTTGTCCCCCATCATGGGAACATACAACCCATGTGGTGGGCCAACCCATGTGGGCTTAAAACATTATTTAAACAAAAATTCTTTTTCTTTTTCTTATTTTAAAAAGTGGTTGTTAATTAATATTTAATGTAATCATTGTTTTTGTTATATATATATATATATGTATGTATATATATATATATACATATATATGTATGTATATATATATATATATACATACATATATATGTATGTATATATATATATATACACATACATATGTATGTATATATAGGTATATATATATACATACATATGTATATACATATGTATATATGTATGTATGTATATATATATACATATATATATATATATGTATATATGTATGTATGTATATATGTATATATATATACATACATATATATATATGTACATATATATATACATACATATATACATACATGTACATATATATATACATACATATATACATATATGTACATATATATATACATATATATAGATATATATATATGTATATATATGTATATATACATATATACATATAGATATATACATACATACATACATACATACATACATACATACATACATACATATATATATATATATATATATATATATATATATATATATATATATATATATATATAAGTTTTATATTTTAGTGATATAAATTATTTTTAAATAATTTTGGAGGTAGGAAAAGATTTATATAATTTTTTATTTTTTTTAATCAGACGATTAAATATTATGCTAATTTGGGAATTTAAAACTAGGAAATGAAAATAAATTTAATTGGGAATTAAATAATTTATTTTCATTGTAATTTTTAATTTGTAAATTGTAATTTCCAATTTTGATTTTTTTTAAAATTGGAATATGAGATTAGATTATTGTGTTTGACCATGGATGAAAATGATGTTTTATTTTTGAAAATGAATATCATATTTTTATGCGAGTAATGAATAATTGAGTTTATATCATTGTGTATACTGCATACATTATAACTATTATCATGTGATTTTGGTTTGAAAACTCACGATGAAATATTTAAATTATTGTGTGATGCAATCGAACTTTAGTGCGTTAGTAAACCATGAACGACCTGTACCTAGATAAGGTAAACAAACTGTAATCAGCATAGATCCTTTAGAAAATTGGATCGATTGTTGTGTGTAAGCAATAGGAAAGAAGATGGTCTTTTCCAATCTATGCCTATGCATGTTTAATTTTCTAAATTCGCATTTGCTTAAGAAATGGCAAGTCTTTGATTTTGTTTGTTGGACCCTGTCGTAAGATTGAATTGGGTACCTATTTCTATCCTCGATATCGAGTTTGACTATTTTCTGGTGATGGTGTTGTAACTGGTCATGTCCTTTATGCGGTTGTCGAATGTTGATTCATGGTTGGCCATAGCTGGTCTGGTCTCTAGTTATAGTATCGTCAGTCAGTGCACCTCGAATCAATTCTTGTTTGACCAAGTGGGTATTCCTACCATGTTGAACTCCGTTTGCTTGACCTTGTGTATTGCTTGGTTTAGGAGTTCATATTAGTATAACCTAATGTCATTTGGGAAAGAGGCTTTCGATTGGGGGCCGCGCCCAAAGTGGTTGTTGGGTAACCTATCAGAAGTGTGTCTAAATAAGCAATAACCTAATAGAATATTAGAGAGCTAGTTAATGAATCACTAAGTAAGATAATTGTGCCTCACACATGGGATGAGTGCTAACACAGACTCGACATGCGGTGAGAAGGCCTGAAATGGCAAACCATCATCCTTGTCTTCACGAAAGGATGTGTGGGTCCACATGAGAGTTGGATGGGCCAGAGGTTCAGAATAGGTTGCTATGGTAACCCAGTTGATGGGGCCGAAACCTATGAAGAGCTATCATGGTAACCATAACAGGTTATGTGATGACACGTGTCCCTTATGTTCGCTAGTGTGTTGTTGTGTTCTCTTGATAGGAGCACTGTTGTGGAGTCATCATGTTGCTTATGCCCTTGTGAGTACCTAATATCATGTTAGACCTTGGGTTTCTTATAACGGGTTGCGAAGACTTAGTTTCACAGATGTTCTAGTGGATCTTTGTATTTCCTTCTATTATGTTCAGTTGGATCCTTTCCTATTCAGGGATCATTTATGTATTTATTTGACCGATGTGGTCATATGTATTATTGGTTATGTTCACCTTGATGGCAGGATTGTAAATGATGTGACCTTATGTATTCCTATCTATTATTTATTTATCAGAGGGGTCTTGTAGTTTAGCAGACCCGAAGATGTAGCCCATTAAGGGTGAACTCCGATTTCAATATGGTGTTATGTGATGCTTATATTCCTATGTTTCCTTTTTAGTTTTAGCATGTATGGATGACATTTTATTAGAATGTATAAAGTGGATTAGATGAAATTAATCTTAAATTCATGTTGTTGGCATTATAACAGACAAGAAGAGATTGTTGGCATTCCAATTACAATAAGAGATTGTTGGTATTTCAATAAGGATATTGAGAAGGTTGTTGATGATTATGGTTATAACTGATTAAGGATGTTTACTATCCTAACAATATTATTTTGTCATTGATGTCAAGAAATTGATTTTCTGATTCAGTATGATGTTGCCATATCTTAAGAAGTATGTTTTGTAGAGAATTAAGATGTCAGTAAAAGACACATAAAGAATGTGATGAATAAGGGGAGGAATAAGTTATTCAATGGGCAACTATTATCGAGTTAGACAATGATGAGATCATGATGTTTAGATTGTTTTTGATATCCTACATATGCTATTGTTTGTAAGGTTAATAATATACTATGTTACCGAGTAAAGAACCTAGTCGGTAAACCCTAAGGTTATCGCTATCGGTTAATGAAGACGGAATGTCTACCGAGTGAAGTTTAGTATTTACCAAGTTACAACCGAGTAATAATAGAATGCATTGGATGAATAAAAGTGTTATTTAATGAAGGAAGCTGATGAGATGGATATGATTAAATGATTTTTACAATGTGTATGAAGTTTGTTAAGGATCTATGGCAATGGAAGATCAATAGGAAGATCTATAGCTCAGATTAAACTGCAATACCCTAACACAAGTTCCAAGAAATGTATGCAAGTTCCAAGGCGAGGTAAAACATTTTCAGATCGAAGGATACATTGAGCCTGGTCAAGATTTTAGATCTGATTGCTATGATTGATCATGGGAAATGTGATCAAGGAGATTAAGTGGTTAGCAAATTGTTTATAAATAAGGAACTATTGATAAACAATGTATGCGGGCAAGTGTAAGCATAGGGATGCTACATAGTGATTACCGAGCATAGAAGCTTGAAGACTTGTTTGAATAACAGAGTAAGGAGCCCAACAGAGGGACAAGATAAGTCATATGACTAGATTGTATTGAGCAAATAAGAATCTGCTTCAACATTTTAGATGCAAAGTTGCAAACATATTCATTACTGTTGTTTATTTGTAAGTGACAGAAAATCTCTTAACCGAGTGGACTTAACATTCTTATTTGTAAATCCTCTAGCAAGGTGACATTCTAATTGAGGGTTTGAAACCCTTTAACAAGGTCACCTCTAACAAGGTGAAGATCCTAACAGATCTAAGGGAAATCCCTTAACCAGGTCACATCTAGCAATGTGTTTGTAATCTTTAATAGGATTTCCTTTTAACCGAGCATACTCTAGAAGAGTATATTTCTTAGTAGGTCCGAAATCCCATAGTGGTTTTTCCCTATTTGGGTTTCCATGTTAAATCTGGTGTTATATGTTTTGTGGTGTTATCTGTTTATGAGTCTGCATGCTTTATAATTTTTCTGATAAGGTTACCGAGGTTGAATCTGTTGAATATATTGAAGATTAAGTTTGTATGATTCACCCCACCCTCTCATCTTATTAACAATTGGTATCAGAGCTTTGGACTCCGGAACTAAAGTTTAAAGGCACTTGAGGAAAAGATCCAAAGATGTATAAGAGGGATGCACCGAAGCTGAACAAGTCAAGTTTCTCTACATTGTAGAAAAGGATGAAGCTGCACCTATCAGGAATTGCAGAATATGTTGTATATTATCTGGAGAATGATTTCATTACGCCTAGCACCTATCCATTGACAATGGAAGAGATAAAGGCAAAGCAAGAACATATTCAAGCAATGATTGAAATAACATCTGCATTGACCAACTCAGAGTTTAATGATCTAGAAGGCTGCAATGATGCCAAATCAATGTGGGACAAGCTCATATCTATGTATGGTGGTGATGAACATGTTCAAAGAGAAAAAGTGGACAGTCTAAGAGGACAACTTGAATCTATGAGAATAAATGAAGGTGAGAACATAACCCAGTACAGTATAAGGTTAAAGGAGATTCTTAATCAAATCAAAGGAGTAGGAGGAACCATTGAAGAGAAGGATGTCACAAGTAAGTTATTAAGAACCCTTCTACCTGCTTATGCAATCCGAGTCTCTGCAATCAATGAATTGAGGTCTATACCCAATATGCCAGTTTCTTTGGATGCTACTATTGGTAAGCTACATGCATTTGAGTTAAGTAACTTTGATAACAGTGGGTCTTCAGTAAATAAAGTTGAGTCTGCATTTAGTTCTTTTCATCTTGATGAATCTGATGATTACAATGATAGAAAGTATAAGTATTCTAAAGGGAATCACAATGGAGCAAGTGAAAGATTTCACAAAAACATGGAGGAGGTACACAAACTATATGAAGAAATCAGAAAGCAAGAAGAGTTTGAAGCACTTTTAGCCAAAAGGCTACCGAGAGGAAAAGGTAAGTACAAAGGAAAATTGCCTTTTAAATGTTTTAATTGTGATAGAATAGGACATATGGCTTCTAACTGTCCTAACAAAGAATCTAGTGAAAAGAGAGATTACCGAGATGACAAACAAAAAGATAATCATTACAGAGGACACCGAGACTTCAAAAGAAGAGATAAAAAGACATGCCTAATAGCAGATGAGGAATCAAATGATGATAAATCAGATGAAACTGATACAGAGGAAGTTGTTTATGTGGCTATCAAAGATGGATTAGATGAAGAAAGGTATGAAGAAAAAGCTTTAATATCTCACATAAATACTAATGATTCTTGGATCATAGATAGTGGATGCTCACATCACATGATAGGTGATAAACACAAGTTTGTTATATTAGAAGATTATGATGGAGGTTATGTAAGATTTGCACCATGTCCAGTAAGAGGTAAAGGATCTATAACACTTCTTGACAATGCTAAATGCAATGATGTTTATTGGGTTGAAGTTTTGAAATACAATTTGCTGAGTGTAGCACAGCTAAACAATACAAGATACCGAATAGAGTTTCAGAAAGGAATTTTCAAAGTTCATGACAAGCATGGAAAGTTAGCAGCTACCGGGACACAAACAAAAGGTAACACATTTCACCTTGACTCAACTCAGAATAAGTGTCTATATGCAAAGATAGATGATATCTGGTTATGGCATAAAAGGTTTTGTCATGTAAATTTTGATAATCTGATCAAAATAAGTAAGAAGCACCAAGTAAGAGGTCTACCGAGTTTGGAGAAACCTAAGAATGCTATGTGTCGAGGATGCCAGATGGGAAAGATGACAAGATCAAGCTTTACAAGTAAGTCCTACACTTCTAAGGGAATTTTAGATCTTGTGCATACTGATCTTTGTGGTCCTATGAAAGTTTAGAGTTATTATGGTGATAAATATTTCATATTATTTGTGGATGATTATTCAAGGATGATGTCAGTTATGTTTTTAAAAGAAAAATCAGAAGCTTTTCAAATATTTAAATGGTACAAGGCAAGAGCTGAAAATGAAATAGGAAGACAATTGAAATGTCTTAGATCTGATAGAGGAGGAGAGTTCACTTCTAATGAGTTCAACTTATTCTGCAATGATCATGGTATTAAAAGACAAGTCTCTGCACCGAGAACTCCACAACAAAATAGAATAGCTGAGAGAAGAAATAGATCTATTATGGATTGTGCCAGAACCCTGATGATGTATAAAGTGGATTAGATGAAATTAATCTTAAATGCATGTTGTCGGCATTATAACAGACAAGAAGAGATTGTTGGCATTCCAATTACAATAAGAGATTGTTGGTATTTCAATAAGGATATTGAGAAGGTTGTTGATGATTACGGTTATAACTAATTAAGGATGTTTACTGTCCTAACAATATTATTTTGTCATTGATGTCAAGAAATTGATTTTCTGATTCAGTATGATGTTGCCATATCTTAAGAAGTATGTTTTGAAGAGAATTAAGATGTCGGTAAAAGACACAGAAAGAATGTGATGAATAAGGGGAGGAATAAGTTATTCAATGGGCAACTATTACCGAGCTAGACAATGATGAGATCATGATGTTTAGATTATTTTTGATATCCTACATATGCTATTGTTTGTAAGGTTAATACTATACTATGTTACCGAGCAAAGAACCTAGTCAGTAAACCCTAAGGAACCTAGTCGGTAAACCCTAAGGTTATCGCTATCGATTAATGAAGATGAAATGTCTACTGAGTGAAGTTTAGTATTTACCGAGTTACAACTGAGTAATAACAGAATGCATTGGATGAATAAAAGTGTTATTTAATGAAGGAAGCTGATGAGCTAGATATGATTAAATGATTGTTACAACATGTATGAAGTTTGTTAAGGATCTATGGCAATGGAAGATCAGTAGGAAGATCTACAGCTCAGATTGAACTGCAATACCCTAACACAAGTTCCAAGAAATGTATGTAAGTTCCAAGGCGAGGTAAAACATTTTCAGATCGAAGGATACATTGAACCTGGTCAAGATTGAAGATCTAATGGCTATGATTGATCATGGGAAATGTGATCAAGGAGATTAAGCGGTTAGCAAATTGTTTATAAATAAGGAACTGTTGATAAACAATGTATGCGGGCAAGTGTAATCATAGGGATGCTACATAGTGATTACAGAGAACAGAAGCTTGAAGACCTATTTGAATAACAGAGTAAGGAGCCTAGCAAAGGGACAAGATAAGTCCTATGACTAGATTGTGTTGAGCAAATAAGAATCTGCTTCAGCATTTTAGATGCAAAGTTGTAGACATATTCATTATTGTTGTTTATTTGTAAGTGACAGAAAATCTCTTAACCGAGTGGACTTAACAGTCTTATTTGTAAATCCTCTAGCAAGGTGACATTCTGATTGAGTGTTTGAAACCCTTTAACAAGGTCACCTCTAACAAGGTGAAGATCCTAACAGATCTGAGGGAAATCCCTTAACTGGGTCACATCTAGCAATGTGTTTTTAATCTTTAACAAGATTTTCTTTTAACCGAGCATACTCTAGAAGAGTATATTTCTTAGTGGGTCTGAAATCCCACAGTGGTTTTTCCCTATTTGGGTTTCCATGTTAAATTTGGTGTTATATGTTTTGTGGTGTTATCTGTTTATGAGTCTGCATGCTTTACAATTTTTCTGATAAGGTTGCCGAGGTTGAATCTATTGAATATATTGAAGATTAAGTTTGTATGATTCACCCCCCCCCCCCCCCTCTCATCTTATTAACACATATGTCTAGTCATCTTATTAAATGCAGTGATTTGGATCATGAAGGATTGTAGATTTGAATAACGAAATGTATTTAGTTATTGATAATGCAATTAAAGTATGCTTGGAAAGTATTCATTAGTTTATGATGAATTTAACTAGGCTTTGAAATTAGATGCATGTCTTATGTTTTAATGAAAGTTTGAATGTAATGGTTGGTTAAATTTTATTAGAAGAACTTAATCAGGTTACATATACTTTTAACCTCAATGGATGAGCCTTATCATGTTGTCTATATTTTTATCTTCTGAAAGAAATTATCCTTTGTTTAAGTATTATCTTGTCATTAAGTCATTCAACTTAATTGAATTAATTAGCGTGAGTTGAGTTACATGTGGAATTAAGTAATCACGTTGGGAAACTCTTTAGGTGTTAGATGATGTCTTCCACTTTGTAATCTGAATTTTGATATCTCATTGTATCATTGTGTTGTGTTTAATTTAAAAAAATAAAATTATTTGCACTCTATTCTTGTGTTTTAGCTTATCCCTTCGGGGTTTCCTGGCGGGGCATTACATTTGGTATCAGAGCCAAGTTGCAAACACTGGGATCTCTTGTTTCACTTGTGCCCTTAGTTGGTGTGAGGTGTATGTCATGCCCAAACTTTTGGGCAAAAACAAAACAACAAATTTTTTTTTAAAGCATCCTAACAAAACTAGTTAAGCAAAATCAAATATGCAATAATTAAGTCTTGTCTTAACTATGTTTAAACTCTGGAAATTAAAAGAGTTGTTTACTAAAGTTAATCTAATTAACTTAATCAAACATGCGAAAATAAATTAAATGTGGAAAATAACTCTCCAAAACAATCATTACTACTTCTTTAATTAATAAATTAATTTAAACAAAATTCTTTAACCATATTGACAAGAGATATTATTAATCTCAAATAATCTTTTAATTGCTCTAGGAATTAATTAAATTAATTCTAGCACTAGATTACTAAAATTTAATAATCAATTGGGCAATAAATATAATGTGCCTAAAATCCGACTAAAGGGTTACGTAATTTCATAATATAAATTGATGTATAAAAATTAAATTTTGAAAGCCAAAATTAAGGTGGAACTAAAATTAATTCCCTATGGCTAAATATTACAATAGACTCTCATTAATACTTATTAATAAAAATTAAACCAAAAAGATTTCAACTTAAACATCTTATACATATATTTATATACCTATATGTTTTATATATAGAATATATAATATATATAAATATAAATATAAATACTTAAACTAAATCTATACTCTTAATCCAAATTTATACTTACACACACACACACACACCCACACACATATATATTTAAAATGTATATATATGAAATCATGGAATTAATTGACTATAACCATATAAAGCCAAAAATAAGAAAATCCCCCCTTTTCAAATTATCTAACATAAAAAAAATATACCCAAACTTAAACTAGAAGTTTATAAAAACAACTACAATACTCTCCTTTCTAAACTAACTCACGAATACCCTAACCCGAAATCTGGGTTAGGGTTTCATGTTATGCAGCAGGGTAGGTCTGTTCATGGTAGAGGCATAACACACAGAGCCCGCAAGAAAAAAAGGTGGAGGCGGCATCTTCAATGGCCGCAGAAAGGGGTTTTATCATAGGGGGCGGATGATATCATAGGTCGCCACTAATGGAGACTGCGGGGTTGCGCCCCCGCAGCGATGCCTTGGGTGCCACTGCGGGTTGTGCCCTACAATGACATTGCGACGTCTCTGTAGGATGCAGCTCGTAGTGGCAAGCAAGGCCACCCCTGTGGGTCGCAGTCGCAGTGGTGCTACAGTGCCTCTATGGCTCCGAGCCGCCCAAGGGCCTCTCGTGTGGAGCTTGGGCTCCGTGGGACTCTCGAGGTAGAGTTAACAATATTTTTTTTTTAATATGAGTTATATATATATATATATATATATATATATATATATATATATATATATATATTTAGGTGAGAAATATGCAGCATTAAAAATAATTATGACAGTAAAATAAAACAACATGATAAATATTGTAAATAGTTCATTTCTGCAATAAAAATAAACATCAATCTATTTAGCAAATATTGGATTTATTTTAATTTTATTTTTACTTTAAAATATACAAGACATATAAAATTAATAGTTTTCCTTTTCATGATTAAATCTTTATTTACTAAACACACAAGGCAGATTATAATATATTAGGTTAAATGTGTTTATTTTTCATTTTTAATGCCATATAGTTAACTATAGGAAAATATTAATTTATCTACCCTTATTTTCTGCATTTTTTTTTGAATAAATGATAGAAATAAATAAATTACAGCAACATTAATATAGTCTAGAAATCACATAAAAACATTGTCATCATGTAAAATGCATTTTTATTATTCATACTAAAAGCTATTTATCTCTATTTTGCATTTGGAAATAAATAAATAGAACTACATGTATATTTCTCTCTACTATCATTCATGCTTTACTACTTCATTTATTTCCATTATTTTTCCAATATGCTTAAAAAGATAGAAGGGACTTTTATTTCCAAAAACATAAATACAACAAATATTAATTCAAAAACTATAGAAAGCTTATTCCATAAATATATTTCATTTCTTTCTTGCAATAGCAAACTTAATAAAAGAATGCATTTTATTTTTATGATAAAACATGGAAATAGAGAATACTTTCATTTACAACATAGTAACTTTTACAAAGAGGGTGAATACCCAACTTAGCCTATCATTCTATTAAATGAGGGCTTAAAAAATAAATACATTTTTCAATAAAAATATTAACAAATGATAATAGTAGCAACTCCTAGCTTTTCTTTTCCTTTCCTTCCTTTCCAAGCAAACTTGCAATACAAAGTCTTAAGGTTGTGACCATGGAGGCTCACCTCCCAACCTAGGCTTACTAGAAGCCACCCCTGAGCTTGGAGAACCAAGACCTAGACGGGTTACACTCAAGCAATACATAAACAAGCATGACAACCTTACAACAAACATATTCCCATCCCAAGGCTTAACATCATTACATAGTGTGATTTTTACAAGGGTCGAAGTGGACTAAGTACCTTGAGGAGAAACTGCAAAATAGTAGAACACAAGGCCATCACAAGGCAACCAAGAGCACATCACAAGACTCTCTACCACTCCAAAGACTCTCTACCCAAGGCAAATCTTATACCACACTCAAATATTTGGAAAAAGGCTTTGGTTGAAACAATCTCCCTCCAAGAGACATGTCAAAATCAAAACACTATTCAACACATGTGTCAAGTGACACAATAAAATACATTACTTAATTACACATGGAAATTGTCTCTTGTTGGATTAAACAAATTAATAAATACAATTTAACACACATGCAAACATTTACGTTTATGAATAAAATACGATACATACGGGGTTTTGTCTCTCCAAATAGACAACCCCTAGTTTACAAATGTACAAAGGTCTAGGCTTGATTCTCCATATTGTTTCTATGGTCACATAGATAATTTTCCTGCGCATCTTAATTACACATTAGTAATTCTCAAATAACCTCATATAATTTTAAACATATAAATAAGAATATAGTTCAATCACTCTTCATACAATTGCCATCATACAAATCAATTTACCATATATCCAAAGCAATCCACATAAGCAATTATCATAATTCTCATAAATTCCAACCTTTCATAAGACATGCATCATAATTCTAACATCATAATATAGTTTTGCAATTCAAATAAATGACATACACCATCTCAATGTAATCCTATCTTAGAATCATATAGAATTCTATATCCATAATGCATAGAAATGAAGAATCAATATATCAATGTTATCCAATCCTAGGATCATATAAAGTTCTATATCCATAATGCATAAAAATGAAGCATCCATAATAGTTCTAACATGAAAATCACTGAAAGGCTACGATGGGTCGGGGTAGGGCCTCACACCCTCCCCCTCTAGGCATGAACTTCCTCCTGGAGTTCATAAAAAATATGGGGGTACTGAGATCTCATACGTGTTGCGTCCTCTCATGAAGTTGTAACCTTGTCATAGCAATCCCACTGGACCCTAACCTGGTCCAGCTCTCGACCTCGAAGGGCCA
The DNA here is from genome assembly GCF_030272615.1 of Cryptomeria japonica. Taxonomy (NCBI): domain Eukaryota; kingdom Viridiplantae; phylum Streptophyta; class Pinopsida; order Cupressales; family Cupressaceae; genus Cryptomeria; species Cryptomeria japonica. The sequence continues at coordinate 543,961 of NW_026728851.1, read as the reverse complement.
GCATCTGGCATGCCAAAATGTGAATGGGCTCCAAAGCTAGTTGTCTGTCCGACTCCACCTGCAAGGCATCCTAATCTCAAATATGAGACTCATCATAGATATACTTTCTCAAAACAGATACATGAAACACATCGTGGATGTGTGATAGGCTAGGTGGCAATGCTAAATGATAGGCAACTGGTCCTATCCTCTCAAGGATCTCAAATGGTCCTACAAAGAAAGGTGCAAGCTTAGAACCCTTTTCATAATGGATTGGACTCTTATGCGGTCGCACTCTTAAGAAGACTCAGTCTCCAACCAAGAAGCTATGATCTATTCTCTTCGCATCTGCATACTTCTTCTGTCTATCCTGGGCCTCTCTCAGACACTATCTAATTAGATCCATCTACTACTCCATATCTCAAACTATCTTAGGACCGATAGCTACTCTATCCTCAATGTTGTCCCAACTCAACAGTGTTCTACAAGGCCTACCATACAATGCTTGAAAGGGTGGCATCCCCAAAGAAGTGTGATGTCTATTGTTATAGGCAAAAACTACCAAGGGAAGGTACTCTTCCCATCTAGTTTGGTGATCCATGATGTACATGTGAAGCATATCCTCTAACACCTGGTTAACCCTCTCTATCTGTCCATCCATTTTCGGATAATAGGTTGTGCTGAAATTGAGCTTGGTACCCATAGCTTCCTGTAATGCCTACCAAAAGGAAGAAGTGAAGAGTGAATCCCTATCAGAAATAATCTTACATGGAACACCATGAAGGCTAACAATGTCTCGCAAGAACACCTGTGCCACTGCTAGTGTTGTAAAGGTAGTCTAAACTGGTGAGAAGTGGGCCACTTTGGTCAACTTGTCAACTGTCACCAAGATGGCATCATGGTGACGAGATGACATGGGAAGACCAATGATGAAATACATGGATATAGTATCCCACATCCACTCTGGTATAGCATGAGACTGGAGCAACCCGCCTGGATGGCGGTGCTCCGCCTTGGCTCTTTGACACTCAAGGCATCGAGCTACTAACTCATCAATAAGTTGTCGCATACCTAGCCAATGATATAACTATCTCAAGTCTGCATGCATCTTCTTAACTTTGGGATGTGCTACATAAGGAGCTCTATGAGCCTCCATCACAATGAACTCTCGCAATCCCCTGAAGGAAGGTACATAGGTGTGCCCTCTATGGCGTAATAGTCCATCAGACTCTAGGAATAATCAACATACTTCCTCTCCAGGGTCTCCTATGATCGAATCACCTAACAAACCTCTAAATACCATCCATCCTCTAGCAACTACTGCAAAATACGATCTCTCAAATCTATGCCCATAGATATGGATTATACCTCATGACGTCTCCTACTCAAGGCATCTACAACTAGGTTTTCTTTCCCCTTGATGTAGTGAATGTCAAAATCATACTCGCATAAAAACTCCATCCATCTCCTCTAACAAGCATTAAGATTTGGCTCAGTGAATATGTACTGTAAGCTCTGATGGTCTAAATGAATCTCAAAATGATGACCCAAAAGGAAGTGTCTCCACTTCACAAGTGCATGCAGTACTGCTGCAAGCTCAAGGTCATGAGTAGGGTAATTATGCTCGTGAGTCCTTAATTTTCCTAGACTCAAATGCTATAGCTCTACCATCCTACATGAGGACTGCTCCTAAACCCTCTAGGGAAGCATATGTACAAACCATGAAGTCAGTTGGGGGATCTGACACTAAAAGGATAGGTGCACCACTGTGGGATTTCGGACCCACTAAGAAATATACTCTTCTAGAGTATGCTCGGTTAAAAGGAAATCCTGTTAAACATTACAAACACATTGCTAGATGTGACCCAGTTAAGGGATTTCCCTTAGATCTGTTAGGATCTTCACCTTGTTAGAGGTGACCTTGTTAAAGGGTTTCAAACCCTCAATTAGAATGTCACCTTGCTAGAGGATTTACAAATAAGAATGTTAAGTCCACTCAGTTAAGAGATTTTCTGTCACTTACAAATAAACAACAGAATGAATATGTTTGTAACTTTGCATCTAAAATGTTGAAGCAGATTCTTATTTGCTCAATACAATCTAGTCATAGGAGTTATCTTGTCCCTCTGCTGGGCTCCTTACTTTGTTATTCAAACAGGTCTTCAAGCTTTTATGCTCGGTAATCACTATGTAGCATCCCTATGCTTACACTTGCCCACATACATTGTTTATCAATAGTTCCTTATTTATAAACAATTTGCTAACCACTTAATCTCCTTGATCACATTTCCCATGATCAATCATAGCCATCAGATCTTCAATCTTGACCAAGTTCAATGTATCCTTCGATCTGAAAATGTTTTACCTTGCCTTGGAACTTGCATACATTTCTTGGAACTTGTGTTAGGGTATTGCGGTTTAATCTGAGCTGTAGATCTTCCTGTTGATCTTCCATTGCCATAGATCCTTAACAAACTTCATACACATTGTAACAATCATTTAATCATATCTAGCTCATCGGCTTCCTTCATTAAATAACACTTTTATTCATCCAATGCATTCTATTATTACTCACTTGTAACTTGGTAAATACTAAACTTCACTTGGTAGACATTTCGTCTTCATTAACCGATAGCGATAACCTTAGGGTTTACCGACTAGGTTCTTTGCTCGGTAACATAGTATATTATTAACCTTACAAACAATAGCATATGTAGGATATCAAAAACAATCTAAACATCATGATCTCATCATTGTCTAACTCGGTAATAGTTGCCCATTGAATAACTTATTCCTCCCCTTATTCATCACATTCTTTCTGTGTCTTTTACTGACATCTTAATTCTCTTCAAAACATACTTCTTAAGATATGGCAACATCATACTGAATCAGAAAATCAATTTCTTGACATCAATGACAAAATAATATTGTTAGGATAGTAAACATCCTTAATCAGTTATAACCATAATCATCAACAACCTTCTCAATATCCTTATTGAAATACCAACAATCTCTTATTGTAATTGGAATGCCAACAATTTCTTCTTGTCTGTTATAATGCCAACAACATGCATTTAAGATTAATTTCATCTAATCCACTTTATACATTCTAACAAAATACCACCCATACATGCTAAAACTAAAAAGGAAACATAGGAATATAAGCATCACATAACACCATATTGAAATCGGAGTTCACCCTTAATGGGCTACATCTTCGGGTCTGCTAAACTACAAGACCCCTCTGATAAATAAATAATAGATAGGAATACATAAGGTCACATCATTTCCAATCCTACCATCAAGGTGAACATAACCAATAATACATACGACCACATCGGTCAAATAAATACATAAATGATCCCTGAAGAGGAAAGGATCCAACTGAACATAATAGAAGGAAATACAAAGATCCACTGGAACATCTATGAAGCTAAGTCTTCGCAACCCGTCATAAGCAACCCAAGGTCTAACATGATATCAGGTACTCACAAGGGCATAAGCAACATGATGACTCCACAAGAGTGCTCCTATCAAGAGAACACAACAACACACTAGCGAACATAAGGGACACGTGTCATCACATAACCTGTTATGGTTACCATGATAGCTCTTCATAGATTTCGGCCCCATCAACTGGGTTACCATAGTAACCTATTCTAAACCTCTAGCCCATCCAAATCTCATGTGGACCCACACATCCTTTCGTGAAGACAAGGATGATGGTTTGCCATTTCAGGCCTTCTCACCGCATGTCGAGTTTGTGTTAGCACTCATCCCATGTGTGAGGCACAATTATCTTACTTAGTGATTCATTAACTAGCTCTCTAATATTCTATTAGGTTATTGTTTATTTAGACACACTTCTGATAGGTTACCCAACAACCACTTTGGGTGTGGCCCCCAATCGAAAGCCACTTTCCCAAATGACATTAGGTTATACTAATACGAACTCCTAAACCAAGCAATACACAAGGTCAAGCAAACGGAATTCAACATGGTAGGAATACCCACTTGGTCAAACAAGTATTCATACGAGGTGCACTGATTGACGATACTATAACTAGACACCAGACCAGCTATGGCCAACCATGAATCAACATTCGACAACCGCATAAAGGACATGACCAGTTACAACACCATCACCAGAAAATAGTCAAACTCGAGATCGAGGATAGAAATAGGTACCCAATTCAATCTTACGACAGGGTCCAAAAAACAAAATCAAAGACTTGCCATTTCTTAAGCAAATGCAAATATAGAAAATTAAACATGCATAGGCATAGATTGGAAAAGACCATCTTCTTTCCTATTGCTTACACACAACAATCGATCCAATTTTCTAAAGGATCTAAGTTGATTGCAGTTTGTTTACCTTGTCTAGGTACAGGTCGTTCATGGTTTACTAACGCACTAAAGTTCGATTGCATCATACAATAATTTAAATATTTCATCGTGAGTTTTCAAACCAAAATCACATGATAATAGTTATAATGTATGCAGTATACACAATGATATAAAGTCAATTATTCATTACTCGCATAAAAATATGATATTCATTTTCAAAAATAAAACATCATTTTCATCCATGGTCAAACACAATCATCTAATCTCATATTCCAATTTAAAAAAAAATCAAAATTGGAAATTACAATTTACAAATTAAAAATTACAATGAAAATAAATTATTTAATTCCCAATTAAATTTATTTTCATTTCCTACTTTTAAATTCCCAAATTGGCATAATATTTAATCATCTGATTAAAAAAAATAAAAAATTATATAAATCTTTTCCTACCTCCAAAATTATTTAAAAATAATTTATATCACTAAAATATAAAACTTATATATATATATATATATATATATATATATATGTATATATATATATGTATATATATATATGTATATATATATATATATATATATATATACATATATATATATATATATATATACATATGTATATATATATATATATATACATATACATATATATATACATATACATATATATATACATATACATATATACATATGTATATACATATACATATATACATATGTATATGTATATACATATATACATATGTATATGTATATATACATATATATACATACATATGTATATGTATATGTATATATACATACATACATATGTATATGTATATATACATATATATACATATGTATACATATGTATATACATATGTATATATGTATATATGTATACATGTATACATATTTACATATGTATACATGTATACATATATACATATATACATATGTATACATATGTATATATGTATATATGTATACATATATACATATGTATATATGTATATATGTATATATATAGAGAGATATATGTATATACATATATACATACATACATATATATGTATATACATATATACATACATACATATATATGTATATACATATATACATACATACATATATATGTATATATATATATATATGTATATATATGTATATATACATATATATATATACATATATATATATATATATATAACAAAAACAATGATTACATTAAATATTAATTAACAACCACTTTTTAAAATAAGAAAAATAAAAAGAACTTTAGTTTAAATAATGTTTTAAGCCCACATGGGTTGTATGTTCCCATGATGGGGGACAAGCATTGCTCCCCATAGATTTTAATTTGTTTTCAAAAAAATAAAAAAAATCATTCCCTGCTTGTCAAGTTTATTTGGAAAATTTTCTGAGTGAAATAAGCAGGGAATGATTTTTTTTATTTTTTTGAAAACAAATTAACTTCTATGCAACTAAATTTGGGCTTTTTCCAAATTTTGACAACATATCTATACTTAAAATCAATTTACTCACAAATTGAAACACAAATTAAGAAGGAAAATGAAGATTTCATTTCCAATCAGACAAACTAACTATCAGACTAGAGAGAATTCAAGAAATTCAGAGAGTTTCAAAATTCAACAACACTAAATCAAAATCCAAATCAAACAACCTGCAAATGCTTCCCTGGAAGACAAATTGTAGAAGAGTCATCCCAAATTCTTCAAGAAAATCAAAAACCCCCCAAATTTGTATGCAAATTTCTCCTCCAAATGCCCAAAAATTTCCATTCCAAAAAATAACTCTCTAAAAATAATCCTCCCAAAAATATTTTCAAACCTAGGTTAAATAGGAGATTGTTGACCAAAATTTTTATTTTTGGATTTAAAATATTTTCATTTAAAATTAATCCCCAAAAATCATTCTTTTAAACTATATCAATATATTAAACTTGTTTTTCAAATTAAAATTGATTTTCCCAAATAACTTAAATTACCCTTTTCTATTCCAAAATGCCAAAGAAATTAAATCATTTCTTATTTCAATTAAATTTAAATCTTTCCTTTCATAAATCATAACTGAAAATATTTATCATTAAAATTAACCATTTAAACTAACTTGCTACCAACTTTAATTGAACAATTCTAATTAACGATAAATCGCATAAAAGGAACCTATTTAATTTAGTTCCCAAAATACTAATGTGTAAACACATATTAAATCAAACTAAATATTAAAGATTAAATACTCAATTTAAAAACACGCAAACATGCAACCCAAGAAAGCCAAGCAGATAGACGACCTGCATACCCACCCAAAGGGAATACCAACGATGACTGATGATGCTCACTTGAGCATGACTATGGTCAAACGTGGGTCTTACGACCATCTAATCCAAAATATAGGGACCAAAGAGGTACAGTCAAACCTATGAATCTAGGCAGAGACGAATCTCGCACCCATGCGGTACTGTACCTGAAATCTCCTACAACCAAGAGTTATACATGCATACATATATATACTTAATGAAAGTGTTAGCCCGAGATTAATAACACAAAAGAGAAGAACTAATAAACTTGCACACGAATTGGTGCGAAAAACACATTAACAGGTACGCACAAAAATCAAAACATCTGACTATAACATTATAACATGATAAACTAACCAAGTTCAAACCGAGATTAGAAATTGATTAGGGCAGGGGTACTACATTCTCCCCCCCTAGGTTCCGACTTACTCTTGGAAGTCATAACACTAGACGGAGAACATGTCGCACACATTAGCCCTGAAACTCAATCAACAACTATCAAATTGCACATAGGAATCTTTCCATAAATAAATGAAACATTATTGCTAAAACCTTTACGAATGCCCTTATCCATTGACAAGATACATCTAAATCCATACCTTTCTTATAACATTCTAGAAACTATCTACAATCATAGCAGAGAAACAAGAATTTTCTCCCTTTCATTACAACAAATTAAAGAATTAAAAGAGGTAAACAACAATTACCATACTCATCTATCAAATATGACTAGAAAACATGCCATCATGATCAATTTCTTTTACCAATCCATCCTCATCATAAAAATTTATCGCATAGAACTAGATTCAAAATTCAATTTCCACAACCAAGTTAACTTTCAATAAATAAGAGCAACATATAGTACATAATTGTTTACACTTGCCACGCATATAAATACCTTTCCAATGACTATCTCATAACATAGTGACAAGTTAAGACAATTTACTCCATGATTACACACAATAATCATCCACATAACTGGAATGCACAACTCAAAAGGCCATAAGTAAGCATGTCTAATGCTCGGTCAAAGATAACATGCATGATTAGCATCTATGCCTAATCTCAGAACAATAATATCATCATAAATATCGAATATCTCACTCAAGGCTCGATGGTGCTAGGGCACACCATAGCGGTGCTACCTTCCATAGACGACCTTTGTGAAGATCCCTTGTTGAGTAAGGTGGTTAGCCTCCAAGAGATAGTCACCACACATAGGCAGGTAGTGGATCCTAGCTGCATCATAGCCTCACATACCCCCATCCTCAAGGTTCCCTAAATCTACTTCCTCGTACACACTCAACCAAGACCATCTCATACGTCCTTGGAGAGGAATTTCACATTTTAAAACAAGACCAACATACAAAAGCAATAAGGATAAACCAATATAGCCACCAAAGTACAGAAGAATAAGGATAATAAATCATAAATTCCAATAGTAAGGCAAGAAAATAATCCAAAATTTGCAACACCAAATCAAGTAAGCAAAAGATCGAAAGATCATGGCTAAACCTTCCAAGTCAAAATAGAATAAATTGCTGATCCACAAAGAAATAAATAAGAATATCACAACTGCACATAACATCACTATGTGACTAGCATCTAGCCACCAACGAGGAAGGAAGGAACAATCATCTATCTATTGTAGTAGCTCATCATGTGGTGCAGCCTAGTCACACATCCACATGGCATGGAAATGTGCACCTCGACATCACCTCGCATCACGTCATCACACGGCATGGCAATACTCCAAGTGGAGAAAACACACAGTGGACATATCCCGCATGGTAGTGTACCTTGTAGAAAAAGGCACGCGAAGGTCACATCCCGCATAGCGACATATCTCTAAGAATACTCACCATAAGCCAGAGGTATACATGGCTAAGGTCAACCCACATGTCTACCAACACCTACCAACTGGCATCTCATGTGAACAAAACCTACCTTTCATGAAGACAAGGCAACAAGATCCTCCAAGATACATCATCACTATGCTCAAGAATGACCATCAATATGCTCAAATAAAAGAGAGGAATAGGCTGGCACACATAAACCTTATAAATAGATTCATCAAAAGGGAAAGTATTGAGTACACCTTTGATACCGTTTTATTGTATAACTATATCTTTCCTCGAAATAGAGAAGCTAAAGTCGCTTCACATCGACATTACTCGTACGTCAAGCCATACTATTCAAGGAATGGTGACTTCAAATAATACCCCTTAACATACTGAATTACCAACAACGTAAGGTTTGGTACTCAGTAGAGAAACAAATAAGCAACAACACATAAATAGTATGGTTTTCCATACTCATAAGCAACATATCCTCCATGGTTGATTACTTCACCAACCCATGGGCAGATATAGCAAGCACGGGTTTCTTACAATACATAAAGAAAGCACCGGTATTGGTTTAGTCACATTAACAGAGAGTAATTTTCAGTACGCTATCATCTACTCAAGGAAGGTTTTAACTATGCTTTCCACATGAATAACTGAATAAAGTTTATTCTAGATACAAGTACTAGAATTCTTAACAATTCACCATTACATAAGGAAATAACATCATTCGTATATCTTTCTCTAATTCCACTAAGCATTCATAACCACATTACTAACTATGCAAATTTCTTTTCCAAAGCTTAAGACTTCCATCTTTCAATATGAAACCAAAATGCAAAATACAAAGGTCTTGTATGGAAGGTAGCACCGCTATGGTGTGCCCTAGCACCATCGAGCCTTGAGTGAGATATTCAATATTTATGATCATATTATTGTTCTGAGATCAGGCATAGAGATGTTGATCGTGCATGTTATCTTTGACCGAGCATTAGACATGCTCACATGTGGTCCTTTTAGTTGTGCATTCCAGTTATGTGGATGATTATTATGTGTAATCATGGAGTAAATTGTGTTAACTTGTCACTATGTTATGGGACATAGTCATTGGAAAGGTATTTATATGCCTAGCAAGTGTAAACAATTGTGTACTATATGTTGCTCTTATTTATTGAAAGTTAACTTGGTTGTAGAAATTGAATTTTGAAGCTAGTTCTATGCAATAAATTTTTATGATGAGGGTGGATTGGTAAAAGAAATTGATCATGATGGCATGTTTTCTAGTCATATTTGATAGATGAGTATGGTAGTTGTTGTTTACCTCGTTTAATGCATTAATTTGGTGTGATGAAAGGGAGAAAATTCTTGTTTCTTTGCTATGATTGTAGATAGTTTCTAGAATGTTATAAGAAAGGTATGGATTTAGATGTATCCTGTCAATGGATAAGGGCATTCGTAAAGGTTTTAGCAATAATGTTTCATTTATTTATGGAAAGATTCCTATGTGCAATTTGATAATTTTTGATTGAGTTTTAGAGCTAATGCATGCGACATATTCTCCATCTAGCCTTATGACTTCTAGGAGTAAGTCGAAACCTAGGGGGGGAGAATGTGGTATCCCTGCCCTAATCAATTTCTCATCTCGGTTTGACCTTGGTTAGTTTATCATGTTATAATGTTATAGTCAGATGTTTTGATTTTTGTGTGTACCTGCTAATGTGGTTTTCGCACCAATTCGTGTGCAAGTTTATTAGTTCTCCTATTTTGTGTTATTAACACTTTCATTAAGTATATATATGTATGCATGTATGACTCTTGGTTGCAGGAGATTTCAGGTACAGTGCCGCATGGGTGCAAGGTTCGTCTCTGCCTCGATTCGTAGGTTTGAGTGTATCTCTTTGGTCATTAGATTTTGGATTAGGTGGTCGTAAGACCCTTATTTGACCATAGTCGTGCTTAAGTGAGTGTCGTCAGTCATCGTCGGTATTCCCTTTGGGTGGGTATGCAGGTCGTCTGTGTGCTTGGCTTTCTTGGGTTGTGTGTTTGTGTGTGGTTAAAAAAATTTGGTCAACAATCTCCCATTTAACCTAGGTTTGAAAATATTTTTGGGAGGATTATTTTTAGAGTTATTTTTTGGAATGGAAAATTTTGGGCATTTGGAGGAGAAATTTGCATACAAATTTTGGGAGTTTTTTATTTGCTTGAAGAATTTGGGATGGCTCTTGTACAATTTGTCTTCCAGGAAAGCATTTGCAGGTTGATTGATTTGGATTTTGATTTAGTATTGTTGAATTTTGAAACTCTCTAAATTTCTTGAATTTTCTCTGGTTTGATAGTTAGTTTGTCTGATTGGAAATGAAATCTTCATTTCCTTCTTAATTTGTGTTTCAATTTGTGAGTAAATTGCTTTTTAGTATAGATATGTTGTCAAAATTTGGAAAAAGCCCAAATTTAGTTGCACAGAAGTTAATTTGTTTTCAAAAAAATAAAAAAATCATTCCTTGCTTATTTCACTTAGAAAATTTTCCTAATAAAATTGGCAATGAGAGTTTCATTTTTACAGAAACAAAAAGAAATAAAAAATTCATAACCTCTGAAAATATATATATATATATATATATATCAAATTAACTGTTAAAAAAATTTATGTGAAGGAAGCTATGAGTTTTTTGGAAAACTCAAATTTCTGAGTTCTTCCTTGTGTTATGGGAAGTGAAATTTTTTGTAAAAAAATAAAATAAAATAAAGTGACTCTTATTTTTTTTCCAAAAAAATATATATATTAATGTGGTGGGTGGGGAGCACGAGGCTCAACCCACACACCACAATGGGGGTAATTTAATTGAATGTATGGGGAGCAATGCTTGTCCCCCATACATGGGAACATACAACCCACGTGGTGGGCCAGCCCATGTGGGCTTAAAACATTATTTAAGCTAAAGTTCTTTTTTTATTTTTTTATTTTTAAAAGTGGTTGTTAATTAATATTTAATGTAATCAAGGTTTTTGTATTATTTTATATATATATTTATTTATTTATTTTAGTGATATAAATAATTTTTAAATTATTTTAGAGGTAGGAAATGATTTTGTTTTAATTGAGAATTCATTAAGATTTTCTTTTCATATGAAAAAGAGATTTAAATTGGGAAGAGAATAATATTTCAATGACTTATTTATATAATGTTATTTTATTTATTTTTAATCAGAGGATTAAATATTATGTTAATTTGGGAATTTGAAAGTAAGAAATAAAAATAAATTTAATTTGGAATTAAATAATTTATTTTCATTTCAGTGAAATATATATATATATCTAATTGTAATTTTTAATTTGTAAACTGTAATTTCCAATTTCGATTTTTTTTTTAATTGGAATATGAGATTAGATTATTGTGTTCGACCATGGATGAAAATGATGTTTTATTTTTTTAAATGAATATCATATTTTTATGCGAGTAATGAATAATTGATTTTATATCATTGTGTATACTGCATACATTATAACTATTATCATGTGATTTTGGTTTGAAAACTCACAATGAAATATTTAAATTATTGTATGATGTAATCGAACTTTAGTGAGTTAGTAAACCATGAACGACCTATACCTAGACAAGGTAAACAAACTGCAATCAACTTAGATCCTTTAGAAAACTAGATCGATTGTTGTGTGTAAACAATAGGAAAGAAGATTGTCTTTTCCAATCTATGCCTATGGATGTTTAATTTTATGTATTCGCATTTGCTTAAGAAATGACAAGTCTTTGATTTTGTTTGTTGGACCCTGTCATAAGATTGAATTGGGTACCTGTTTCTATCCTCGATCCTGAGTTTGACTATTTTCTTGTGATGGTGTTGTAACTGGTCATGTCCTTTATGCGGGTGTCAAATGTTGATTCATGGTTGGCCATAGCTGGTCCGGTCTCTAGTTAGAGTACCGTCAGTCAGTGCACCTAGTATGAAGTCTTGTTTGACCAAGCGGGTATTCCTACCGTGTTGAACCTTGTTTGCTTGACCTTGTGTATTCCTTGGTTTAGGAGTTTGTTTGAGTATAGCCTAGTGTCATTTGGGAAAGTGTCTTTCGATTGGGGGCCGCACCTAAAGTGGCTACTGGGTAACCCATCGAAAGTGTGTCTAAATAAGTGATAACCTAATAGAATATTAGAGAGTTAGTTAATGAATCACTAAGTAAGATAATTGTGCCTCACACATGGGATGAGTGCTAACACAGACTCGACATGCAGTGAGAAGGCCTAAAATGGCAAACCATCATCCTTGTCTTCATGAAAGGATGTGTGGGTTCACATGAGACTTGGATGGGCCGAAGGTTCGGAATAGGTTGCTAGGGTAACCCAATGGATGGGGCCGAAACCTATGAAGACCTGCCATGATAACCATACTAGGTTATGTTTGCTATTGTGTTGTTGTGTTGTCTTGATAGGAGCATTGTTGTGGAGTCGTCATGTTGCTTATGCCCTTGTGAGTATCTGATATCATGTTAGACCTTGGGTTGCTTATGATGGGTTGCAAAGACTTAGTTTCGCAGATGCTCCAGTGGATCTTTGTATTTGCTTCTATTATGTTCAGTTGGATCCTTCCCTATTTAGGGATCATTTATGTATTTATTTGACCGATGTGGTCATATGTATTATTGGTTATGTTCATCTTGATGGCAGGATTGTAAATGATGTGACCTTATGTATTCTTCTTTATTATTTATTTATCAGAGGGGTCTTGCAGTTGAGTAGACCCGAAGATGTAGCACACAAGGGGTGAACTCCGATATCAATTTGGTGTTATGTGATGCTTATGTTCTTATGTTTCCTTTTTAGTTTTAGCATGTATGGATGGCATTTTGTTAGAATGTATAAAGTGGATTAGATGAAATTAATCTTAAATGCATGTGCCTAGTCATCTTATTAAATGCAGTGATTTGGATCATGTGGGATTGTAGATTTGAATAATGGAATGGATTCAGTTATTGATAATGCAATTAAAGTATGCTTGGAAGGTATTCATTAGTTTATGATGAATTTAAGTACGCTTTGAAATTATATGCATGTCTTAAGTTTTAATGAAAGTTTGAATGTAATGGTTGGTTAAATTTTATTGGATGAACTTGATCAGGTTACCTATACTTTTAACCTCAATGGATGAACCTTATCATGTTATCTATATGTTTATCTTCTAAAAGAAATGATCCTTTGTTTAAGTATTATCTTGTCATTAAATCATTCAACTTAATTGAATTAATTAGTGTGAGTTGAGTTAAATGTGGAATTAAGTGATCACGTTGGGAAACGCTTTAGGTGTTAGTTGAAGTCTTCTACTGTGTAATCTAAATTTTGATATCTCATTGTATCATTGTGTTGTGTTTAATTTTTAAAAAAAAAATTATTTTCACTCTATTCTTGTGTTTTAGCTTATCCCTTGAGGGTTTCCTAGCAGGGCATTACACTTGCCCTAATATTCTATGGTGGTGGGTGGTAGAAGTTCCCTGGGGTCTTTCTCAAATGAACTAATTAATTAACAGTTTGAATGACTAACTATTGAAAGCATGTTGATTAATGGAGGGAACCATAGCTTATGAATGCTTGATTCTAGCCCTTATTTATGTGTCATAAAGATGGGTTATCAAACCAATTACTAAAAATGGGTACTAAAAATGAGTAATTAAAAATGGGTATTAAAAAATGGATCATAAAAATGGGTCATAAAGATGGGTCATAAAAATGTATTATAAAAATGGATACTCAGAATGGGTCATCAAAATTGGTCATAAAAAGTGAGTCATCATAATAGGTTGTAAAAATAGTCAGGAAAAATGGGTCATAAAACTTGATACTTATAGCAGATCATCAAAATGGATCATAAAAATGGGTACTAAAAATATGTACTAAAAATGAATCATAAACAAGACTTATAAAAATTGGTCATATAAATGGATACTAAAAAAGGGTCATCAAAATGGATACTAAAAATAGGTCATCAAAATGGATATTAAAAATGGGTCTTAAAAATGGTTACAACAAATGGGTTTTTTAAATGGATACAAAAAATGGGTACAAAAAATGAATCATTAAAATGGATCATAAAAGTGGATACTAAAAAATTGATTATAAAAATGGGTATTAAAAATTAATTATAAATATGGATACTAAAAATACATCATCAAAATGAGCCATAAAAAACTGTACTAAAACCATATCAAGGGTTATAAAAAATGGGTACTAAAATCAATCATAAAAATAGGTACTAAAAAATGAGTCATAAAAATGGGTACTAAAAAATGGCTGATAAAAATGGGTCATAAAAATAGGGGTACTCATAATGGGTCATCAAAATAGGTCATAAAAAATTGGTCATCAAAATAAATCATAAAATGGGTAATCAAAATGGTTTATAAAAAATTGGTACTAAAAATGGGTACTAAAAATCAATACTAAAAATGGGTCATCAAAATGAATCATAAAAATGGGTTATAAAAATGTGTAATAAAAATACTTATTAGAATTGAGTTATCAAAATGAATATTATAAATAGGTCAGCAAAATAAAATCTAAAAATAAGTCATCCAAATAGATACTAAAAATGGGTCATCAAAAAATGGGTTAAATGGGTCATCAAAATGGGTCACAAAAAATTAGATATAAAAATGGGTACTAAAAATGAGTCATAAAAATAAGTACTAAAAAATGGGTCATAAAATAGGTCATAAAACGGGGCACTAAAAAATGGGTCATTAAAAATGGATACTAAAAATGGGTCATAAAAATCGATTCTAAAAGTGAGTACTTCAAATGGGTCATCAAAATAGATCATCAAAATGGGTACTAAAAATAGGTACTAAAAATCGATACTAAAAATAAATATAAAAAATGGATCATAAAAATGGGTACGAAAACCTATTCAACCCAATGACATGTTCTATTAAAACATTCAACCAAATCCATACAAATAAATTAGATGCATAATTAAAACCTTCATATAAAAGCTATACAATATTCATGCAGAAGAGTAAGTATCATGCAACCATTGATGAATAGAGAATTGCATTAAGAACACATCATAGGAATTAGATACAAGCCTAAGAAAACATACTAAGCACACTATAAAAAGTTTGATGCACACTATTCATGATTGAAGCTTCACTCAAAAGACATAAAAATCAAAGGATACTAAACCATTAACATAATGCACACCACCATATATGCCATGTTTAGTTAGAACCATCACACAATAGAGTTCATGTTAGCCAACCATTGTGAATGGACAAGTATACTTGGCACGACAATACTTTGATCCACATTGACCATAAAATTGGGTACTAAAAATCGATACTAAAAATAAATACTAAAAATGGATCATAAAAATGGGTACGAAAACCTATTCAACCCAATGACATGTTCTATTAAAACATTCAACCAAATCCATACAAATAAATTAGATGCATCATTAAAACTTTCATATATTTAAGCTATACAATATTCATGCAGAAGAGTAAGTATCATGCAACCATGATGAATAGAGAATTGCATTAAGAACCCATGATAGGAATTAGATACAAACTTAAGAAAACACACTAAGCACACTATAAAAAGTTTGATGCAACCTTCAAACGAAACCCATTCAACTCAATGGCATGGCTATTAAACATTCAAATAAATCCATACAAATAATTTAGATGTAGCATTAAAACCTTAATACAAAAGCTATATAATCATCATGTAGAAGAGTAAATGTGATGCAGCCATGATGAATAACAAGTGTATTAAGAACACATGGTAGGAATTAGATACAACCTTGAAACAAAACCCATACAACTCAATGATATATACACCATCCAAACTAAAAATGAAACCCATACAATTTAGAACACTAGAACATAAATGTCATCAATCACGATTCATGATTAAGAACACTAAACATACTGTAGGAGTTTGATGCACACTATTCATGATTGAAGCTTCACTCAAAAGAATGAAAATCAAAAGATACTAAATCATTAACCTAAATCACACCACCATATATGCCATATTTAGTTAGAACCATCACACAATAGAGTTCATATTAGTCAACCATTGTGAATGGACAAGTATACTTGGTACATCAATACTTTGATGCACATTGACAATCTCAATAATGTCATTAATTTTAATACATGAATACACTATTTCACAACAAAAGACTATATAAAAATGGAATCCATTAAAACTTTGACATATAGGTGAATTAAGTACATAGTCAATATCATTAATCTTAATGCACAAGTACAATAGGCACTCAATAATCCATAAATACATAATATAAAAGAATATTTTATGCACTCAATAATCAATAAATACATATTATACATGAAGATTTTACACAATTCCCATAAGACTAAGTGAATGTTATATTTCCATTAGAGCCTTCACACAAAAGTTATATAATAATTAATGGTGTTGACAAGTCTCATTCCATTCTATACTCAACAAAAAATAGTGTTGATGCATACAAATTAATATCATTCAACAATTACAAACACATCATAAATTAAATAATTAGATAGTTTCAAAAATACAAAAAAACAATTCATAAAAATAAAACTTAAAATGTTATTATTTTGAAATCTCTTTGATCATACCTATTAAAAAATATATTTACAATTGTTTAATTAGCAATGATTAAACTACTTTTATTTGTTTTCAAAATAATTATTTGATTAACAAAATGATTTAATTAAATTAAATTTTAAAATAGAAAAACTAAAAAAAATATCATAAAAAAGAACAATAAAGACCTCTTGAAGAATGTCCATGGCCATCCTTAAGAGTTTTCAGAGAGGTATTTCTACCCCTCCTAAAAAATATATATATTTTTTTTATTAATTCAATTGTTAAGAAATGCTTACAAATAATTCAAGTCTTCATCATCAATACACAAATCTATTTACAACTAAGATATGGACATCTTTTAAATTAGCACTTCTTGGCATTTTTTTTTGTATTATTTCTTCCTATCCAAATGAACCTTGCACATTTCATAATTCACACCTAACATTAATAAACATTTTAACATCAAATTCATCAAAGGATGCATAGATAATATGTATTTTTACTATCCAAAAAAAAATGTTCGAGCTGTTATTTATATTCTTTTAACTGACTTAAGTTTATGATAAGAATAAAACATATATCTCAAATGAAATCAGGAATAAAATCAATACATGAATAACACATTTTAAATTATAAAAAAAAGTCTGATCATAAAACAATTTGTAACAAGAAATAAAATATTAATTAAAATAAATTCCAAATATAGGGGAAGACTCAAGCATAGTGTTATGGGGAAGGTTGGTTGAAAATAAAGAACAACCCACTGTGAACAAATAAGCACAAGAGAGTAGTCAAAATAATACATTGCTAGCAGGAATGCTAGAGCTTATATGAATCCTGTTGGTGTTAAGAAAAGCAATAGTATTTATGCAGAAAGAAACACAACAAAAATATTGAAGTTAATGATGGAATAGGGAATGTTAGGGGGTGAAAGAGTACAGGTGAATGTTTACAAAATTATGACATAGTACATGGAATGATAAGGGGATGATAAGGGGATGAAAGAGAAATCTATAGTCTGATATTTTTACAAAATTATGAAATAAAAAAAATCAAGCAATCTTAAAGTGTGATAATGGAGGGAATTTTGTTAAAATTATAGTTTGACACTAACAATCACAAATAATTACAGTCAAATGATTGGTGGGAACTCATCTAATACCCTGCCAGGAACCCTAAAGGAAAACAACACAACTAGGCAACTAAAGGGTGAATTTTTATTTTTTTTAAAATTAAGTCCATTAATTACAACAATAGCATGTTTAATAACACAACGGAAGTCTAACACATGATTTCCTAAGGGTTACCAATGAAGATTAATTCATAGATTACATTAACACCATGGTTAATCCAATTGTCCATTTTAATTAGTTAAATTAAATGCTTAAGATTAAACCTACACATACATCTAAATTCCACAATGAAAGAATCAAAGTACTATAATGCATTTATTTATCCATAAACCATTTATACAAGAGATCAAAGCAACTGAATTAACATACATTCCACCGATATAATTTTACAATATCCATAAATACATGGCTTCCAAAAATACCACAGAATCCAAAAGTTACAATATCAAGGTTACATAAAAGTTTGATACAATGATCACAAAGTCTCAACTGAATAATGATCACGAATATGAGCTGGTACATGAACCATGAACCAAGAAACATCAGTGAAGCCTTTCCTCACCTGAAGATACAATCCAGAACATCCGATGGGAAGTGGCACTACCACTCGACCATGTGATCTCATAATGGAACCACCCCACCATGCTAGGAGATAGTAGAAGACCCTCAAGCAAGCAAAATAAGACAAGTATGATAGAACTACATGACTCCGCAAACATCCATGTGACTCAACTCACAAACACTAGTGACTCTAAGGAGAGAGTGTCATCGCATGGCTTAAGGTGGTTACCCTGGTAGGCCTCCATAGGTCTCGGCCCCCATCCTGGGTTATCCTGGTAACCTCTCCCAAACCTCTGGCTCCATCTAAGCCTCATGCGGACCATACCAATCCTTTCGTGAAGACAAGGTGATAGGTTTACCATTCCAGGCCTTCTCACCACATCCTGAGCCTATACAAGCACTCAACCATGTGCGAGGCATATTATCTTAATTAATATTTTAACTACCCACCCCCTAATCAATTATTAGGTTATCACTTCTTAACTGACTTTCAAGGGGTTATCCTGCCATCCACTTTGGGCGCAGCCCCCGCTTGAAAGCCACTCTCTCTCATAGGACACTAATAGGAAAGGTCTCTCTATGAGAGCTCTATGGTGAAACTGACAGCCATATCTAATCCTCACAAACTATAGGTGAAGGATACATAATCACTAACCTAGGATTGACCATTTGGAAACATAACACACAATAGCTCACATAAACGAGGTTATACAACAACACCTGACCAAGGAGTATAACAACATATGAAATAATGACAACTCAACCAGAATTGTAAAGAAATTAAGCTTGACTACTAATACCATTTACACAATCTTTTCTTTAAACAACCAAAAGCATAAAATACTTGCAATTAAAGATTTTCCAGAAAATAAGAAAATACAACTATATTAACACAAGGAAATCAATGTTGTCATTTGTCCAATAAAGTCAAATAAAATCACATTAAAATTAACCTCCTAATGTATTTCCAAGCATAAATATAGAATCTTAAATTATAAGCTTTTCTGGAAATAACCAAATTCTGAATTATATATATATATATATATATATATAATCATATTACAAAAATATACATATATATTAAAACATGAATTAAAGCACAATATTAAATAATTCTTATCTGACATAATGGCCAAAAATTTAAAAAAATTATATATGAATACACACACACACACATATGTATTACATATCAAAAATTAATTAAAAAATAAATTAAATAAAACTGGGCACAAAGCCTGAATACCCCAAATTCTGGAAACACAAATTTTATTATAGGGAAAAGCAATTTATAATAACTCCCTGCTATCGCACAGTAGCAGGTACTATCGTAGGTAGCACTGCTACCTTCCATCGATAGCATGTTACCATCGGTAGTACTGCTACCCTACGGTAGCTGTACTACCATTAGTAGCAACTACCAAAACTTTTTTTATATATAATTACAATAACATAAAAACATTAAATTTCAATAACCTAAAAAATATATTAAATTTTATTTTCAATAAAATTTATTTCCAGGGAATCTAATTTATACAGATTTTCTCCAAAATAATAAAATAAAACAATTTCACCAAAACTTTTAATAACCCAATAAATTTAATTGAAATTAAATTTATTATTATAGTAACTAAATAATTACACAGAGATTACACAAATATTGACAGAACAACCATAGCCAAATATTGAAACCCAACCCAAACAAGAGGGAATATTTTCTCTGGTAAAACCCATTTTCTACCAGAACTTGCAACTTTTAAGCACAGTAAAACATCTTGGCAAGATTTTGCAAGAATAATTCTTCCAAAATGTCACAAAATTAAATCTACAAACACTCGGGATATAACTTCTTTCCATAAACTAAAATTAATTTCAGGAATGAATTTTAGCCAAGAACATGAGATAACCGAAAAGGGTTTTGGATTTGACAAATATTTTAACATGCAACATTCAGAAAAGGGGAAGAAATAAAATGTTTTCTTTTAAAAAACAACCAGAAGAGGCCACCCAACCTGTATAGCTTTCCTGGAAGATTCACGTGGAAGAACTCAGTCTTGTACCGGTTATCCAAGCCAATCCCCCTTCCAGCAATCCTTTGATAATTTCTTCTTCAACAAAATATTGCTTCAAAAATAATTTTCTTCCCAAAATCTCTGCCTCCTCATGTCCCAAAAAGAGAAAAATATATTCTTTTTAAACTAAAATTTTAGGTTGCATATATTTTTCCCAAAAACCCTAATATTTAATTTTAGTAATAAAAACAATTTTATTTTCTTTTCTAATTCCTAGCAAAGGGATAAATTAGCATGCAATAAGCAAAAATCATTTTTTCTTTTCTTTCCTCATGCAAATTAATTAATTTTCTAAACAAAGAAAATAAAGAAATTTTTTAATTCTAATTTATTCTTTTATTCATTTATTTATTCTTTTATTTAGTTATTTATTTAAAAATTCTAGGAAACGATAAATGAAATTAATCTAATTTATTTTTCACTAAAATTTAAATAAGATATAATTCGAATACAATGCAACTTGCAATCTAATTTAATAATTTCTTTTAATTAATTAAATTTAATATCTCAATGCATAAAATACATAATTAAAAAACACCAACTATGAGATAACTCCATAAATTTAATTAATTAATTAAATCCACTAAACACACAAACTGAGCAAACCCCAAGCAAAGACTCATAAAAAGGTCAAACGACAAAATACAAAGGCCAAACAAACTGACAGGACGACCAACTGATGACACTCACAAGAGTGTAACTGGTTAAAATAGGGTCAACTACTACCTCCTCCACTTCCATCGGACAAATATAAGGTACGCTTAGACCTGTGAAGCCAGGTGGAGATGATACCCCATACCTACCCGGTACTTGTACCTGCAATATCCTGCATCACTGAACCACACATGCATATATACAATATAGAAAACATGGCATGCACATCGATGAAAGAGAATCATGACGTTCCTTGTCTCATCGGAGTGAGTGAAGGAAAATCGTCCCCTTGCATCCAATACACTCACAGACACGCAACATATAATTACACATAGCATAAATAAAGTAAAGTGTCAGTACATAGCAATAATCCATAAATGCCATAAATCACAAGTATTGAAATACTGCAAATAAATTATGCATCTCATATCCAGATAAAGCATGAAATAATGTCATATAAGTCTGAATAACACATCATGGAAATGTATGCAGATAAAGTAAACAATAATAAAATATGAGTCTAACGAGTTCAAATGAGGAGGGATACTACATTCTCCCCCCCAAAACTAGACTTACTCCTAGAAGCCTAAAACAAATAAAAGTACAGCTCTCTCATCTTTGTTGCATCCTCCCAACTCACTGAGGTCTCATCATTTGGGTCCCATAGAACCCTTACCTGGTCGATAGTCCGACCCTTGAGGATCAAATCCTGATGCTAAAGAATGCACACAAGCTCCATGGAAAGCTGCCTGTCCTCGACCTGCAAAGAGTTCCAATCAAGAACATGTGTCACATCAAGATGATAAGGTCAAAGAACTGAAACATGAAAGACATCATGAATGCGGGATAGACTCGGTGGCAAGGCAAGACAGTAGGCAACAGGTCCTATCCTCTCAAGGATCTCAAAAGGGCCAACAAACGAAGGCACCAACTTAGAATCGTTTCCATAACAGATCGGACTCTTATGTGGACGCACTCTCAAGAACACACGGTCACCAATAGAAAACTGATGATCTATCCTATGAGCATCTGCATACTTCTTCTGCCTATCCTATGTAGCTACCAAATGATCATGAATCCGCTCAACTTGCTGCTCCATATCTCAAAGAATATTCGGTCCTACGAGCACCCTGTCCTCTAGCCGATCCCAACTCAAAGGAGTGCGGCAAGGATGACCATATAATTCCTGAAAGGGGGACATACCTATGGAGCTATGATATCCATTGTTATAAGCAAATTCCACTAGATAGATATAATCCTCCCAGCGCGACTGTTGGTCCATAACATACATGTGAAGCATGTCCTCCAAAACCTGATTCACTCTCTCGGTCTGACCATCTATCTCTGGGTGATAAGATGAAATAAAGTTCAACTAAGTCCCCAAAGCATGCTGAAGTGAGGTCCACAATGTTGTGGTAAACACAAGATCTCTATCAGAGATGATCCACCTCGGAATCCCATGCAATCTCACTACATCTTCCAAGAAGACTCGTGCCACCACTGTTGCCGTATAGGGAGCTCGAATAGGAAAAAAGTGAGAAACCTTTGTCAATCTATCAACTATGACCATGATGGCATCGTGACGATGCGAAGAGATCAACAATGAAATCCATGGAAATGATATCCCATTTCTAATCTGGTACCAAATTAGGCTGTAAAAGCCCTATCGGGTGGTGATGCTCTGCCTTCACCCGATGACACTCTAAACACTTCGACATAAAATCAGCAATGTCGCATTTCATACCACCCCAATGATAAATCTCTCTAAGATCTGCATGCATCTTCTTGACACCTGGATGTGTCGAATAAGCTGCACGATGGGCCTCAGTCATGATCAAAATGCAAAGACCCTCTAAAGGAGGTACATAGATCCATCCAAGGTGACAAAGAAGTCCATCTGCCTCAAGGTTATATCTAGAAAATCTACCCTCTAAAGGCCTTCCAGACTCTATCATGGCTCTAACATCCTGATACCAGGTATCCTAAGGAAGAACTCCAAGAACCCTCTCTCTCAAGTCTACTCCAAGGGACAATGTAGAAACTTCATGCCGCCTACAACTCAAAGCATCTGCCACTACGTTCTCTTTCCCCTGAATATAACAAACCTCAAAATCATACTCGCAGAAGAATTCCATCCATCTCTTCTATCGAGCATTCAAGTTCGGCTGCGTGAATATATACTGCAGACTGCGGTGATCACTATGCAGCTCAAACTGACTCCCTAACAAAAAATGTTGCCATCTAACCAAAGCATGAACTACAGCTGCCAACTCTAAATTGTGAACTGGATAGTTCAACTCATGGTTCTTGAGTTTGTGAGACTCATAAGCAACCACACGTCCATCTTGCATAAGCACTGCACCTATACCTTCCAAAGAGGCATCTGTGCATACCATAAAATCTCTAGATGGATCAGGAACTGCCAAAATTGAAGCACTGACTAGGAGTTCCTTCAAGGTTTGAAAAGCTGACTCACACTGCTCTAACCAAACAAACTTCTTCCCTTTCCTCTGAAGAGAAGTAATCAGGTGTCCTATCTGGGAAAAGCCCTCAACAAAGAGATGGTAATATCCAACCAAACCCATAAAGCTCCGAACTTCTGAAACGTTGGTCGGTGCTAGCCAATCAACAATCACTTGGATCTTTGAAGGATCCATGGATATACCTTCTCTTGAAACCACATGACCAAGATAGTTCACCTCAGACTAGAAAAAGTCACACTTTGCCAAATTGGCATAAAGTTGATTCTCCCTCAAGCACTGCAATACCTGACGTAAGTGACCCTCATGCTCTTCCATAGATCTAGAATAAATCAGAATGCCATCCAAGAATACAATGATGAAACGATCAAGGTAGGTGCAAAAAACCCCATTCATGAGCCTCATGAAGACTGAAGGCACGTTCGTCAACCCAAATGGCACCACTGTGAACTCGTAGTGACCATAACGAGTACGAAAAGTTGTCATATGAATGTCTGCATCCTGAATGCGCAACTGATGGTATCTAGATTTTAGGTCAATCTTAGAGAACACCTTGGCTCCCTTTACCTGATCAAAAAGATCATCTATATGAGGCAATGGATATCGATTCCAGATGGTTACCTTTTTCAGCTGTCGGTAATCAATGCATAATCGAAGAGAACCATCTTTCTTCTTAACGAAGATAACAAGTGCACCCCAAGGAGAAACACTAGGACAAATGAATCCCTTGGCCAACAGTTCTTCTATCTGCAACTTCAACTCACTTAACTCTTGAGTAGTCATCCGATATGGAGCTCTCAAAATAGGTTCAGCACCAAGAACCAAGTCAATGCAAAAGTCTATGTCTCACTTCGGAAGCATACCAGGAATATCCAATAGAAACACATCAGCATACTCTTGAAGAATAGGGTGACTATCAAGAGTGATTTCTCAATTCTTTGACTCATCTACATCCTCAAGAGTAACTATAAAAAGCTGACACCCTCTATGCATGCACCACTTAAGTTGCATAGAAGAGATCATACATAGGGATATTGGTCTTTGAACTCCAACAATCTCCACTTCTCTGCCAAGGTCATCTAAACACTCCACTGTCTTCTTGTGACAGTCCACATGAGCATTGTGAGATGATAGCCAATCCATCCCCAACACAACTCCATAAGAACCCAAAGGAATGACTCGAAGGTCAACAGAGGTAACTATGGTTCCTAGGTCCAACTCACAACTAGGAATAAAGGCATCTACAAAAACACAGACACCTGTAGCCAACTCTACTTGCCACCTATCCGCCTGCTTAGCAAATGTGAGTCCGCACCACTCCATAATGGATGAAGAAATGAAAGAATCTGAAGCACCGGAATCAAAAAGTATAGAGATAGGGATTCCATGCAACATACCTGCTACCTCAATAACTATACCCTGATGATATGCTTGGTGGTCATCCACCGCTACAAACACTCAATGGGATCTCCCTGCATCTCTGACTGTAGGCTTTGATGCTACTAGCCTCTAACTACCTGTATAGTGGGAACATTGAAGGCACTGCATGACTATGTGACCAAACTGTCCACAAGAAAAGCAAGCTCCCCTACCTGGTCCTCTATTACCTGTCAGCCCACTAGACTGCTGGAAACTTCCCTAGCTAGGGGCGTGAGATGCACTCTGCGAGGACTACTCTGAAGGGCCCTGTTTGCCCCTTTGTTAGTTCCTATTCTTCCTATACTAAGAGTTGCCACCCTGCTAGCCCTAGAACTGTTTCGGTTTAGATGGTTGTTGCTGCTGCTGCTATCCACCCTTGGCGGGTGCTTGAGAAGTCCTAAATGGTGCAGCTGATTAGGACTGATTTCCTAGAGCTCTGTTCCCACTGGAAGGTGCACTCCCTATCTGCACACCTGGCTGACCACCAAGTGCATGGCTAAGGTTTAGCTCAACCAATCTGGTTTTCGCCACGGCTATCTCAACTGCAGGTGGCTCAAACACACTCACTCCTCCACTGATGCTATCATTCAAACCCCTCAAGAAGTGCTAAACAAGCATAGCCTCATCATTACCAATCCCGACATACTGTTTGAGCTCATAGAACCTATGCTCATACTGGTCTACTATCATACCATACTGACGCAAGGTGTAGAAATCATATACCCAAGTCTACCTCCACTGGGGTGAGAGAAATCATGCCCTGAATCTCTCCAAAAATAGCTCCCATGTTACGGTGTTAATGCACAAACCGATCTTCTCCTCCTGTAATCTCCACCAGATCGAAGCAAAACTATCGAGATGCATAATAGCACATCTTGCCTTTGTGTTGCTACTATATGGGAACATAGCGAAACACTGATCCAAATTGATAAGTCAGGTCTTTGCCTCGAGACCAGTACCCATACCATCAAAGAAGGGAGGGTTGGACCTCATCAAGTCCTTTATGTGACCCAAAGAAGGTGGATCTCGATCAGCTAGAATCTCCCTTCTCCTGGGTGATCTCTCTCTCTCTCTCTCCCCTCTAGAACCTACTGGTGCGACTCCTCAACCTGAGCATGAATAGGTTGATCAACCTTAGGCTTGGGGCCTAACCTGGCCAGAACCTCCTGAAACATCTGTCTCAGCTCTTCCCTTTCGAGAACCTGCTCTCCTACATGTTGAGGATCCTGATGAACTGACTGTTCTGGCTCAACACTCACATGAGTGGGTAGTAGTGAAGGACTGTGATTGTCAGAACCACAGCCCCATCCTCCACCTCTACCTCCTTTGCAACCACCCATACGATCACCTCCCCTAGCTTTCCTAGCAATAACCTAGCACCACAAAAGAGACGGTTCAGATCTACGGCAAGGATAAGTAAAGAGAAATACAAACATTAAGACCTAAGCAAAAAGGTCATACTGAATAGGCTCACTACAAGCCCAGAGTACCCAGTGTTGAAACTTGGGCTCTGATACCAAATGTAATGCCCTGCCAGGAACCCTAAAAGAAAACAACACAACCAGGCAACTAAAGGGTGAAATATTTCTTTTTAAAAGATTAAGTGCATTAATTATAACAATAGCACGTTTAATAACACAACGAAAGTCTAACACATGATTTCCTAAGGGTTACCAATGAAGATTAATTCGTAGATTAGATTAACACCATGGTTAATCCAATTGTCCATTTTAATTAGTTAAATTAAATGCTTAAGATTAAACCTACACATACATTTAAATTCCACAATGAAAGAATCAAAGTATTCCAATGCATTTATTTATCCATAAACCATTTATACAAGAGATCAAAGCAACTGAATTAACATACATTCCACCGATATAATATTACAATATCCATAAATACATGGCTTCCAAAAATACCACGAAATCCAAAAGTTACAATATCAAGGTTACATAAAAGTTTGATACAATGACCACAGGGTCTCAACTGAACAATGATCATGAATATGAGTAGGTACATGAACCACGAACCAAGAAACATCAGTGAAACCTTTCCTCGCCTGAAGATACAATCCAGAACATCTGATGGGAAGTGGCACTACCACCCAACCATGTGATCCCATAATGGAACCGCCCACCATGCAAGGAGATAGTAGAAGACCCTCAAGCAAGCGAAATAAGACAAGTACGACATAACTACATGACTCCGCAAACATCCATGTGACTCAACTCACAAACACTAGTGACTCTAAGGAGAGAGTGTCATTGTATGGCTTAAGGTGGTTACCCTGGTAGGCCTCCATAGGTCCCGACCCCCATCCTGGGTTATCTTGGTAACCTCTCTCGAACCTTCGGCTCCATCTAAGCCTCATGCGGACCATACCAATCCTTTCGTGAAGACAAGGTGATAGGTTTACCATTCTAGACCTTCTCACCACATCCTGAGCCTATACAAGCACTCAACCATGTGCGAGGCACATTATCTTAATTAATATTTTAACTACCCACCCCCTAATCAATTATTAGGTTATCACTTTTTAACTGACTTTCGAGGGGTTATCCTGCCATCCACTTCAGGCGCGGCCCCGCTTGAAAGCCACTCTCTCTCATAGGACACTAACAAGAAAGGTCTCTCTATGAGAACTCTATGGCAAAACTGACAGCCATATCCAATCCTCACAAACCACAGGTGAAGGATACACAATCACTAACCTAGGATTGACCATTCGGAAACATAACACACAATGACTCACATCAACGGGGTTATACAACAACACCTGACCAAGGGGTATAACAACATATGACATAACAACAACTCAACTAGAATTGCAAAGAAATCAAGCTTGACTGCTAATACCATTTACACAAAATCCTAATACAGACAATCTTTTCTTTAAACAGCCAAAAGCATAAAATACTTGCAATTAAAGATTTTCCAAAAAATAAGAAAATACAACTATATTAACACAAGGAAATCAATGTTGTCATTTGTCCAATAAAGTTAAATAAAATCACATTAAAATTAACCTCCTAGTGTATTTCCAAGCATAAATATAGAATCTTAAATTATAAGCTTTTCTGGAAATAACCAAATTCTGAATTAATTATATATATATATATAATAAAATAATATAAGTATATGAATATATATATTTATTTATCGTATATATATATATATATATATATATATATATATATATATATATCATATACTTATAATCATATTACAAACACACACACACACACATATATATATATATTAAAACATGAATTAAAGTACAATATTAAATAATTCTTATTTGACATAATGCCCAAAAATTTAAAAAACTTATATATATATTAAAAATCGAATTAAATAAAATTGGGCACAAAGCCCGAATACCCCAAATTTTGGAAACACACCAGGTGCTACCGCCGGTAGTACTGCTACTGTACGGTAGCTGTACTACCGTCGATAGCAACAATAACATAAAAACATTAAATTTCAATAACCTAAAAAAAATATTAAATTTTATTTTCAATAAAATTTATTTCCAGGGAATCTAATTTATACAGATTTTCTCCAAAATAATAAAAAAAAATAATTTCCCAAAAACTTTTAATAACCCAATAAATTTAATTGAAATTAAATTTATTACTATAGTAACTAAATAATTACACAGAGATTACACAAATATTGACAGAACAAACATAGCCAAATATTGAAACCCAACCCAAACAAGAGGGAATATTTTCTCTGGTAAAACCCATTTTCTACCAAAACTTGCAACTTTTAAGCATGGTAAAACATCTTGGCAAGATTTTGCCAAAATAATTCTTCCAAAACCTTACAAAATTAAATCTACAAACACTCAGGAAATAACTTTTTTTCATAAACTAAAATTAATTTTAGGAATGAATTTTAGCCAAGAACATGAAATAACCAGAAAGGGTTTTGGATTTGACAAATATTTTAACACACATCATTCAGAAAAGGGGAAGAAATAAAACATTTTCTTTAAAAAAACAACCAGTCCTGTACCGGTTATCCAAGCCAATCCCTCTTCAGCAATCCTTTGATAATTTCTTCTTCAACAAAATATTGCTTCAAAAATAATTTTCTCCCCAAATTCTCTGCCTCCTTGTGTTCCAAAAAGAGAAAAATATATTCTTTTTAAACTAAAATTTTAGGTTGCATAATATTTTTCCCAAAAACCCTAATATTTAATTTTAGTAATAAAAGCAATTTTATTTTCTTTTCTAATTCCTAACAAAGGGATAAATTAACATGCAATAAGCAAAAATCATTTTTTTCTTTTCTTTCCTCATGCAAATTAATTAATTTTTTAAACAAAAAAAATAAAACAATTCTTTAATTCTAATTTATTCATTTATTTATTTAAAAATTCTAGGAAACAATAAATGAAATTAATCTAATTTATTTTTCACTAAAATTTAAATAAGGTATAATTCGAATACAATGCAACTTGCAATTTAATTTAATAATTTCTTTTAATTAATTAAATTTAATATCTCAATGCATAAAATACATAATTCAAAAATACCAACTATGAGATAACTTCATAAATTTAATTAATTAATTAAATCCACTAAACACACAAACTGAGCAAGCCCCAAGCAAAGACTCATAAAAAGGTCAAACGACAAAATACGAAGGCCGAACAAACTGATAGGACGACCAACTGACGACACTCACAAGAGTGTAACTGGTTAAAATAGGGTCAACTACTATCTCCTCCACTTTCATTAGACAAATATAAGACATGCTCAGACCTGTGAAGCTAGGTGGAGACGATACCCTGTACCTACCTGGTACTTGTACCTGCAATATCCTGCATCACTGAACCACACATGCATATATACAATATAAAAAACACGGCATGCAAACCGATGAAGGACAATCGCAACGTATCCTGTCTCACCGGAGTGAGTGAAGGAAAATCGTCCCCTTGCATCCAATACACTCGCCGACACGCAACATATAATTACACATAGCATAAATAAAGTAAAGTGTCAGTACATAACAATAATCCATAAAATGCCATAAATCACAAATACTGAAATACTGCAAATAAATTATGTATGTCATATCCAGATAAAGCATCAAATAAGGTCATATAAGTCTGAATAACACATCATGGAAATGTATCCACTAAAAGTAAACAATAATAAAATATGAGTCTAATGAGTTCAAACGAGGAGGGGTACTACAACTCATATGTAACCCTTTGAAATTGCAAGGCCAACAATGAATGCCAGGACCTATGACAACACTCTTAGGTTTATCAATTCTGACTTGTTGAGTATGTTATATTGAAATTATTTTTTAATGTCTACAAAATGTTTACATTGCAAAGCATTTCGTTTTATAAATATATAGTCATGTCATTAAGCTGTTGGCATCTTGGAAACTTTAGAAACTGACACAATTTTTGTAACCTATGACAATTTGTAGTCACCATTAAAGATTAATTAATGGAAGGGAGGAGTAGAATATGATTAACATTTCAAGTGGATTTTGAGATCAAATTTTGTATTTAAGTTTATCTTTTATAACAAATCGGATAATAAGGTTATGTTTTATGAATAATTTGTGTAATTTATTTGCGTCAATATTTTAGATTACACTTAGTGATCTACCATCAAGATGAAGATGAAAACTAGATTAGATTATAGATTAGTCTCTCTAAATACTATAAGAGGGAAAGAGAGGGAAAAAGTGTAGAGAATGAGAAGAAATGATGGATTGTAGTATTTTAGGAGACTAATCCACAATCTAATTTGTTTTTCTTCCTCACTCTACTAATGGATCATTGAATGTGATCCAAAACATTGATAAAAAAATTACACAGTTTACTCCAAATACATATTTTAATCTAAAGAAACCAAATAATTTTTATTAAGTCAATAAATAGACAATCAATTGTTACTTCAAATAATACTCACCAAACTAACATCACAGCTCCTTGTAGCTGATCCAATTTGAATTGTTAAGTCATATGCCAACCACACATATTTTCCTACCTGGGCAAGGGAAAACATTTAAACCGTTCACATGTAGACATTCTTAGCTCACCAAGGAAGAATTAAAGTGAATTGAAAAATAACAAAATGAAAAACAGACCCGGAGATACAACACAATGAAATCAGTAGTAGAAAATGGGCATTAATGAAACTAAATTGAGCATTAAAAGCTGAAATCTGTTTTCTTAGTTCTATTTTGGATTTGCCAAGGTGAATTACTTTCCATATGTTTCAGATTTAGAATGAAACAGAGAGACACAATCCAATATATTCTCACTAGCTGGCAGGAATTGTAGATCTTGAACTCTGTTCCATAGAACTACCACAACCCAGTTGTTGGAAAGGAAACCAGCCTATATCTATAATAATAAAATTATTTAATTAACTTATAATTATCACCAAAAATGCATTCTTTCATATGCATAATATTATAGCCCATTACCTTGCATTGTCAAAGGTGCACTGTCAGAGGTGTCTATACAACCAGAACCATTTTCTTATATCTAGTCTTATCAATCCATCCACCTGTTTGTGCATACCATGCAAGTTCATTGTTTACACCAGCCTGAAATGTTACGCTGAAAAACATTGGGAAAAATAGCCTCAAATTCATTTAAACTCAAGAGAGAAGGACACAGCTAAGATCAAAAGCTCTGAGATTTGTATTTGTTTTGTGCGGCAAAAGAGGTGTCCATTTGACCTCAATATCCCCTGTTGTTTTCAAACTACTTCCAATTATTGAACATTTAGTCTCTTGAATCATAACAACAAACACTGAACATTTCA
Organism: Cryptomeria japonica; assembly: GCF_030272615.1. Taxonomy (NCBI): domain Eukaryota; kingdom Viridiplantae; phylum Streptophyta; class Pinopsida; order Cupressales; family Cupressaceae; genus Cryptomeria; species Cryptomeria japonica. The sequence goes on along the minus strand of NW_026728851.1, from coordinate 511,760 downwards.
TCACTAGTTCTCTGAAATTAGAGACATACTACCATTCCCAAGTATAAGCTCTCTCTCAAATTTTCAAATTGAAAATAGAAAATGGAATGCATAATCCCTTTCTAAGCTAAAGAGAAGGGTATAAACATATTTGAGATGTCAGCTTGTCATTGACAAGTTAACCAGCTATTGATAGGCAGAAATGGTATTCTGGGGAATGTTGATGAATATGCAACAACTAACACAGCACTTCATTGTATATTTCCATTAAGCATCACAGTAACATAAAACAAACAACTGTTTAGTATAATGAGCAGCAATTCTAATAAAAATATGGTATTTTGAAATGAATAAACATCCAACTTACTTACACATGAAGACCTAAAATCTAAACAGACACTTTCCATGCTATGCAAAACAGATACCCACATGAAGCCCTTTCTTTTCACTTTGTATTATCCCAAGATGAAATGTTAAAAGGACAATAAGAAAGCTATAGAATCAGAGCTTATGTGTCCATGAACAGGAAACAACTCTTGATTATTGGAACAATTCCAGTGTATGTCAATGTGAAAGAAATGGAGATAAATGCGGACAAATTCAACTGAAGCAGAAACAGATATTAGAATGCAGGAAATTGAAAACACCGAAATGCGGACAAATTCAGTAGATAAGAAAACAAAAATTGAAACACAGGAAATTAAAAGCAACGAAGGTGAAATGCAAATAGATTCAGTGGATAACAAAACAGAAATCGGAATGCTAAAAATTGAAGGCCATGAAGCTGAAACACTAAAAATATCAAAGAACAGGGTACGAATTCGTTAGACAATGGATTGAAGGAATTTGGACATCAATTCAACAAGAAGACTTGAAAAGAATTGTGAATTCCATGGACAATGAAACAAATAGCAATTCAAATTCTACGAGTGTACAAACCCATAACATAGAAATCTTGGCGAATTTTGAAGAGGCAGAATTAGAGAAAAAATCAGAAAAGACAAAAACAAATACCTTGCAAAGTTCTTCACAGACAGATAAAAAGTAGAGTCCCTGGCAACAAAAACCCTGAATAATTCAATAGGCACGGAGATGGAGAGCGACATTGATAAAGGACAATTTATGTTGTTTTTTGCGGTCACTTTACCGTTGAAAGGAGCGGCTTATGAAGAAACTTTTGTAGGGTTTACTAAGAATTCCATGGAGATACTTAAGAAAGAACAATTAACAGCGGTAAATCTAACTCATCACTCCTTGCAAACATCCTGCCAGTCTGTGGAACAAGTGGATCTTTATAACATGGAATGATCTATTAAAACATGAGACGAACAAATATTTGGAATGTTGCTTTCTTGACTTTCATGATAGACTTATACATGGCAACAACTGTGAGCCTTAGAACAGGGCATGAAAATCCATTAAAAGAAAATAAACCTATTTGGTTTTATAATCTTGTATTACAAATGTGGAAGCTATAGCAGGAGTACGAATCATTTGGCAAAATTCCTTAAGCAACATTCCATTTTATGGAATCCAATCATTGTTGAACATGCACAACACGACTTGATAAGCTAAAGTATTTGCAAGCCAACTGTAAATCCAAATTCATCCAATTTATGCTAATTGATAAGCTTTGGAACAGGGTATGGAAAGCTATTAGAAAATAAAAGCAATTTTTCTCTACATGTTCCAAATCAATCCTGCAAGCATATCAAAAGTGAAGTTGAACAAATACCAGGGCATTGAATGTTGTAAGACGAGTCTCATCAACGCTTGGAATTCCCGGTTACGCAGTCTCCCAACACAAATTAAAAGAAAAAAGATCACATGAATATGCAGAAAAAACTCAAATAAGAAAAAACAGGAGGCATGGCCATGCTCAAAAGAGAAAACAGAGCACAAACGGAGAAAGAAATCAAATTTAACTATAATTTGAGTGCCCTTGGGATAGGAGCGGGGGTAACGGCTATGCTTTTCTTCGGTTTTCTTTTTAAAATTATCTGTTGTCGTTCATACACATAAACAGTACAAATTATAACTGTCAAGTTCTTTTTTGTTTTTCATTTGGAAGTATTTGCAACTAAGTTTATGTTAGGAAAACTCCCCTATACATTTTTAATTGTGTTAAGAGTTGTGTATGCCAATATGTTTTTAAGTTTTATTCTTTTATATAGTGTTTTTAGATGTGAAGATGTAGTCTATTGTATTATAAATTAAAATTGATTTTTTATTTTCAATTATTGATTTTTTGTTTAGTTTTTTGAGATGTTGGAAGCTACATAAAGTGATCAATTAAAGATCTTTAGAACATAGTCTAAGAGAGGATTTTACTATTTTGTCGCTTGATCTTATTTTGTTTCTTTAAATATAGCATTATTTAGCCTTTTAGTATAAATATGGTGTAACGAAAGTGAGATGGTGTTCTCACACATTTTTTGCTTTTCTCCTAACTTGAAATGTTCAATCATAATAAAGTATTGCTAAGTTATCTCTTACAAGGCTCCGACATGAAATTTTACCACTAAGTCATTACCTAGTAGTCTTTGACTTTATACCTTGTACACATATCAGTGCCATATTGAAATTCTTTCTTATTGTTCTTTAACTTCAATTTGAATGTCTATAATTTCCTCAATGACATTCTAAACTCTCTTATGGATGACCATGTTTGATGTTAAATTGTAATCATTGAATCACAATAATAGCATAGTTGCAATGAAAAATGAGACTTGTATAAAATAGAATCTCAACATAGCATTGTAATAATTTAATCCTCATGTCTCTTATGCTGATAGTTTAAAGACCATTTGGTTTAAATTTGAGAAACATATTTATAGAAATTGAGGAACATGGTACATTTCAAAACGTATGAGTATAGTAATAAAATTTGTATCTATAATTTTATCTTGGCATTGTTCTAACTTGGTATATGGTTGCTAGCATTGTATGAACCATTTTTGAATAAGTATTTATCTTCTTTGGTCTTTGTGAAGGATTATAGATGGGTATTTGCTATGCTTAATGTTACTACAATTGTAATTATTTTGTTTTGTAAGGTAATTATTGTTAAACAAATAAAAAAATTTAATATTAAAATACTGATTTTCCATAATGATATTAGAATATGAATTTTCAATAATCATGCCTATATAATTGTAGCTATTTTATGTTGTAACGATGATAATAAAAATATACAAACTATTCCTCTTAATTTTTATTGGTTTTTTGTCTCTATTTATAAAAAAAAAAGTTTAAAGGCCCCAAAAATTGAATGTGGTGAGAGTTACTATACACAAATGTTTCAATTGTCTATAGATCTATCTAAAATTGAAGTTCCACATGACTATGGTAGGGAAATTGGGAGTTACGTTAAATTTAATATTAGAATATTAATCATAATCATATTCATTACCAATCTAGGTAAATAATGCCTAAATATTTATTTTGTTAGATTAGCCTAAAAATTAGTCCTTCTAGGGAAATCTTATTTTCGTTTACAAAAATATTATTTGGAATAATCAACATTTAAGAACTCTTAAAGATACATAGAAAAGTGAATGTGTGTGTGTGTGTGTGTGTGTTCCATCATTGTATTTTTCTAATGGCAAAATTTTCACACCTATGTTGATTCCCTATTTTTTGAGTCTATTTGAAAAGATGTCTTAATATAATTGCATAATTACATGTTGCACTCTTTGTGCTAATTTTTTCTCCTTCCTAGAATCACTAGCCACGCCTTTTTACTCTCACTTCCATACATTCCCGGGCATTTGACTTCATATCTTCTCTTTCTACATTTATTTACATGTTTTTTAGCTTTGATTGCCAAATGCTCAATCCTTATCTTAATAGTTAGAATTATTTATTCTAGGTAATTTCTATTATGCATGGGAGTGTTCCCACATGATTGAGGTCAATTCATTTTGTAAGTTCATATTATTGAGCCATGCAATTTTCGACTAATTGATGGGATTCAAATTTACACTCATTTGTGTGATGATTTTATATATATTTAAAAGCATTAACTTGAACATTTTAGCACATCAAGAAATCATTTGATCATCATAGAATCATTTTCAATCCTATCACTTCAAGGAGAATACATTACAGGAACATGCCACTTTATAATATTAAAATGAACAATATTTGTCTCAACATTTTTAGATAGGACACTATATTGCTTGCTTGTTGTCTACCAACATTTATCAAGGCCGTATAAATTATCACTAAAGGCCTTAACCTACAGAAACCTAACACTAGGGTTGAAGCATAAAGGTGTATCCCACTTTTTGGTCTAAGTGGGACACTGAAATAAAAAATAATTAAATTTTCAAATTTGTCACTTATAATAAGCAAACAATTAAGAATTTGAAAAATATGTGAACTGACAATTTTTGAGATTTCATGTGTAGATTCTAAATATATATTTTTCAATTTCAAATAATAATATGCCTCAATTTTAAAGATTTGGTAATAACTTATTTTTTATTCTTTATAATTTTTTAATAAGTGACATTTTCCCATTAGATGTAATCTTTTTAGAAATAAATCTAGTAGTTCATAATTTCATAAATATATATATATAATCAACACTAATAAAAATGGTAATTATGATTAGTAATAATTGAGAGTATTATATTTTTTTTATCTAGAATAATACTTTTGTATATAATCAAATTAATTATTGTTTCTTAAATAGACACACCATTATAATAAAGGGTATTCATTTTTTTCAATTTTTTGCATGCTTAGTAAAAACCCATGTTTAATTAAAAAATGGAAACTAAATAAATTAAAAATGATTGCATATTATATTTTATATAAAGAAAACTATAAAAGATACAATCAAGAAAAAATATGGGTCATGGTGATTTTTCTAAATTGTCAAAACTTACCTAATTTGGTATTTTTTGAGAAAACATGGGTGACCAAAAAAAGGAATAGCCAAATGAAGAGGTTTAAAATGGGCTTTATAATGAAGGGTCATTGAATTAAGGTCCTTCATTAAAAGGTACATGTAGTTGAATACCTAGTTCTATGTAGTTTTATATATTTAAACACCAAAAATTACCTTCATTTAAAGCTACCTCAATACCTTCATTCAAACCTCGTTTTCAACAAAATTTCCTTTTAACTTTAATGAAGGCTCTTCATTCAAAGATATTCATCATTTTTTTTCCTCTGATGGCCTACTTTAGTGAAATGCCCCACAAGTGGCGCATGGCTATATGCTTCCACATACTAGAAATTAAGTTATCTAAATAAGGTATTTCTAAATAAAACTAGTTATTAATAATTAGTGTGCACTTAATATCACACAAATTGGGTAATAGATGTTTGCAATTGTAATGCCCCGCCAGGAACCCTAAAGGATAGCAACACAAAAAGGCAACTAAAAGGCGCAATAAATTTTTTTTTTAAGATTAAGGGAAATAATCATAACCTTGCTCCATAATTAACATAAGTGGAAGACTAACATTACATCCTAAAGGGTTACCAACGAAGATTACTTCAAAATAAAAACCACATCACAATATTAATTCAATCTTCCATTTAAATTTAGGAAAGCCAATAACGATAAAATAATTCATATTCATAAATTGATCTTCAAAAGATAGGCTTACAGAATTACAACATACATACTTCCAAAGATTCATTTATACAAATAGGAAAGATAACTGAAACAATATACATCCCATGACTTAAATTACAATATTCCATAAAATTACATGGCTTCCATAGAACAATAAATTACAATTTTTACAAGTTGTTGATACAATGACCATACGTCCTCAAAGTACAAAATCAAGAATATAAGTGCTACGAGAAGCACGAACCAAGATGCACCGGCGAAGCCAATCCTCGCGTGAAGGTAGGAACAAGGCATCCGATGGGAAGTGGCACTACCACCCGACCATGTGATCCCAAAATGGAACCACCCCACCGTGCTAGGAGATAGCAGACGACCCTCAAGTAAGCAAGAAAAGAACAACAGTACAGATGACTCCGCAGTACACAAGTGACTCGACTCACAAAACACTAGCGACCCTAGAGAGAGAGTGTCATCACATGGCTTAACATGGTTACCCTAGGAAGGTCTCCATAGGTCCCGGCCCCCATCATGGGTTATCCTGGTAACCTCTCCCGAACCCCCGGCTCCATCTAAGCATCATGCGGACCCTACCATCCTTTCGTGAAGACAAGGTGGTAGGTTTGCCATTCCAGGCCTTCCCAAACACCTTGAGCCTATACAAGCACTCAACCGTGTACGGGGTGTATTATCTTAATTAAATTAATAACTACCCACCCCCTAAACAATTATTAGGTTATCACTTAATAGATGACTTTCGAGGGGTTATCCTGCCATCCACTTTGGGTGCGGCCCCCGCCCGAAAGCCACTCTCTCTACTAGGTCACTAACTGGATAAGGCTATCTATGAGAACTCTATGGTGGACTACAACCATAAATTATCCAGACATAACACAGGTGTAGGACTCACAGTCACAAACCCAGAGTTAACCATAAGGGACATATCACATAAAAGCCCACTTCCTCAAGGTTTGAACAACGACACCTGACCAAGGGCAAACATCGACAACATAATGACCATTTTAAACATAATGCGACGACATTAAAACGACTAGACTGCAATGATAAAAACACTACAAACAATCTTTCTTTGAGCAGTCAACATTTAAATCAAATTGAACAACGTATACAAGCTATTATAAAATAATTCCAAAATAACATCTATTTGACGAATACAATCCTCATACAACTATTTTATAATACTTGGATAACAAACACCAATATTAAATTTAATCCAACTTTCCTTAATCCCAACATTACCACTAACCTCTAAATCATTTGATTTATTTTCACGATACCAATCAATTAATCCCCATTACTAAATCAAAAGAATTACTCATTAATCTTAACATCATCGTAAACTATATTTAACACATTATTATTATTTAATATTAAATAATAACATATTGTTATTATTGTTAAAATAACAATATATTATTGCTTAATACTAAAACGAATAACGCGCATAGAATTTATTAAAAACCTTTAACATATTATTGTTATTTAATATTACATGATAACATATTATTATTTTTTTTTAATAAAATAACAATATCTTATCATATAGTATTAAATATACCATAACACTAATTATATTACTTACCACTAACTTAACTTTTTATCATTTTCATTTTTTTTTAAAAACTAACAAAAAAAACATTAAAATAAGCAATTTTTAAAGCCCCGTGGGCCCCCACGAACCCACAGGCAGCAAGCGCTGCCTTTCCCAAACTGGGAAATGCAGCGAGCTGCATTCCCAGCTTGGGGAAAGCAGCGCTGCTGCCTTTTCCCACGCTGGGTATGCAGCGAGCAGGGGGAAAGGAAGGGAAAGGGGGGGTGCGTGGCTGGGTCGAGCCCAGCTCCCCGCCACCGCCCCCAACACAATTTAAATTTAAATTTAACAAATTAAATTTTATTTAATTTAACAGTTAAAAACCTTTACAAATAAAAAATGACAGAGGATTAAATAGAACAGAAACTCAAGACACAGACAGAGGTGAAAACCTCTGTCAAACACAATAAATAAAATTAAACTCCCAGCCATCAAGTTTATCAACATACAAACAAACAAAATTAACTTAAAAGGAGTCACAATTTTACCAGCAATCACCAATTTTCTGAGACAAAACAGGGGCATTAATATTTCATTCAAATTTGCCCAGTTTGCTTTAAAAGTTTAATTAAATGGGAATAGACTAAATCCCCAAACCCCAATTGAAACTATTTGTTTCAAATCAAGCATGAACAAGGAATTTTAACTCATAACTATCATTTTTAAAACTGGAAATTTTTAGGGGAGATATTTTATGAATGCTTGGCAAAATTTTGCCAGCATAACACTACCAAAATCCATCAAATTCCTAATTACAAATAGCATGATAAACCAAGAAATTTCTTGCATAGCAAAGATGAAACATTAAGAATTCAGTTAAGGAAACTACATGGGAAGAAATTAAGTTTAAATTTGATAACCAAAATAGTTGAATTCTTCCTCCATAACCCATAACAAACAAACACTTCAAGATTTTAAACAATTAACAGCAAGAGGAAGGAAAGCAATGATTTTTTTGTTGCAATAAGCAAGGATTCAACCAACCTTTTGATTTCCAAGCAAGAATCCCAACTGGTTCACACCCAAATCCACCCTTCAAGCCAAGTTTCCAAAATTTCTTTCTCCTCCTCCAAAATAAGCATAACCCCCAAAATCTCCTCCAAAATGGCTTAGTAAGAAAAATCTCTTAACCTAATTTTCTAGGTTGCCCAAAATTTCTATTAAAAAAAAATATTAAAATTCCCCATTGACTTTCTTTTCTTTTTTCTATTTTTCTTTTTTTTCAAATTTCTCAAAACAATAAATGAAAAATTCCCTTTTTTGAAAATTACATTTTCATAAGTAGCAATTTAATCAATTTTTCTACTAAATAGGAAAGCAATGAGTTAACTTAATTGAATATATTTAAAAGCAATTAACTAATCTATTCCATTTCTTTCGTTGGATCTAAACACGATTTCTTTTCCAAATAAGCAACTAACAGTTAAAATTTAATAACTAATCAATTTCGCTTGATTCAAAACATAAGGCATAATAAGGAATGAATCGCTCAAGTCAACAATAATGACAACTTAAACTTAAATAATTAACCGAACCACCAAGGCACGCAAATCAAGGAAAAGTAAAAAGACTCGAAATTCAGACAAAGGGGATGAATGACCGACTGACGGCACTCACAATAACAGACTGAGGTAATGACTAGGGTCAAAAGCTATCTCCTCCACTCCCATCAGACATATAAGGCACGCTCAGACCTGTGAAGCCAGGTGGAGACGATACCCCGTACCTACCCGGTACTTGTACCTGCAATATCCTGCATCACCGAAGCACACATACATGCATATAGATATAGAATATACGGCACGCACACCGATGAAGGAGAATCGCGACGTTCCCTGTCTCATCGAAACGAGTGAAGGAAAATCGTCCCCTTGCATCCAATACAATAGCAAACACGCAACATATATATGACACATCAACTAGATAAAGTAAAATGTCAGTACGAGCAATAATCCACGAAACACTAGAAATCACCAATACTGAAATACTGAAAGTAACTCATGCATCCAATATCCAGATAAACATGATATAATATCAAATATGTCTGCAAAATGACGAGAAATCAAGTGCCAACTGAAAAGTAAACTGAAACACAAAATCAGTCTAATAAGTCCGATCAAAACGGGGTACTACATTCTCCCCCACAAAACTAGGCTTACTCCTGGAAGCCTAAAACAGATAAGGATAGAGCTCTCTCATCTTCGCTGCATCCTCCCATGTCGCCGAGGTCTCATCATTTGGGTCCCATAGGACCCTTACCTGGTCGATGGTGCGTCCCCTGAGGGTCAAATCCCGACGCTGAAGAATGCGCACGGGCTCCATAGAAAGCTGCCCGTCCTCGACCTGCAAAGCGTTCCAATCAAGAACATGAGTCACATCTGGGTGATAAGGCCGAAGAACTGAAACATGAAAGACATCGTGGATGCGTGATAGACTCGGTGGCAAAGCAAGACGGTAGGCAACAGGTCCTATCCTCTCAAGGATCTCAAATGGGCCAACAAAACAAGGCGCCAACTTAGAACACTTTCCATAACGGATCGGACTCTTACGCGGACGCACTCTCAAGAATACACGGTCGCCAACAGAAAACTGACGATCTACCCTGTGAGCATCTGCATACTTCTTCTGCCTATCCTGTGCAGCTACCAAATGCTCACGAATCCGCTCTACCTGCTGCTCCATCTCTCGAAGGATATCCGGGCCTATGAGCACCCTGTCCTCTAACCGATCCCAACTCAACGGAGTACGGCAAGGACGACCATACAAGGCCTGAAAGGGTGACATACCTATGGAGCTATGATATCCGTTGTTATAAGCAAACTCCACCAGATAAATATAATCCTCCCAACGCGACTGCTGGTCCATAACATACATGCGAAGCATGTCCTCTAAAACCTGATTCACACGCTCAGTCTGACCATCCGTCTCTGGGTGATAAGCTGAACTGAAGTTCAACTGAGTTCCCAAAGCATGCTGAAGTGAGGTCCACAATGCTGAGGTAAAGACTGGATCTCTATCAGAGATTATCCGCCTCGGAATCCCATGCAATCTCACCACATCCTCCAAGAAGACACGAGCCACCACTGCTGCTGTATAGGAAGCTCGGATAGGAACAAAATGAGCAACCTTCGTCAACCTGTCAACAATGACCATGATGGCATCATGACGACGTGAAGAAACAGGCAACCCAACAATGAAATCCATGGAAATGATGTCCCATTTCCAATCCGGTACTAAATTAGGCTGTAAAAGCCCTGCTGGGTGCTGATGCTCCGCCTTCACTCGCTGACATTCCAAACACTTCGACACAAAATCGGCAATGTCACGCTTCATACCAGCCCAATGATAAATCTGTCTAAGATCTGCATGCATCTTCTTGACACCTGGGTGTGCCGAATAAGGTGCACGATGGGCCTCAGTCATGATCAAAGTGCGAAGACCCTCCAAAGGAGGTACATAGATCCGACCAAGATGACGTAGAATGCCATCCGCCTCAAGACTATACCCAGCGAATCTACCCTCTAAGGGCCTTCCGGACTCCAACACGGCTCTAACATCCTGATACCAAGAGTCCTGAGGAAGAACTCCAAGAATTCTCTGTCTCAAGTCCACTCCAAGGGACAAAGCTGAAACTTCATGCCGCCTACGACTCAAGGCATCAGCCACTACATTCTCCTTCCCCTGAATATATCGAACCCCAAAATCATACTCGCAGAGGAATTCCATCCACCTTCACTGTCGAGCATTCAAGTTCGGCTGCGTGAAGATATATTGCAAACTACGGTGATCACTATGCAGCTCAAACCGACGCCCTAACAGAAAGTGACGCCACCTAACCAACGCATGCACTACAGCTGCCAACTCCAAATCATGAACTGGATAGTTCAATTCGTGGTCCTTGAGTTTGCGAGACTCATAGGCAACCACACGTCCATCCTGCATAAGCACCGCACCTATACCTTCTAAAGAGGCATCTGTGCATACCATAAACTCTCTGGATGGATCAGGGACTGTCAAAATCGGAGCACTGACAAGGAGTTCCTTCAAGGCATGAAACGCTGACTCACACTGCTCTGACCAAACAAACTTCTTCCCTTTCCTCTGAAGAGAAGTAATCGGGTGACCTATACGGGAAAAATCCTTAACAAAGTGGCGGTAATATCCGGCCAATCCCATAAAGCTCCGAACCTCTGAAACATTGGTCGGCGCTGGCCAATCCACGATGGCTTGGATCTTTGAAGGATCCACAGATACACCCTCTCCTGAAACCACATGACCAAGATATTTCACCTCAGTCTGGAAGAAATCACACTTCGCCAAATTGGCATAAAGCTGATTCTCCCTCAAACACTGCAAAACTAGACGCAAGTGACCCTCATGCTCTTCCATAGATCTGGAATAAATCAATATATCATCCAAGAACACAAGGACAAAATGATCCAGGTATGCACGGAAAACCCCATTCATGAGGCACATGAAAACTAAAGGCGCGTTTGTCAATCCAAATGGTACTACTGTGAACTCATAGTGACCATAACGAGTGCGAAACGCTGTCTTATGAATGTCTGCATCATGAATGCGCAACTGATGGTACCCGGATTTCAGATCAATCTTAGAGAACACCATGGCTCCCTTCACCTGATCGAAAAGATCGTCAATACGAGGCAATGGATATCGATTCCGGATGGTTACCTTATTCAGCTGTCGGTAATCAATGCATAACCGAAGAGAACCATCTTTCTTCTTTACGAAGATAACAGGCGCACCCCAAGGAGAGACACTAGGACGAATGAATCCCTTGGCCAACAATTCTTCCACCTACAACTTCAACTCACTCAACTCCTGAGTAGTCATCCGATATGGAGCTCTCGAAATAGGTTCTGCACCAGGAACCAAATCAATGCGGAAATCTATGTCTCGCTTCGGAGGCATACTAGGAATCTCCAAAGGAAACACATCAGCAAACTCTCGAAGAATAGGGTGACCATAAAGAGCGATTTCTCGACTCTCTCCCTCATCCATATCCTCAAGAGTCACTGCAAAAAGCGAACATCCTCTACGCATACACCGCTTAAGTTGCATAGCGGAAATCATACGTAAGGATATCGATCTCTGAACTCCAACGATCCCCACTTTCCTGCCATGGTCATCTAAACACTCTACTGTCTTCTGACAACAGTCCACATGAGCACTGTGAGATGATAACCAATCCATCCCCAACACTACTCCATAGGACCCCAAAGGAATGACACGAAGGTCAACAGAAGTCACAAAGGGACCTAGATCCAACTCACAACTAGGAACAAAGGCATCTACGACCACGCGCACCCCGGTAGCCAACTCTACCTGCCACCTATCCGCCTGCTTAGCAGACGTGAGTCCACACCGCTCCACAATGGATGAAGAAATAAAAGAATCCGATGCACCGGAGTCAAAAAGTACTGAGATAGGGATACCACACAACACACCTGCGGCCTCAATAACTGTCCCCTGATGCTCAGCCTGGCGGTTATCAACCGCTGCAAACACTCTGTGGGTCCTACCGGCATCCCCTACTGTAGGCTCTGATGCAACTGGCCCCTGATTCCCTGTCTGGTGGATACGCTGAGGACACTGCACGGCTATATGACCATACTGCCCACAAGAGTAGCAAGCTCCTCTACCAGGTCCTCTACCTCCAGTCAGCCCACTGGACTGCTGAAAGCTTCCCCTACTAGGGGCCTGTGATGCACTCTGAGAAGACTGTCCTGGAAAACCCTATTTGCTCCTCCGCCAATTCCTGTTTCTTCTATGAGGAGGGTTGCCACCCTGCTGGCCCTGAGACTGTTTCGGTTTCTGCTGCTGCGGTTGCTGTTGCGGCTGCTGCTGCTGTCCACCCTTAGCGGGTGCCTGAGGAGTCCTGAATGGTGCCGCTGACTGGGACTGATTCCCACGAGCTCTGTTCCCACTGGAAGGAACACTCCCTATCTGAACTCCTGCCTGTCCACCATGCGCACGGATGAGGTTCTGCTCAACCAATCTGGCTTTCGCCACCGCTGCCTCCACTGAAACTGGCTCAAACACTCTAACCCCTCCACTAATGCGGTCGTTAAGACCTCTCAAGAAATGCTGTACGAGCATAGCCTCATCGTTGCCAATCCCGGCATACTGCTTCAGCTCATAGAATCTATGCTCGAACTGGTCAACTGACATACCAAACTGCCGCAATGAATAGAACTCATCTGCCCGAGTCTGTCTCCACTGCAGTGAAAGAAACCGTGCTCTGAACCTCTCTAAGAAGATCTCCCAAGAAACAGTATTGATATTCAGACCAATCTTCTCTTCCTCTAACTTCCACCATATGGAAGCAAAATCATCGAGACGCATGATCGCACATCTCGCTCGGGTGTTGCTACTGTATGGAAACATAGCGAAACACCTATCCAAACTAATCAACCAAGTCTCTGCCTCGAGACCTATGCCTCGACCATCGAAGAAAGGAGGGTTGGTCCTCAAAAGATCCTTGATGTGACTCGAGGGAGCTGAATCATGACCAACTGGAACCTCTCTCCTCCTAGGAGACCTCTCTCTCTCTCTCTCCTCTGAAACATGCTGATACGACTCCCCAACCTGAGCATGGATGGGCTGCTCACCTTCAGGCCTGGGGCCTAGCCTAGCTAGAACTTCCTGGAACATCTGCCTCAGCTCTTCCCTTTCGGGAACCGGCTCTTCTACATGCGGTAATTCCTGATGCACTGACTGTTCCTGATCCACACTCACATGAGCAGGAGGTGGTGAAGGACTATGGCGGTCTGAACCTCGGCCCCGTCTCCCACCTCTACCTCTATTGCGGCCACCGACACGGCCAACACCCCTAGCTTTCCTAACCATGACCAAAACTGCAAAAGAGAAAACGGTTCAGATCAATGACAAGGATATAGCAAGGGAAATCCAAACACTAAGATCTACACACAAGGTCAAACTGAATGGGCTCACTACAATCCCAGAGTACCCAATGTTGAAACATGGGCTCTGATACCAAATGTAATGCCCCGCCAGGAACCCTAAAGGATAGCAACACAAAAAGGCAACTAAAAGGCGCAATAATTTTTTTTTTTAAGATTAAGGGAAATAATCATAACCTTGCTCCATAATTAACATAAGCGGAAGACTAACATTACATCCTAAAGGGTTACCAACGAAGATTACTTCAAAATAAAAACCACATCACAATATTAATCCAATCTTCCATTTAAATTTAGGAAAGCCAATAATGATAAAATAATTCATATTCATAAATTGATCTTCAAAAGATAGGCTTACAGAATTACAACATACATACTTCCAAAGATTCATTTATACAAATAGGAAAGATAACTGAAACAATATACATCCCATGACTTAAATTACAATATTCCATAAAATTACATGGCTTCCATAGAACAATAAATTACAATTTTTACAAGTTGTTGATACAATGACCATACGTCCTCAAAGTACAAAATCAAGAATATAAGTGCTACGAGAAGCACGAACCAAGATGCACCGGCGAAGCCAATCCTCGCGTGAAGGTAGGAACAAGGCATCCGATGGGAAGTGGCACTACCACCCGACCATGTGATCCCAAAATGGAACCACCCCACCGTGCTAGGAGATAGCAGACGACCCTCAAGCAAGCAAGAAAAGAACAACAGTACAGATGACTCCGCAGTACACAAGTGACTCGACTCACAAAACACTAGCGACCCTAGAGAGAGAGTGTCATCACATGGCTTAACATGGTTACCCTAGGAAGGTCTCCATAGGTCTCGGCCCCCATCATGGGTTATCCTGGTAACCTCTCCCGAACCCCCGGCTCCATCTAAGCATCATGCGGACCCTACCATCCTTTCGTGAAGACAAGGTGGTAGGTTTGCCATTCCAGGCCTTCCCAAACACCTTGAGCCTATACAAGCACTCAACCGTGTACGGGGTGTATTATCTTAATTAAATTAATAACTACCCACCCCCTAAACAATTATTAGGTTATCACTTAATAGCTGACTTTCGAGGGGTTATCCTGCCATCCACTTTGGGTGCGGCCCCCGCCCGAAAGCCACTCTCTCTACTAGGTCACTAACTGGATAAGGCTATCTATGAGAACTCTATGGTGGACTACAACCATAAATTATCCAGACATAACATAGGTGTAGGACTCACAGTCACAAACCCAGAGTTAACCATAAGGGACATATCACATAAAAGCCCACTTCCTCAAGGTTTGAACAACGACACCTGACCAAGGGCAAACATTGACAACATAATGACCATTTTAAACATAATGCGACGACATTAAAACGACTAGACTGCAATGATAAAAACACTACAAACAATCTTTCTTTGAGCAGTCAACATTTAAATCAAATTGAACAACGTATACAAGCTATTATAAAATAATTCCAAAATAACATCTATTTGATGAATACAATCCTCATACAACTATTTTATAATACTTGGATAACAAACACCAATATTAAATTTAATCCGACTTTCCTTAATCCCAACATTACCACTAACCTCTAAATCATTTGATTTATTTTCACGATACCAATCAATTAATCCCCATTACTAAATCAAAAGAATTACTCATTAATCTTAACATCATCGTAAACTATATTTAACACATTATTATTATTTAATATTAAATAATAACATATTGTTATTATTGTTAAAATAACAATATATTATTGCTTAATACTAAAACGAATAACGCGCATAGAATTTATTAAAAACCTTTAACATATTATTGTTATTTAATATTACATGATAACATATTATTATTTTTTTTTAATAAAATACCAATATCTTATCATATAGTATTAAATATACCATAACACTAATTATATTACTTACCACTAACTTAAATTTTTATCATTTTCATTTTTTTTTTAAAACTAACAAAAAAAAACATTAAAATAAGCAATTTTTAAAGCCCCGTGGGCCCCCACGAACCCACAGGCAGCAAGCGCTGCCTTTCCCAAACTAGGAAATGCAGCGAGCTGCATTCCCAGCTTGGGGAAAGCAGCGCTGCTACCTTTTCCCACACTGGGTATGCAGCGAGCAGGGGGAAAGGAAGGGAAAGGGGGGGTGCGTGGCTGGGTCGAGCCCAGCTCCCCGCCACCGCCCCCAACACAATTTAAATTTAAATTTAACAAATTAAATTTTATTTAATTTAACAGTTAAAAACCTTTACAAATAAAAAACGACAGAGGATTAAATAGAACAGAAACTCAAGACACAGACAGAGGTGAAAACCTCTGTCAAACACAATAAATAAAATTAAACTCCCAGCCATCAAGTTTATCAACATACAAACAAACAAAATTAACTTAAAAGGAGTCACAATTTTACCAGCAATCACCAATTTTCTGAGACAAAACAGGGGCATTAATATTTCATTCAAATTTGCCCAGTTTGCTTTAAAAGTTTAATTAAATGGGAATAGACTAAATCCCCAAACCCCAATTGAAACTATTTGTTTCAAATCAAGCATGAACAAGGAATTTTAACTCATAACTATCATTTTTAAAACTGGAAATTTTTAGGGGAGATATTTTATGAATGCTTGGCAAAATTTTGCCAGCATAACACTACCAAAATCCATCAAATTCCTAATTACAAACAGCATGATAAACCAAGAAATTTCTTGCATAGCAAAGATGAAACATTAAGAATTCAGTTAAGGAAACTACATGGGAAGAAATTAAGTTTAAATTTGATAACCAAAATAGTTGAATTCTTCCTCCATAACCCATAACAAACAAACACTTCAAGATTTTAAACAATTAACAGCAAGAGGAAGGAAAGCAATGATTTTTTTGTTGCAATAAGCAAGGATTCAACCAACCTTTTGATTTCCAAGCAAGAATCCCAACGGGTTCACACCCAAATCCACCCTTCAAGCCAAGTTTCCAAAATTTCTTTCTCCTCCTCCAAAATAAGCATAACCCCCAAAATCTCCTCCAAAATGGCTTAGTAAGAAAAATCTCTTAACCTAATTTTCTAGGTTGCCCAAAATTTCTATTAAAAAAAAATATTAAAATTCCCCATTGACTTTCTTTTCTTTTTTCTATTTTTCTTTTTTTTCAAATTTCTCAAAACAATAAATGAAAAATTCCCTTTTTTGAAAATTACATTTTCATAAGTAGCAATTTAATCAATTTTTCTACTAAATAGGAAAGCAATGAGTTAACTTAATTGAATATATTTAAAAGCAATTAACTAATCTATTCCATTTCTTTCGTTGGATCTAAACACGATTTCTTTTCCAAATAAGCAACTAACAGTTAAAATTTAATAACTAATCAATTTCGCTTGATTTAAAACATAAGGCATAATAAGGAATGAATCGCTCAAGTCAACAATAATGACAACTTAAACTTAAATAATTAACTGAACCACCAAGGCACGCAAATCGAGGAAAAGTAAAAAGACTCGAAATTCAGACAAAGGGGATGAACAACCGACTGACGGCACTCACAATAACAGACTGAGGTAATGACTAGGGTCAAAAGCTATCTCCTCCACTCCCATCGGACATATAAGGCACGCTCAGACCTGTGAAGCCAGGTGGAGACGATACCCCGTACCTACCCGGTACTTGTACCTGCAATATCCTGCATCACCGAAGCACACATACATGCATATAGATATAGAATACATGGCACGCACACCGATGAAGGAGAATCGCGACGTTCCCTGTCTCATCGAAACGAGTGAAGGAAAATCGTCCCCTTGCATCCAATACAATAGCAAACACGCAACATATATATGACACATCAACTAGATAAAGTAAAATGTCAGTACGAGCAATAATCCACGAAACACTAGAAATCACCAATACTGAAATACTGAAAGTAACTCATGCATCCAATATCCAGATAAACATGATATAATATCAAATATGTCTGCAAAATGACGAGCAATCAAGTGCCAACTGAAAAGTAAACTGAAACACAAAATCAGTCTAATAAGTCCGATCAAAACGGGGTACTACAGCAATACAATAGATCAAGACTACACCTAAATTAGATCCACATCATACAAATTTATTTCAAAATATGGAATCAACCCATAAAGAGTCATAGTGTAGCATTGTAAATTGTATCCACATGCAATTTTGTCCTCACCTAGGCCTCACCTTGGTGCTTTGGATTTTCTTGCTTGATGCCTATTTGGATTTTGGTCACATCACTCACCAAATTTTGATTTTCACCACCTTCTTTGTCTTCCCTCCAAGCCCGAGTCCTTATTGAAAGGACCAGGGCACTAAGCATCTTGGTCCTCTCAATTAGGGCCCATTGTTTGATCCTCATAATGATCATGTCAAATGAGTGGGAAATTTGATCATGTGTTGGCCTACTCTAAAAATTCAATTAATTTTTGGGAAGTCAACTATACAAGGAGGTCTACCCCTCATTTAAAACGTAACCTCAATCAAGATCTCAATTACACTCTATCGAATTCAAGTGAGCAAGAAAATAGTCACTCATCAAGCATCTGAGAATAAGTGAATTCAATTTTATGCAATCAAGATGGCATCCATGGTCAACCTTCTTTGAAGACATTCTATAAGACATCCTAAAAACCTTGCATAAGGATCAAACAAAACTTCGTCAAGGTATACATTGTTAATTACAAGCATTTTGTTTTAGATCTAGCCTTTCCCTCAAAAGGAAAGCATCTTTCAGTAATTTCCATTTCAACTTCTATTTCAAGGTTAATTCCCAAATCGGGGTTTGACCTAAGGAAAACCCTTATCCACAACATCTTTCCCTCTCTTTCTATGTGCAGGAAATAGGTTCAGGAGATGTACTCAAGGATTGCAACAGAGTTGATGAAACAAAACATGTTCATCTTTCGATAGAGAAAAAGTTGGAGGACCAAGGTGAATTCATACTACTTGGTACCAAAAAGTTAGGATGAACTTTTGGGAACAAGTTTTAAACTTCTTCTTTTGCCTCTTAGTTTGTGGCTTTGTGGGATATCCATAACAATCTATTTTTGACAAGTTACTTTGATTATTCATTTTTTTACCCTAATTACATAATTTGCATCCAATTTTAATCTAGAAAGAGTGAATCAAACCCTAACCAGTGAATCTAATCATAATTTCAATGATTTTCATACTAAGGGATAAAATTTTGATGTTAGACATTTTTTGTAATACATCAACTTGGATTCACAATTAATGGTGTCCATGAAAAATATCCTATAAAAATTAAGTGTGTTAACAAAAACAATTATATGGAAGGCTCGATCATCTACTTGGTTTAGCTCTCAAGGCTTTCACATGCCTACAAAAAAAATCATAATAACTATAGGTAGTACAGTTCTCACATGATATCATCCTTACACTATTGAATGCAATTGGATCCAAGTACAAAAATTCATGCATATCTATGCTGAGAAATTTATATCCATTTGCATATGCATATGCATATACATAAGCATATTCAAATATACATATATAAATGTGCATATTGATTTGTGAGAACATGAAAATATCCTCATGTCATAGTTACATTCCCAAGCTCTAAATATTACAGAGGATATTCAGTGAAAAGAAAGAAGAAATTGTAATAAAAATGACTATGAAAATTCCCCCTTATTAAAGCATTCGAATGCGAACAATGAATACATAATTAGTCTGTGGAAGTTGTTTTTAAAATTTGAATATATGTGAGAAACAATATTTCCTTTCACACTTGCATACGCAATTTTGTTTGATTTCCATGATGGCTTCAATGAATTTAATTTTATATTTCATTTTATGTTTTTTTTATAAGGCTTAGGACTGCAATGTAACATACATTGCATCATAACTATATGTATACATATACACACACACACACACACACACACACCTACACACATAGACATGTATGTGTGTGTGTGTAGAAAAAAAAATTTTAAAAATATCCAATTACAAATAATACCTAATTCTAAGTGCTTATCCATATGGATCTGCTCACATTTTTCACCTTAATGTTAGGAGTGTGTGGTAATTTAATTATGTGGGCACCCTTTTATGTCCACCATCTTCCATGTAAATAGCTTGGTTGGTACACATTTCAAATATAAACTAATCCCCCAAAAAATCTCTTTTTGGTGAATTTGGGGCATATATTTGTTGTCTTCTTTATTTGAAAGTAGTAAATGTATGCATATCAAAATTTTATCCATTAGTATGAAAAATACTGCTAGTTAACCCTAAGGGCTAGTACTAATACTAGGTACTACCATTCAAGAAGACCAACCATTCACACAATTTTATTAGTATGGATAAAATTTTGATATTTTCCTTTATAATATCATTTACACATTAAGTTTACATAGGCTTAGTTGGCATAAGGTAGATGTCATAAAGTTACTTTATGTAACTTGTCATTTAATAATGTTCATAGGATCAAGTTAGCTATCCTAGGTGGTATTCTAGAAGATATGAGGCCATGTCTCATTATTCAATATTGGCTTTAAGGAATTTATTCTATTACATTATGCATTTAATCTTGTATCAAGGTTAGTTGCAACTACCTCATCATGTCTTGCCTATTTAAGATAGGTTATTGTACATTTGTAAATCATCTCAATAATATCATTTATCATTTCCTAGTGAAATCTCTCTCTCTCTCTCTCTCTCTCTCTCTCTCTCTCTATTCAATTGTTGTAGTCATGATTTGAGCTTGGGATATTGCTCAAACACGGTATTAGAGCCTTTCAATTTTCTCTCCTTTCTAGCATGAGGCCCTTCACAAGCCTTGTTGAGATCTTGAGAGTCTTAAGATTGGCAATATATCTCTCCACCAATTCATTTGGCACAACCCAATATGCTTCATATTGCACTCTCAAATTATTGTATTAGTATTTTTTAAAGTCTGATTGTGGGTCCACATCATCAATTCCCTCTAGTATTTTAGAGTGTGCATATTATTATTTTTTACTCAAATTTCATGATGTTCCTACATTTATATATGGTTTTGTTTTTTCTAGAAGGAGAAAACTTCTTTGTATGCATTGTATCATGTTTTTCCTTCAATCACTTACCATTCTTGTAGGAATTTTTTATAGAGGAGCCACATAGTTTCTCACCATCCCTCCTATGTGGGGAGGCCAATTATATCCCAATGATGGATGTAGTTCTTGGGGGCTATTGGTATTGAGACCTCCATACATCACCTCATTCTTCACTTGCACATGATTTTTATTAGCTATTTTTGGAGAGGAATATTTTCCTATGAGGTTTTGTCCTCTTCTCTATTTGTGAGAGATCAGTTGCTGTCATATGTGGGCCCACCTTTAAATTCCATTTTAAAGAATGCAAAGTCTCCTATGCACAAATGAGAGTAATGTAAATATAAGACTTTTAAAAAAGTGAAACAGTAAATAATTTCATTAAGTTGTGACTTCTATTTTGTTCCATTTTACATTTCATTTGATTGCATGATATTTTTCACGCAATAATTACTACGCAAACAATTTAGTAAATAATTAAAAATTTTAATTTTAAACATTAAAGGGTAGTTTACATATTTTTTCTATATATATATAATGATTCAATTTAAATATAAAATTTGGAAATTTTTTTTTTAATTTTTTTTAATAAATTTAAATAGGAGAGTTTATGTTTTTTTCAAGATATATATAATGAATTCATTTGAATATAAAATTGGTTAATTTAAATGATATCTTTTTATTTTTATTTTTTTTATGTATTTGAGAATTATAAGAGACTTTAAAATATATATCAATAGTATTATTAAGAATAAGTATTACACAATTAATTAATTTGTATCTTTATAATTTGAAATAATTTTTTAATTTTTTAATTTTTTTTTTTTATTTATTTATTTTATATTAGATATCGAGAGTCCAAAATCGGAGAGTTTATACAAAAAGAGAAAGCGGGAGGCAGAGCCTCAACTGCCAAACTGTGAAACCACGGAGAGTAATATATACATTTATCTCCTAATCATATCAAAATGTGGGGATGCAACAGAGTATAGCACTTTTGGAGAACCTCATCTTGGTCCTCCAGCCATGTGGCCCAGCCTTGTTCTCCTTCCATCCATACCACCTTCTTTCGTGCTAGGATCTGGGAGCACATCTCTACCCTATTGAAGGGAGGAGCCCTATTGTCCTGTAGATCCTTTATCAACTTCTTTACTGCCTTATCAAAGGAGGTCTGATTCTCTACAAGCCTGGCCCATTCGTAACCATCTTGCATCTCATAAACAAACATGGTCGCTCTGCCATCTTTGAGGAATCGCAAGAGTTTGTTTCTCTCAATGTTCATCAGAAAGAAGACCTGCACAACAATTTTGTAATGTGTGAGTTTTTTAAAAAACTCAGTACATTCCCTTGTAATACCTTGAAACTTCTCCTCATTCCTAAGTTTCCAAATAAACCAGAGAATGTAAGAAGGTAGAATTTGCCAAACTAGATTAGTATCCTTCCTCGGTCCTTGAACAAAACCAGTAACTATATCAAGAGTGTAAACATATTCTGTAATAGAAATTCCAAACAGTAGCCAAATTTCTCTAGCAAAAGGGCAGTCAAAGAAAATGTAGTGCGTGGTCTCAGGTTTTCTGCAAACAAAACACCAATCATATGCAATCGATTCATTCCTAATAGGTAGTCTGTCCAATATAAGTTGTCATTTGAAGCATTTGACCTTAGGGGGGATGGGGGATCGCCAAAGCTTCTCAAAGGTTTTCTGCCAAGTGTGGGGGGTATGGTTGATGTACCACAGAGTGTTGATATGTTTGATCACCGAGGTATCACTATTGAGTAGGGTATAGATAGACTTGGCTTTGATCTTGGGGAAGGTGGAGCCATCCTTCCATAGGAATGTAAGGTACCTATGGGCATCTACTTGTGTGTTCTTAGGGAGTTTAAAGGGAGTGCATGCATTTTTAATCATGTTGTAGGTCCTCTTATGTGATGCAAGGAGATCATACTTAGTGCTAAGAGCCTTCCAGCTGATAAGGTCATCATGTTCTAGGATATCCATAATATTCTTGATTCCTTTATTATGCCAGTGCTTAGCAGAGCAACCTTGGGTTAAAGCAAGGGGTTTACAGTTATGATGTAGGTTCCACCATATTGACCTTTCACCATGGAGGGTATTGTCATAGTTGATGCTAGAGTTGTTAATAAGACCACGCACATGCTCCCAAGCTTTCCAGATGGATTTAAACACCTAGGTGCCTTGGACAGACATAGGGAAACTACCTGCAATCAAATCACTGAGCGGGAGGGCTTTCCAGAATTTGGCAGTTTTGGGAACACCATTTTGTATGTTTCTTCTGACGAGGATTTTCCAAGGTTCTTGTCCTTCCGGTGAGTGAAATATCCATTTGGCTGCGAGGGAGATATCTTGCAGCCTAAGATCCTTGAGGCCCAGCCCACCAAGTTTTTTGTCTAAGTGGCACCAGGTCCACTTGACCGCGTGAGCTTTTCTTTTACCCTTGCCATTAGACCATAGGAATCGTCTAATAGCCTTTTGGATTTCAAAGACTTGGTAGTTGTTGAACATCCACACAGAGGAGTAGTATATGCTGTAGGAAGAAAGGATTTTTTGGCAGACTTGAATCTTGCCAGCAAGGGAGAGGACCCTATTGTCCCACTTGTTGAGTTTACTGTCTATTTTTCCCTTGAACCAACTCCACATGTCTTTAAGAGAGGGAGATATAGAAAAGGGGATACCAAGGTATCTGACTAATTTATTTGGTCCTCCCCATGCATATCCAAACTAGTGAAGCCAGTCCGGAGGGTTATCTTTCCACCCATGTAGAACAAATTTGGTGCTAGATATCCAGGCTCCAGATGCTCTACCAAAGGTGTCAAGTTTTTCATTAAGGGAATCAATATTGTGCCTTGAGAGCTTCAGGAGCAGCAAGGTATCATCGGCAAACTGGATGTTGATCAGTTCAGAGTTGTCCGACATAGTAATGCCTTGGAATCTTGGGGATAGGGTGTCATCTCTAAGGAGATAGTACAGGGCATCTGATGCAATGACAAACAGAGCAAGGGCAAGGGGGTAGCCTTGCCTAATTGATCTAGACATAGGAGTAGGCTGGGAGAGAGTCCCATTGACTTTGATAAGGGTGGACGCGTCCTTCAGGAGGATCCAAACATAATCACAGAACTCACTAGGGAAGTTGAAGGCGGAGAGCATCATGAGGATGAAGTCCCATTCCACCCTGTCATAAGCTTTCTCAAAGTCAACAAGGAACATGGCAGTGTCTTGGTTCAAGGTTTTGGCCCATTCCATGGATTCCCAACTAGTTACAAGATTCTCCAAGATATATCTGCCTTTAATGAATCCTGTTTGGGTAGAGCAGATGAATTTGGGAAGGATCTTCTCAAGGCGAGAGGCTAAGGCTTTGGCTAGGATTTTGTAGGAGATGTTGAGGAGGGTGATTGGCCTCTAATTTTTAATTAGGGCTTTGTCCCCCTCTTTTGGAATAAGCTTAATAATACCCCTATTTATGAACTCCCCCAGGGTGCCAGTGTCAAGGGCTTCCTTGTAGATATCATAGAGGTCATTAGAGATCCAGTCAATGTTGGTTTTGTAGAAGTCAGCAGGAAGTCCATCGGGGCCTGGGGCCTTGTTATCCTTGAGAGCCTTAATGGCATCCTTAATTTCTTGCATGGTTATCTTAGTTTTGAGGAGGCGAGCTTCATCCTCAGAGATTCTTTTAGGAATAATGGTCCTACACTTGGTACGAGCATCTATCAAGGCTTCATTATCCTCCGAGGTAAATAGAGTCTTGTAAAACACTTCAAAGGCTTCTTTGATATCATTGATATCCAGGAGTTCCTTATCATCTACCATTATTCTGTCTATTTTTTCTCTAGTCCATTTTTTCTTGAGTAGATTAAAGAAAATTTTGGAGCCTTTATCACCAAATTGGAGCCAGTGGTTACGGGCTCTAATGAAAGCACCTCTGATTTTAACCTGCTGGTATTTTTTGAGGATATTTCTAGCCTCGAATACCTGTTTGGCCAAGGTATGGGAAGATTTTTTAAAATTTTTTAAAAATAAAGAATACATAATATAATATTAAAGATAAAAACAATATATATTGATATCTGAAAGCTTGAATTATATTGTTTTCTATTTATCATTTTGGATTACTTTTATGGCTATAAGAAGAATCTCCATGATTATGGATGTGAATGGACAAATAATTTTAAATTGTGTATAGAAATCTAGATATTATTGAATATGAAATTAGATCCTATTTGTATTGATATTTATTCTTGCATAACATTAATCATAAATGAGAATATAAGAAGATTATTAGTCTATTTAATCAATATATTAAATTATATTGATACAATAAAAATTTAATTTAATTTAATGAGGATATAAGAGAATTATTAATAGATTAATGTATGGTTTAGGGCTAGTGTCAGAGTTAATATTATTAACATTAGATAAAAAAATTAAGGTTTTTGGTTTAGTTTGAAGTTATTATGAATTTTAAGGTTAGAAGTATGATTTAATGAAAATTATGATAAGACTTCAATTTTTTTAATATTATAGATCTAAGCCTATATTCTAATTAATTAATATATTAATAATATATATGTTATATTTAATAATTATATATAGTAATTTATGTTGTGTATTACTTTAAATTCAAATATGATAAACATACATCTTTTAATAAATTAATAAATGCTATTAATAAAAATATATCTAATATTAATATTATATGATTATTATTATAATATTTGTATGTTATAATATAATTTTGATTTTAAAATATTATATTCAATGCTTTAAATCTTAACCCAACCCTAAATATGAACCCCCCCCAAAACAAATCATCACTTATAAACTCTAATATAATATTATTATTTATTTAATGAATGGACTTGAAGGAGCACTACCCTTTGTATTAAAATATTGGAAAAATTCAATATTAATTATTATTATTATTATTATTATTATTATAATGTTATTATTAATATATTTAAATTAAATTATATTACTATTAGTGTATTATATTGACATTATTTTATTTTATTATAATTAATATATTATTGTATTTTTATCAATTTTATTATATTATTATTTATATCACTCTCAATGTTTTAACTATGCCTAATTATCTATAAAGAAAAAGAAATTAATGAAATTTATTTATTTTTGTACAAATATAATATTTTAAATAATAAATTTTTATTTTTCCTTTCAATTTAGAAACCCTATCTCAATATCTTTATTATAATATTATTATTGTTATATTTTTTAAAATTATTTATAATATATTAATAAAAATGTTAAAAAAATTATTTCTCCTCACTGTATAAAAACTGGTAAAAACCCCTTATCCATTTAATAAAAGAACATCTAATAAACAAATTTTATATATTTGAAAAAAATATATATAATTTTTCATTTTTAAATTATATCCCAAGGATATCCGAGTTCGTGGGTAAATGGAATAGACTACTACACCCAGTGGTATGGCATATCCTACAACAATTACACCAACCATGTTGTTTCTGTTGAAATAATAGGCATTTTTCAAGGTGTGATATTTGAGAGCCTGTGCCAACTTTGTTTTCTCACATCACTCACTATACGAGGAGTAGTAACACCAGATACTACCATTACTCCCTGTTTGGGAAATCTCTCTTCTATTCACTCTTTACATTTATCTTATAATGGCTTAAGTGGGAAGATTCCCCCTTTCATTTGTTTGCTCACCCGCCTTAAAGTCCTTGATCTTTTTCACAATAACTTGACTGGAAGCATACCTTCTTGCCTTGGCAATCTTCCCTATATTAACTCTTTAGTTTTATCTTATAATAGCTTTAGTGGGATGATTCCCCCTTTCATTTGTTTGCTCACCCACCTTAAAGTCTACGATCTTTCTCACAATAACTTGAATGGAAGCATACCTTACTGCCTTAACAATCTTCCCTATATTCACTCTTTAGTTTTATATGATAATAGCTTTAGTGGGATGATTCTACCTCGCGTTTGTTTGCTCACCCACCTTACAAATCTTGATCTTTTAGAGAATTACTTTAATGGAAGCATTCATTCCTGCCGAGGGAATCTTGCTTCTTTAACTTACCTTTTCCTAGTATTTTTTCTCATCATTTTACTATATTAAACCATTTTAGGCATGGTAGATTGATTTCCATTCCCTTTTATCTGGTTTCATCCTTGGAGAATAGTTTAGTTGAACACTCTGAAAAACTAGGATAACCCTATGATTCATGAAGGGCTTATCTTGTTGATTATGGAATACGCCCAGGCTCATGAAGTGAAACCATCCCCCAAGGATAAAACCCACATTTTCTCTTCTAACCCTGATGTGCAGTTGGTTTCTAATACAAAAATGGATGAGGATGATAGTGGTATGGCCATGGACTGGCAGAATATCAAAGATATGAAGGACCTTGAGTATAAACCAAAAATTGAAGGGGAGTTTATGGTGACCCTGGGAACTAACAGTAGCAGCAAAAACCAATCCTCCAAGGTGGGTGGCTAGTAAGTTCAAATCTAGCAGTAGGAAAATACAATACCTGGAGCCACCCACCAAAAAGAAATCGAAACTTACCAAATTTAGCAGGTCCAAAGTCCTGGACCACGACATTAGGTTGGACATCCATATCAAGGTGGATGATGAGAAACAAGGGAGTGTGATTAAGGAAAATAAAGATGAGATAAAGGAGGAGAGGGTGATGGGAAATTTGCTACTAGAGGCTACCAGAAGTCAGGAGAAATGTTGGAAGTGGGTGGACAAGGAAATTGGATCCCTAGAAGATGGGATTAAAGGAATTGTTGAAACCTTCATAGAATCCCCTGGGCCCAATAAATTTGAGATGATCATGAGTATGATCTAGAAAATTTCGTAGGATGTGGAAACCTTGAAGGTTAACCAAGAGCCCAAAATTGAGAAGCTAGAAGAGGTTGTGAGTGAGATCAAGGAAAACCTGAACAATCTGGTGGAAATTAGTAGGCAAGTGATGAACAATAGCGTCGATGGCTTGGAAAAGATTAATTCCATGATGACTGAATATATAACTAGGACCATTGTTAGTGACCCTATTGGCATTTGCATGATTGTTGGCATTTTGCATGAATATTGGATTAATGATATGATATGTTGTCATTGATGTGATTTGAAATAGTAATTGTATTTATGATATTGATAATGTTGTTGTTATTATTGATATTGTCTTGTAACTGGTTGGAAGGGCCTTGTGGAATATGTCGGGAATCGGTATGTAAGTTTGGAAGGTGAACCAGTGTATAAGGTTAAACCCTTTCTATGCTAGTTAACCGGTAAACCGTACTAGTTATTTTTTATAAACCCTAACCGATCAATATTTGTTGAAATGAGATCTAATGTTGAGCGGTAAAGATGGAGACATGCATGATCATTGTATGAGGATAAGTTCAGATTGTTTTCGTGCGTTTGTTTGTTTGATTGTCTAGGGAATGAGCAAAGTGGATTGCATCTAATGCATAGTGCATGATGAGTTACACGTCCGATGAAGTGGTGATCATCGAGCGGTTGGAATTTTATTGAAGAATGTGTATGGATTGCTATGTAAATCCAACGGTCACATTTGAACTGATTTGTTTGTAATCTCTGTGAGAGAATTAGGTTTTTGTTGTGCTACTGACCTAGTTGATTTGTATTTAAGGTCAATGAAGTTGTGTTAATGTGTTGGCAAAATTGGCTGAAATTAGTTGAGTGTGTGGTTGCCTAATCGGTGAATGGATCTATAGTTTGTGTAAAGGTAGATTGAAGCTTAAAAGGATTTGATCAAGCAAATGTAGTGCTATTCAGATAGATCATGAAAAGCTGTTGTTTTCTAACAATTAGAGCAGAATTGAAATCCCCTAACCGGGTAAGCTCTAACAAGCTTGGTTACTTCTTAAATCATCTAATAAGGTGGTCCATTAGCTTGGATTTTCAAATCCTCTACTGAGGTTACTCCTAACAGGGTATTTTTCTTTTCATCAAGCCATTATTGAAATCCCTTAACCGGGTGATTCCTAACAGGATCAGTTCTTAACAAGACTTATTGTAAAAGCTTTAACATGCTTGGCTCCTAACAAGGTGAGCTTCAGAAGAGTTCATGATAGCTATTTTGTGAGTCTCATCTCACTGTGGTTTTTACCTATTTGGTTTTTCCACGTATAAATATTTGTGTCATATGGTGAATGTTTTTGTGGTTATGATCTTATGTGTTGGTTGGATTAACTACTTAACTATTCTGATAAGGCATGATAACTAGAAGCATTGAGAGATTGAATATGTTGATATATGGTTAAGGATTTTGATGTTTACAAGGTTTGAAGTTGTTTACTATTAAGATGGTATAACAATTAACCGGTTGATGTTGAGTATTCTTATGAGTATTGATCTTGTCAAGTGAAAGTTTACTTTGAGTGTTTAAGTTTGAGTTTGGGAAGTTTGTGATGCTTTGCAAAAAGGGCAAGTGTTAGGATAAAAACTTGTGATGGAATAACACACAAACAACAAGAAACAAGTGTTAAGGTTAGTGTTATTCAACCAAAGATGAACCTAAGCGGGCATATCAAAAGAGACACCAAGAACAAAGTAAAACATTTAACTAGGAATTTAAATGCAAGAAGACATCTCCAAATGCCTTCTACCATACTCTTGGCTCCTTCTCCTTTGTTCCTCTCCTCTCCAAGTTCCAAAATAGTGTAGCTCTTAGCAACTTTTGGCACTATGGATGCTTATGGAGGTTTGAGATTGTAGTATTTGCTCTAAATGTGAATAAAAAGCTAATACTATGCTATTGATACTAAATGATTTATTTTAACCTAAATGACAATATATGAGTTGATTATGCTAAAATGCTCTCTAAAATTCACTATAGCTTAAATGCATACAAGTTTTCAGGATCTGGATTATGAAGAAAAGGGCTCTATTTATAGGAAAAATGGAGCAATCTCAACAAGGGTCAGGATTGAATGATTTGAGATCCATGTGAGGGCTTTCAACCCAATCCCAGGATGACAAGTGTCAATGTGAGATAGGTTGAGAGGAGAGGGAATAAGCATTAAATGCTTGACATGACCTTGGGAGTTAAGGTCAAGGTTAGTTGAATGGATAAATTCTTTATTGAAAGAATAAAGCTTTTATCCAATGGATAAACTCTTGTGCAAAGGCAAAAGGGATAACCATGGTCAAAACAATAAATACTTGAGGAGACACATGAGTGCAAGTTGAAATAACCATAAATGGTTATGTAAGAGCCATTAATGGTCATGTAAGAGCCATTAGTGGTTTTGGAAGACTTTGGAGGTTAAATTGTTGAACACACAAAGCATTAAATGCTTTTCAAAGACTTTGAAGTCTTTGAGAAGTGACTCCAAGTTGCTCAGGAATGTGACAATAATTAGGGAATGGATTAGGCTAATTAGGAAGGGCTTAGAAGAATCTAGAAGGGGGTTAGGTGGGTGAGGGAAAATAGGATTTTTATTAAAAATAAATTAATTTATTTCAATAAATTTGTGCAAGTTGCATTTGTAGGAAAATGCAAGTGGGGGGAGAATAAATGATTTAAATAAATGTTTTATTTTATTTATTTAAATGAGGAAAAGGGTTAAATGAAATAAATAGGATTTATTCATTTAATTGATTGTGAGTTTGGTTGAATGAATTAATTAAAATAAATTGAATAATTTATTTAATTAATAGGAGAATATTTGAAGATAAATTAATTAAATATTTAATTTAATTAACTGATGGCTAGTGGATTTTTAATCAAATAAATAGCAAATATTCATTTAATTAAACTGGATAGATTTATGTGACTACAGTTTATATCAATTTTTTGGATTACTGATTCAACCCCCCCCTCTCAGTTATCTACCAGATACTTATTATTTCATCATACCATCAATTGGTATCAAAGCATCTCATGTCCTCTTTACCTAAAAGCCTAAAAATTTGAGGAAAAGATCTTGTAGATCATGATGAAGAAGGAAGATCTGAAGTTCAACAGAGAAAACTATAGGATATGGAGCGACAGAATGAAGATTTACATCAAGAGTCTTGGAAATCATTATTGGGATCATGTAGAAACTCGGTATGTTGCACCTACTGGAATTATGACTAATGATTAGAAGAAAGAACAACAAGAGAATCATCAAGCATTAGAGGCTATTATAAGTTCCCTGTCTGATGTTTAATATGTAGATGTTCATGTTCTTGAAACTGCATATGAAGTATGGAAAAAACTTGAATAGATTTATAGCGGTGATGAACATGTTAAGATTGCAAAAGAAGAGAGTTTAAGAGGAAAGTTTGATGACATGAGAATGTCTGAAGGTGAGAATATCCAACAATATGGTCAAAGGATAAAAGAGATAGTTGGTGAAATAAAGAGAGCAGGAGTGAAAGTGGAAGATGCCACAGTAATCAGTAAAGTACTAAGAACCTTGTTACCGGTCTACGCTATTCAAGTTGCAACTATTCAGGAGCTGAAATCCAATGATAAAACTAAGGTAACTCCTGACTCTATCATTGGCAAACTTACTACTTTTGAAATAAATGGCTATGATGGTAGTGTATAGAAATCAGAATCTACTTTCAGAGCTTGTCTCTAACCCATCTTTGAGAAAAAGTAAAGATACTTGTCATGGCTATGAATCTAGATCCAGCAAAGATTTTGATGATGAAGACATCTTAGTAGAGCTTGAAGCATTGTTGGCAAAATGATTGCCTAGAGGCACTGGGAAATATAGAGGTAAATTACCTTTAAAAATGTTTTGCATGCAACAAAATTGGTCATATAGCAGCAAATTGTCCTAATAGTGAAAATGAATACAAGAGAGACAAATTCAAGAAGTATAAGGGTAAAGGCAAGAGAGATTGTCTTATAGCAATTGACAGTGGTATTACTGATGAAGAGTCTAATGATGATGCTAGTGAAGATATTGTGTTTGTAGCAATTAAGGAAGAGATATTAGATTAGAAAGCACTAGTGTCCAGGATGGATAATTCTGATGATTGGATCATTGATAGTGGTTTTTCACATCACATGATCAGTGATTGGAGCAAATTTCTTTCCTCGAAGGAATTTGATGGCGGTGTTGTTAGATATGGCAATGACTCACCTTGTATGGTTAAAGGTAAGGGATTTATTTCTCTTAATGGGAAGAGCAGTGCTATCGATGTCTATTGGGTTGAAGGTCTAAAGCACAATCTTCTGAGTGTGGCACAACTTAATGATAGAGGATACCCACTAGAGTTTAGAAATGGTATGTGCAAAATCTTTGACAACAAAGGTGAATTCATTGCAACCAGGAAACAGACTAGAGGTAATCTATTTTATCTTAATCTTAAAGTTAGCAATTGTTTGATTGCAAAGATAGATGATAGCTAGCTTTGGCATAGGAGATTTTCTCATATAAACTTTCATAACATTTTTAAAGTGAGCAAGTCTAAAATAGTAAGAGGTCTACCTCAGCTAGACAAACTGGTTAATTCTCTTTGCAAATAATGTCAGTTAGGAAAGATGACTTCTTCATCTTTCAAGAGCAAGTCCTTCTCAGCAGAGCACTTGTTAGATTTGGTTCATACATATCTATGTGGACCAATAAAAACAAGAAGCATCCAAGGTG
Organism: Cryptomeria japonica; assembly: GCF_030272615.1. NCBI lineage: Eukaryota > Viridiplantae > Streptophyta > Pinopsida > Cupressales > Cupressaceae > Cryptomeria > Cryptomeria japonica. Next base: position 478,919 of record NW_026728851.1, on the reverse strand, counting down.
ATAGATATTCATGATCTTCACTGATGATTGTTCAAGGATGATGTGGGTCACATTATTGAAGGATAAGAATGAATCTTTTGGTAAATTCAAGGCATTCAGAGCCTTAGTTGAGAAATAAAGTAGCAAAAAGACAAAATGTTTGAGAACAGATCAAGGCGGTGAATTTACTTTTGTAGAATTCACTAAGTACTATGATGAGAATGGTATCAAACGACAAATTTCTATACCTAGGACACCACAACAGAATGGTATCATAGAGAGGAACAACTGGTCAGTGGTTGAAGCTACTAGGATAATGTTGATACAAGGAGGTGTGGCAAAAACATTTTGGAAAGAAGCTATAAGTACAACTATATACACAATGAACCATGTTCTGATAAAAAGTGGTAAGGACAAGATCCCTTATGAATATTGGTATGGCAGATCAACCGATTTTAGCTATTTTAAGATATTTGGCAGCAAATGTATTATTAAGGCAGGTGATTATATAAGCAAGTTTGAAGCTAAGAGTGATGAAGGCATATTTCTTGGCTATTCTACCAAGAGTAAGGGCTACAAATGCTTCAACAACCAGACACATATAATTGTTGAGAGTGTTGATGTTCATGTAGATGAATGCCCTAAAATTTCAGAAGGAACCAATTTAGAGAAATGGGATGAAGATTGTTGCATTTTTCTTTTGCAACCTGAAACTATTAAATCAAAAACCGGTAAAGAAAATCCTGATGCACTTGTTCAACTGGAACAAATAATTTTAGAAGAAGAAGATAATGAAGAAGTTGAACCTGAAGAGAATGATCATGTTATTCCTAGGTATGTGAGAGTGAACCATAGTCCTGAGCAGATTATTGGGGATAAGGATGTGGGAGTACTAACTAGAAGGAGAATAAAAGAGAACTCTTGCATGATTGCCACCATTGAACCCAGAAGAGCTAAGGAGGCATTTGGTGATGATCATTGGGTAAAAGCTATGGATGAGGAATTGGATCAAATTGAGAAGAACAACACTTGGACCCTGGTACCTCAACCAGTAAACAAGAATGTTATAGGTACTAAATGGGTGTTTCGAACAAGTTAAATGATGATGATGATGTTGTAGTTCGCAACAAGGCAAGATTGGTTTGCAAAGGATATGCGTAAGAAGGAGAAGATTATGGTGAAACTTTTGCACCAATAGCAAGACTGGAAGGTGTTAGAACTTTACTTGTATTTGCAGCCCATAAGAAGTTCAAGGTTTACCAGATGGATGTTAAGTTTGCATTTTTGAATGGGATATTGGAAGAAGAGGTATACATGGAGCAACCTAATGGTTATACTCTGACAGATAAGAAAGACATGGTATGCAAATTGCATAAAGCATTGTATGGATTAAAGCAAGAAACCGGAGCATGGTATGAAAGGCTTCATACACATTTGATGAAGATAGGCTTTGTAAGAACCAGTGATGAAAGTAACATTTATCTCAAGTCTGAAGGAGATGAAATACTAGTGAGTGAAGTATTTGTTGATGATATTATATTTGGAGGTAATGATGTCATGAGCAACGGTTTTGCAGATGAAATAAAAAATGAATTTGAAATGTCTTTGGTAGGGGAAATAAAAAATTTCATAGGCTTATAGATACATCAAATGAAGAATGGTATTTTCATTACTCAATCTAAGTATGTGAAAGAGGTTTTGAAGACTTTTGGCATGAGTGATTGTAAACTAGTTGGAACACCAAGGGTTACAGGTTGTAAGTTGTCCAAGGAAGATGAATCTAATTCTATTGATGAAAAGGAATATAGGTCAATGATTCGCAAATTACACTATGTTGTTCACAATAGACCAGATATTGCCCATGCGATTGGTATTGTTGCTAGATTTTTAAAAAATCCAAAGGAAGCACATTTGATAGCAACCAAGAGAATTTTTAGATATCTAAAAAGTACAGTTGACTATGGATTATGGTATCCATATGGAGGAAATTTTTATTTGAAGGTGTACACAAATGCTGATTGGGCAGAAAATGTTGATGACTGTAAAAGTACTACTAGTGGAGCATTCTTTCTAGGAGGAAGGCTAGTTTCATGGAGCAGTAAGAAGAAGAGTTGTACTTCACAATCTACTGTTGAACCTGAGTCTGTTGGAGCTTATATGAATTGCACACAATCTATTTGGATGAGGCACATTTTGGAAGGTTTTAAGATGAAGATCTCAGAACCTATAAAGATTTTATGTGATAATACAAGTGCCATAAATATTTCTAAGAATCATGTTTTGCATGCTCGCACCAAGCACATTGAATTGAATTATCACTTTTTGAGGGAAAAAGTTCAAAGTAAAGATGTTATCTTAGATCATGTTTCTACCAAGGAGTAGCTTGCAGATATTTTTACCAAACCTCTACTTAAGACTATATTTGAGTGTCTTAGAAGACAACTAGGGGTTGTACCCCTTCATGAAGTTAGTTGAGCATGATGCTAATTGCATCAGTCCCTGAATCACTTATATAATTTTACATGGATTGATGTAGAAGTGGATGTATTCCATAGGGGGAGCATCTAGTTGCAGAATGATGTTTGATGCACAATGAAAATTTAACATTACATGTTTTACTTTCAATTTTGGATTGTTGTCAAAGGGGGAGAAGAATTATGTGACTGGAAAAGAGAATCCAACAATAGGCTAAAGACAGATAGTGTATGGTGAATACTTGGTAATGTTAACCAAGATTCCTATTCACCCATCCACAACAACAATCAGAGGCATTTCTATTTGTATTGCCATCAATGCCAAAGGGGGAGATTGTTGGCATTTTGCATAAAGATTGTATTAATGATATGATATGTTGTCATTAATGTCAATTGAACCCGTAATGGTATTTATGATATTGATAATGTTATTGCTATTATTGATATTATCTTGTAATTGGTTGGAAAGGCTTTGTGGAAGATGTTGGGAATTGGTATGTAAGTTTGTAAGGTGAATCAGTGTATAAGGTTAAACTCTTTCTATTCTAGTTAACCGGTAAACCCTACCAGTTGTTTTTGATAAACCCTAGCCAATCAAGATTTTTTGAAATAAGATCTAATGTTGAGCGGTAAAGATGGAGACACGTGTGATCATTGTATGAGGATAAGTTTAGATTGTTTTGAAACGTTTGTTTGTTTGATCATCTAAGGAATGAGAAAAGTGGATTGCATCTAATGCATAGCGCGCGATGAGTTACAAGTCCAATGAAGCGGTGATCATGGAGCGGTTGGAATTTTCTTGAAGAATATGTATGGATTGCTATGTAAATCCAACAGTCACATTTGAACCAATTTGTTTATAATCTCTATGAGAGAATTAGGTTTTCTTTATGTTACTGACTAGTTGATTTGTATTTAAGGTCGATGAAGTTTTTGTGTTAATGTGTTGGCAAAGTTGGTAGAAATCGGTTGAGTCTTTGGTTGCCTAACCGGTGAATGGATCTGCAGTTTGTGTAAAGGCAGATCGAAGCTTAAAAGGATCTGATCAAGAAAATGTAGTGTTATTCAGACAAATCAAGAAAACATGTTATTTTCTAACAATTACAGTAGAATTGAAATCCCCTATTCGGGTAAGCTCTAACAGGCTTGGTTACTTCTTAAATCCTTTAACAAGATGGTCCATTAGCTTGGATTTTCAAATCCTCTACCGAGGTTACTCCTAACAGGGTATTTTTCTTTTCATCATGCCATTATTGAAATCCCTTAACCAGGTGATTCCTAACAGGATTAGTTCTTAACATGACTTATTGTAAAAGCTTTAACAAGCTTGGCTCCTAACAAGGCGAACTTCAAAAGAGTTCATGATAGCTATCTTGTGAGTCTCATCTCACTGTGGTTTTTACCTATTTGGGTTTTCCACATATAAATATTTGTGTCATATGGTGAATGTTTTTGTGGTTATGATCTTATGTGTTGATTCGATTAACTACTTAACTATTCTAATAAGGCATGATAACTGGAAGCATTGAGAGATTGAATATGTTAATATATGGTTAAGCATTTCGATGTTTACAAGGTTTGAAGATGCTTACTGTTAAGTTGGTATAAAAATTAACCAGTTGATGTTGAGTATTCTTATGAGTATTGATCTTGTCAAGTGAAAGTTTACTTTGAGTGTTTAAGTTTGAGTTTGGGAAGTTTGTATCAATTTTTTGGATTACTGATTCACCCCCCCCTCTCAGTTATCTACCATATATTTATCCTTTCATCATACCATCAATTGGTATCAGAGCATCTCATGTCCTCTTTACCTAAAAGCCTAATAGCTTGATGAAAAGATCTTGTAGATCATGATGAAGAAGGAAGGTCTGAAGTTCAATAGAGAAAACTATAGTATATGGAGCGACAAAATCAAGATTTACATCAAGAGTCTTGGAAGCCAGTATTGGGATCATGTAGAAATTTGGTCTGTTGCACCTATTGGAATTATGACTAATGATTAGAAGAATGAACAACAAGAGAATCATCAAGCATTAGAGGCTATCATAAGTTCCTTGTCTAATGTTGAATATGTAGATGTTCATGGTATTGAAACTGCATATGAAGTATGGAAAAAACTTGAAGAGATTTATAGCGGATGAACATGTTAACATTGCTAAAGAAGATAGTTTAAGAGGAAAGTTTGATGACATGAGAATGTCTGAAGGTGAGAATATCCAACAATATGGTCAAAGGATAAAAGAGATAGTTGGTGAAATAAAGAGTGTAGGAGGGAAAGTGGAAGATGCCAAAGCAATCAGTAAGGTACTGAGAACCCTGTTACTAGTCTATGCTATTCAAGTTGCAGCTATTCAGGAATTGAAATCCAATGACAAAACTAACGTAACTCTTGACTCTATCATTGGAAAACTTACTACTTTTAAATTAAATGGCTATGATGTTAGTGTATAGAAATAAGAATCTACTTTCAGAGATTCTGTCTCTAACCCATCTGTGAGAAAAAGTAAAGATACTTTTCATGGCTATGAATATAGATCTAGCAAAGATGTTGATGATGAAGACAGCTTAGTAGAACTTGAAGAATTGTTGGCAAAATGATTGCCTAGAGGCACTGGGAAATATAGAGGTAAATTACCTTTAAAATGTTTTGCATGCAACAAAATTGGTCATATAGCAGCAAATTGTCCTAATAGTGAAAATGAATACAAGAGAGACAAATTCAAGAAGTATAAGGGTAAAGGCAAGAGAGATTGTCTTATAGCAGTTGACAGTGGTATTATTGATGAAGAGTTTGATGATGATGCTAGTGAAGATATTGTGTTTGTAGCTATTAAGGAAGAGATATCAGATCAGAAAGCACTAGTGTCCAGGATGGATAATTCTGATGATTGGATCATTGATAGTGGTTGTTCACATCACATGACCGGTGATTGGAGAAAATTTCTTTCCTTGAAAGAATTTGATGGCAGTGCTATTAGATATGGCAATGACTCACCCTTTATGGTTAAAGGTAAGGGAGTTATTTCTCTTAATGGGAAGAGTAGTGTTGACGATGTCTATTGGGTTGAAGGTCTAAAGCACAATCTTCTGAGTGTGGCACAACTTAATGACAGAGGATACCCACTAGAGTTTAGAAATGGTATGTGCAAAATCTTTGACAACAAAGGTGAATTTATTGTAACTGGCAAACAAACCAGAGGTAGTCTATTTTATTTTAATCCTAAATTTAGCAACTATTTGATTGAAAAGATAGATGATAGCTAGCTTTGGCATAGGAGATTTTCTCATATAAACTTTCATAACATTTTTAAAGTGAGCAAGTCTAAAATAGTAAGATGTCTACCTCAGCTAGACAAACTGGTTAATTCTCTTTTTAAAGAATGTCTGTTAGGAAAGATGACTTCTTCAACTTTCAAGAGCAAGTCCTTCTCAGCAAAGCGCTTGTTAGATTTGGTTCATACAGATCTATGTGGACCAATAAGAACAAGAAGCATCCAAGGTGATAGATATTTCATGATCTTCACTGATGATTGTTTAAGGATGATGTGGGTCACATTCTTGAAGGATAAGAATGAAGCTTTTGGTAAATTCAAGGCATTCAGAGCCTTAGCAAAGAAAGAAAGTGGCAAAAAGATAAAATGTTTGAGAACAGATTAAGGTGGTCAATTTACTTCTGCAGAATTCACTAAGTACTATGATGAGAATGGTATCAAATGACAACTTTGTGCACCTAGGACACCACAACAGAATGATATTGCAGAGAGGAACAACCAGTCAGTGGTTGAAGCTGCTAGGACAATGTTGATACAAGCAGGTGTGGCAAAAACATTTTGGAAAGAAGCTGTAAGTACAACTGTATACACAATGAACTACATTCTGATAAAAAGAGGTAAGGACAAGACCTCTTATGAATGTTGGTATGGCAGATCACCCGATGTTATCTATTTTAAGATATTTGTTAGCAAATGTATTATTAAGAGAGGTGATTATATAAACAAGTTTGAAGCTAAGAGTGATGAAGGCATATTTCTTGGCTATTGTACCAAGAGTAAGGCCTACAAATGCTTCAACAACCAGACACAGATAATTGTTGAGAGTGTTGATGTTCGTGTAGATGAATGTCCTAAAATTTCAAAAGGAACTAGTTAAGAGAAAAAGGATGAAGATCCTTGCATTTTGCTTTTGCAACCTAAAAATATTAAATAAAAAACCGGTAAAGAATATCCTGATGCACTTGTTCAACTTTTGCACCAATAGCAAGACTGGAAGGTGTTAAAACTTTACGTGCATTTGCAGCCCATAAGAAGTTCAAGGTTTACCAGATGGATGTTAAGTCTGCATTTTTTAATGGGATATTGGAAGAAGAGGTATACATAGAGCAGCCTAATGGTTATACTTTGACAGATGAGAAAGACATGGTATGCAAATTGCATAAAGCATTGTATGGAGTAAAGCAGGAACCCAGAGCATGGTATGAAAGACATCATACACATCTGATGAAGATAGGCTTTGCAAGAACCAGTGATGATAGTAACATTTATCTCAAGTTTGAATGAGATGAAATACTGGTGAGTGAAGTATTTGTTGATGATATTATATTTGGAGGTAATGATATCATCAGCAATGGTTTTGCAGATGAAATAAAAAATGAATTTGAAATGTCTTTAGTAGGGGAAATAAAAAATTTCATAGGCTTACTGATACAACAAATGAAGAATGGTATTTTCATTACTTAATCTAAGTATGTGAAAGAGGTTTTGAAGACTTTTGGCATGAGTGACTATAAACCAGTTGGAACACCAAGGGTTACAGGTTGTAAGTTGTCCAAGGAAGATGAATCTAAGTCTGTTGATGAAAAGAAATACAGGTCTGTAGTACCCCTACTAATTTGAACTCATTAGACTCATATTTTATTATTGGTTGTTTTCAGTGGATACATTACCATGATATGTTATTCACATTTTTATGACATTATGCTTTATCTGGAGATGAGATGTATAATTTATTTGCAGTATTTCAGTACTTGTGATTTATGGCATTTTATGGATTATTGCTATGTACTAACATTTTACTTTATCTATGCAATGTGTAATTATATGTTGTGTGTTTACGAGTGTATTGGATGCAAGGGGACGATTTTCCTTCACTCATTTCGATGAGATAGGGAATGTCGTGATTCTCCTTCATCGGTGTGTATGTCGTGTTTTCTATATTGTATATATATGTGTAAAGCGGAAAATGATCGAACCCTAGTTGCTCTCCCCTCTTCCAACTCCAAGGAGAGAGAAGGGAGGTCGCTAGGGTTGACGGTTTTCACTTAGGGGAGACTTTACATTCAAAAGAGGGGTTGAAACCCACAAGATCCAATCCCACACAAGGCAAGATTGGATTCTAAATGAGTTTCAAGGGTTAAGACAGCAAGCCTACCCTCTTTTGTAAAGAATGTAGATAGAATGATTAAGATAGGAATGCATGGAAAGTGAGAAAGATTCACTTATAAACTGAGATAGGATATAGGATGAAGCTGCGGACCTAGAATTAGCAGTAAAATGTCGATACGGCACTGTCCTACAAATTTGAGCAAAAGTTGACGAGACAATGGCGCCCAGCGTACACACGGTCCTCCGAAAAATCCACGAAACGAAGGGGGATCTATTCGTCTCTGCACAAGGATTCCAGATCTTCAATTTCAGTTGCGTACCTGCAACCTACACATAGAAAAGCGAAGATGATTGGGGGGTTAGGGATTAGGGGTTTGCCCTTAGGTCAAACCCCGATTTTGGAATTAACCAAGAAATGAGAAATGTTGTAAATGTAAATGTTTATAATGTAAAACAAGTACTAATACCTTGTTGTAAGGATGTTTGTATCCTTATGTGTGAAGGTATAGATGTTGTTGTATGTTGTATGTTGTATGTTGTAGTATGTGATCTCCTCTTCAATTGTTGAATCCTTGTCTTGAATGCAACACTTAGCCTTGAATGGAGACTTGGAATGATCAATTGCTTGAGTATCGTTTCCATGTCTTGTACACATATGTCCTCCTTCTCCAAAATGGGAGAGGAAATGGAGTTTATATACTTGTCAATTAGGGTTAAAAGACTAATTTTTCCGACCTTGGGCCAACAAGGAAAGATAATTTTCCAATTTGCAAACAAAAAGACCCGAAGCCCCATAGGAGATCGGGCCCAAAATAGGGCCAGGGACCAGGGCGCTGGGCACTCTAGTCCCACCTCCCGGGATAGCAGGGTGCAAAGGAGGATCAGGCCAGGGTGCAAGAAAATGCAGTTTTTGGTGTCGTAGACAGGTTTCGGGGTCTCCATTCAAGTTCCGTGTTGCATCGCCATCGTGAAGACCAAAATGCAATCAAAATTGCAAGTGTCGCAATTTTAGGACGCTACATTTAGCCCCCACTTTAGCGGGAGTATAGGCGTACGCTCATACTTCCGGTAAAGTACAAGGAAACAACATTGAAAGACTTTCACCACGTCAAGGAGGCAAGACACACCAAGCCCCCAGTGGACTAACAATCTTACGACTTCAATTGACAAAGTAAAAGGGAAGATCATGAGGGAGAACCATGACTGTCAGTAGTAAGGTTCCCTCACTATGAGTCATGTAAGAGAAATACCAAAAATTTTCAAGGCAAAGCTAAGTTCGCCAAGAAATTTTCAAGTATCGTGAAGGGATAGATAGGGTGTATGCCCCCCTACGTTAAAGAGATCGCACAAGCCTCAATGGGGGTGATTGCTTTAACATAGTGATACACATAAGAAATGAGAAGGGAAAGGAGCACATTATCACAAAGATTTAGCCCCCAAGTGTGAGATAAACCCAAGGATAATAGACACAAAAATGCAAAGCATGAGGTGACTTCGCTTTCCTTGGGGTCAATATGCTATATGATAATTCATGTATATCATATGTATGTATGCATAATTGTTCTTCATTCCCCAATCAAGGAAGGTCACCTAGAAGAAGGGAACACATGTGTCTTTTGAGTCAACATGAGAGAGACCAAAAGAGATCTCAATGCTTTGCATCGTCCTCAAGTAGACAACACTAAGGACAACAAATAGAAGAATGAGAATAACATATAGAAGAAGTAACAAAAGAGAGGAGGAGAGAATCTGCTATGCTAATGAAACTAGTCTAGCACGTCATCTACCCCCCGATCTTGCTGATCAATGTTTCGGGAAGGCAGGGAACACGCTAGAGGAGGAACATCCAACACAGCAGATGGAGCTATCACAAGATCCAAACAAGGGCTATGTTCATGTTCCAAGCCACGTTGTTCTTGTCTAGGAGCTAGGATAAGTGCTTTAGAAAATTCGTTAGATAAATGGTTATCAATATCAACAAGTTCATATTCACTATCAGAAGCAAGAGAAGTAACATTTCCATCATGAATAACATTTTCATCTATATCATCATTAAGATTTATAAAAATAGGATCTTTAACTCGCACAAGATCAAGACCATCATGCATCTTATGTTTAGGAGATTTTGGAGAAAATGGAGTAATGCTTGTTGAAGGTGTTTTTGGAGATTGCAAAGTTTGAGAAGCAGCTGCTTGAGCTCTAAGAGGACGCTTTCATCGGCATTCACGTGCAGATCAATTTCGTCTAGTCTTAGTAGGAAGTGGAGAAGATTGAGGAGGAGGAATGTTCTCATCCTTATCACTTGGGTGTTTAGTTTGTGGTCTCTTAGGCTGAATAATAGAAGAAGAAGAAGGTCTCTTCTCTCTATAACAGGAAGGAGGAGGAACTGCTCCATATAAAGGAGGAATATTTGGTTTAGGAAGGAGACCAAGTCCATCATGACGAGGAGGTATAGGTCTACTTTTAGAAAGTTTATTAGGCATAGACATAGTTACATCCATAGGAATGGGTTGGGAATCTTCTTGAGGAAAGACATTAGTTTTATCTTTCAAAGGAAGAACTTCCTTCTCAAGAACGATAGGAATATCAAGTTTGGGTGTTCTAGGTTCACTTAGAGATAAGATCATATCTGTTTTCCACTTTTGATAAGATTTGAAAAGATGATCACTTCGCGGAGGAAGGGATTGGAATTGTTTAGGCCAAAAATAATCAATAGGAACGCTAGAAGTTCTTTCAGTTGGTTTAAAGAGACTATGATTGATAGTAACAACTTCACCATTATGAGGAAATTTCAAACACTTGTGAATAGGAGAAGCAATAGCTTTCATGGAAGATAGCCAAGGATAGCCTAGCTTCACATGATATTGTTCAGAAGAAGGAATAATAGCAAAGTTCACATCAAGGGATTTGTTATGAACTTCAATAGGTAATGTAATAGAACCAATTGCAGGAGAAGAAAATGCATCAAATAATTTCACAATCACATCTGTTTTGTCATAGATCACTTGATTCAATTGCAAAGTAAAAAGAAATTCTTCAGTAATAACATTAACCATGCATGAAGGATCAATAAGCACTCCACGGCAAGGTGTATTCTTGACTTTTGCAACTATGTATAAAGGACCATCAAGTGCCCTGATAGTTTCACTAGAATCAAATGTGATGGAAGGTTCTTTAGGGTTTTCTTGCTGCTCTACAAAGTTAATCACATTCGGAGTCATAGACACAAGACCATCAGATGAGAAAGAGGAATCGTTAGCCTCAATCGCATTAGAGGTATGGGAAGGTAATGGATAAGTAAAAATATGAAGATTTTGGTTAGGAGGAGCTACAGATGTGTTGCCTTTATCATTCACTCCGGAAATAGAGATAGTATTATTATCAATCAAATCTTGAATTTTACCCTTTAAAGCAAAACATTTTTCAGTATCATGCCCAGGTTGACGATGAAATTGACAAAAAGATTTGTTATCAAAATAAGGTGAATTAATCTTTGCAGGATCAATTTGCCTTATAGGAGGAAGAGTAAGCACATTTTGTTCCAATAACTTATTCATAATACTATGCAATGATTCATTCAAAGGAGTAAACTTTCTTTCTTTCTTGAAAAACTTAGAAATAGGAGGCACGCCTGATGCTGCATTCACATTGTTGTTGATGATGTTTTCATTGAATTTGATGGAATCTCTGTTCGGTTTAAACTTTCCAAATGGTTGTTGACTGCTATCACCCTTATCACTCGGAGCCATAGGATGTGATTGTTCCATTTGACTCACAGTCAGTTGATAATTGTGAAGAGTTGCACACAACTGTTGGAAAGAAGTAAACTCAGAAAACAGAAGTTTGTCTCGAATATCTTTTTGTAAATTAGAAATAAAGATTCTTTGAATATCATTGTCAGGCACTGGAAAAGAAATTTGAGCATACAAATGCTTATATCTACCAATGAAATCAGTCACTTTTTCTTTAACACCTTGTTTACAATGCATTAAATCAATCAAAGTAACTTTAGGACTTATATTGTTTTGAAATTGTTGAATGAAAGCATTTGCAAGTTGTTCAAAAGAAGTAATAGAATAAGAAGGCAACGAGCAATACCATTGTAGGGCTTTATCTCTTAATGTTCTAGTAAACAGTTTTGCAAGCAACCTTTGGTCATAAGCAAAATCGGTACATATTGTTTGAAAAGTCTTAACATGTGTTAGAGGATCACCTTTACCATTATAAAGCTCCAAATGTGGGATTTCAACATGTTTAGGAGGGATAGCTCGAACAATGTCAAGAGAAAGTGGGCTCGCAACATCAAATGTGGGCACACTAAACTTAGATTGATTCATAGAGGCAATTTGTTGCTGTAAAGAAGAGACAGTTTGTGCAAGATTGTTAATGGTCGCTTCAGTCGAAGAATTCATATTACATGTGTTAGATTGAGATGGAGGTGTTATGTTATTGAAAGAAGGTAGAGAGTAAGGTGGTGGGACACTATGATAGTTAGTCATAGGAGATGATTGGAAAGGAGGAACACTACAAGGAGGAATGGAATGGTTGAATGAATTGCCCCCTTGCGTCATGTTCATTTGTGGAGATGTAATAGGAATACTCATTGAAGGAATAAATGAAGAAGTCGGATTAAATGAAGGAAGAGGGTTAATTGAAGAGGAAGGATTGCCCCCATGACTAGTGATCATAGGTGGAATGTCTTGTATAGAGGTAGTCATTATGTTTGATGTAAAGGTAGGTATGCTAGCAATAGAAGTTGTCAGAGGAACAGAACGATTGACTTGAGTGGGAGGTTCTGTATAACCTAAAGTTTCGGCACAAGTCTTCATAGGCATCACATTCGAATCCACAATGTGTGCAATAGCATGCAAAATATCAATTCCATTCTCATCACTTTGAAGCATATGTTTTAGACCCTCAATTAAAGGAAGAGCTTGACTATCAGGATACTCGTGAGACATCCATTGCTGAAAATCATCAAATTGGTTATCCAATTTCGCAAGTTGTTCTACAGAAACCTCATGGAGAGCTTCTTCATCATTAGGAGGATGAGAGGAATTACCCATGTCCTCGTTAAAAAGGCTACTCAAATTAGGTTCCATCTCCTCGGTAGTTAAACCTCAGAAAGACTTAATTTTACGGCTTCGTCTAACGGGTATAGTGTAAGTAGGGCTTATTGTTGTAAAACTCATGCACTAGAGAGGGAGAGAAAATTTTGATTTTAGAGGTAGCAAATTTCAGTAAAATCTTCTAGATTTAAGCTGTTAAATGCAATCACGACAGTCTCCCGAAATTTTGGAAAAAATGTCAGGGACCGTGGCGCTCGGAGTGCACACGGTCCTCGCAACTTTTTTCGAAATTTGCAAGGATGAAAGGTATGATGATTTTAGAGCTAATCTGAAAAAATTGAGTGATTTTACGATCTGTAGATAGGCCAAATTAAAGTTGCAACCTCAAAATTGAACACTACCAAGATTGTCGAAAAAAGCAAAATTTGAATTTTGGAAAAGAGAGGGAAACTGAAATTTTGAATTTTATGATTTTAGAGGGAATGCCAAAAGCAATGCAAGTTTTGAAATTTAAAAGTTGACTCAATTTCACGCAAAATTCAATTTTGAAAGCGGAAATCAACGTTGTTGTAATCAAGCACTTAATTTCAAAAGTCACAAATTGTAAAAATCTGAATAAAGCACTGAAATTTCGAATGAATGCCAACACACTTTTCAGATTTAGGACAGTAAGAAACACAATTTTGACATGAATTTCAGTTTCACCAATTTTTGAATGATTAGGAGCCTTAATCCAAGCAATCACTAGACCAACTTTGACTGTAATTTTGAAAGTGTTAGAATTGATAAAATCAGCCAAAATTATGGATTTTAGCAGAAAAATATAGTAAGATCTAGCTCCTGAAATTTCGAAAAAAATGTCGGGGACGATGGCGCTCGGAGTGCACACGGTCCTTGCAACTTTTTTCCAAATTTTCAGGGATGAAAGATATTGTGATTTTATTGCGGAATCCAAAGTTACAGCTGATTTGGAGATGTTTTGATCAGTAAAATTGTCGGACAAAGGTTGAATCAAGAGGGTTTCAAAAATTAGGGTTTTGACACTTAACCACTTAATTTTCAAAATTAAAGCACAAATATGAACTGATAATTTGTAATAGAAGAGCAGATCTAAAATAAGCATTAGCAATTAAACATTTCACAAGTTCAATTTCCAAAAAGAAAATTTAGGGTTTTTTATGCAATTAACCTCTAAAATTTTGCAAAAGATCAAACATGGAAATGTAATCAAGGAATCCAATTTTCAGATCTAACCATGAATAATCAGAAAGGATGTTCACGTCAGGTTCACCAAAATGTAAAGCGAAAAATGATCGAACCCTAGTTGCTCTCCCCTCTTCCAACTCCAAGGAGAGAGAAGAGAGGTCGCTAGGGTTGACGGTTTTCACTTAGGGGAGACTTTACATTCAAAAGAGGGGTTGAAACCCACAAGATCCAATCCCACAACAAGGCAAGATTGGATTCTAAATGAGTTTCAAGGGTTAAGACAGCAAGGCTACCCTCTTTTGTAAAGAATGTAGATAGAATGATTAAGCTAGGAACGCATGGAAAGTGAGAAAGATTCGCTTATAAACTGAGATAGGGCTATAGGATGAAGCTGCGGACCTGGAATTAGCAGTAAAATGTCGATATGGCGCTGTCCTGCAAATTTGAGCAAAAGTTGATGGGACGATGGCGCCCGGCGTACACACGGTCCTCCGAAAAATCCGCGAAACGAAGGGGGATCTGTTCGTCTCTACACAAGGATTCCAGATCTTCAATTTCAGCCGCGTACCTACAACCTACACACAGAAAAGCGAAGACGATTGGGGGGTTAGGGATTAGGGGTTTGCCCTTAGGTCAAACCCCGGTTTTGGAATTAACCAAGAAATGAGAAATGTTGTAAATGTAAATGTTTATAATGTAAAACAAGTACTAATACCTTGTTGTAAGGATGTTTGTATCCTTATGTGTGAAGGTATAGATGTTGTTGTATGTTGTATGTTGTATGTTGTAGTATGTGATCTCCTCTTCAATGGTTGAATCCTTGTCTTGAATGCAACACTTAGCCTTGAATGGAGACTTGGAATGATCAATTGCTTGAAGGAATGCTTGAATGCTTGAATGCTTGAATGCTTGAGTATCGTTTCCACGTCTTGTACACATATGTCCTCCTTCTCCAAAATGGGAGAGGAAATGGAGTTTATATACTTGTCAATTAGGGTTAAAAGACTGATTTTTCCGACCTTGGGCCGACAAGGAAAGATAATTTTCCAATTTGCAAACAAAAAGACCCGAAGCCCCATAGGAGATCGGGCCCAAAATAGGGCCAGGGACTAGGGCGCTGGGTGCCCTGGTCCCACCTCCCGGGACAGTAGGGTGCAAAGGAGGATCAGGCCAGGGTGCAAGAAAATGCAGTTTTTGGTGTCGTAGACAGGTTTCGGGGTCTCCATTCAGGTTCCGTGTTGCATCGCCATCGTGAAGACCGAAATGCAGTCGAAATTGCAAGTGTCACAATTTTAGGACGCTACAATATGCATGTGTGGTTCAGTGATGCAGGATATTGTGGGTACAAGTATCGGGTAGGTACGGGGTATCATCTCCACTTGGCTTCATAGGTCTGAGCATGCCTTACATTTTTCGATGGAAGTGGAGGAGATAGTAGTTGACCCTATTTTTACTCAGTTACACTTGTACGAGTGTCATCAGTTGGTCATCTTGTCAGTTAGTTCGGTCTTTGTATTTTGTCATTTTATCTTTTATGGGTAATTGCTTGAGATTTATTTAATTTGAGTGTTTTAGTGGATTTAATTAATTAATTAATTAAGTTTATGAAATTATCTCATTATTGTATTGTTTATGCATTGAGATTATAAATTTAGTTAATTAAAGAAATTATTAAATAAATGAATAAAAGGATTAATTAGAATTAAAATATTGTTTTAATTCTTTATTTAGAAAATTAATTAATGTGCATGAGAAAAGAAAAAGAAAGAATAATATTTTTTTTTAATTATTGCATATTAACTTATCTTTTCTGATAAATTTAGAAAATAAAATAAAAATTACTATTATTCTAAATTTATGTGTTTTTTGTGAAAAAACTATTGAACCTAGAATTTTAGTTTAAATAGGGGTTAGGTCTTTATTTTAATTATACAAGAACAGGTCTAGAATTTAGGTGAAAAATTTATTGGAAGTTATTGAAGGGATTAGGGCTCTTCTACAGATTTCTTCCAGGAAAGCTTTACCAAGTTGGATGATTTCTTAGTTGTGGGTTTTAGTAAATATTTCTATTTTTTTTCTCTGATTGATGTGTGTGTGTAAAGTTATTTTTAAATGCAAACCCTCTTCTGGTGAATTCAAGTTTTATTTTAAAATCCATGCCTAATGTGTATTTCTAATTTATGGGAATTATGTAATTTTGAGAAAATTAAGAGAAATTATTATAGAAAATTTGTCAAGATTTTAGGGTGCATGGAAATTGAAATATTTGTGAGAAAGGATATTTGTCTGAGAAATGGTTTTATTACCTTAAGAAAATAAATTTAATTACACATTAAATTTATTTGGGTTAATTAAATCTTAAAAAATATATATATATGATGAAGGATTAAATTCTGTGAAAATGGAGTTATTGGAGAAATATTGTTTTTTATTATTACTGTTAAAATTTTATTAAAAAAAAATATTAAAAAAATAATAATAATAAATTTTAAAAAATAAAAATTAAAAATTAAAAAAAATAAAGGGTAGGGCATACTACCTACGGTAGTACACAGTACTGTCAATGATAGCAGTGCTACCGGACGGTAGTACTAACTATCGGTGGTAGCTTAGGCTATAGTGCTAAGGGCTTTTAAAAAATTTAAAAGTGGTTTTAATTTTTAAAATTAATTTCTAACCTCTGTGCATACTGCGGTATGACTGTCTCGGGTTTCGTACCCAAGGGTTGGATAAATAAAATTTATTATGTATATATGTATATAAATAGATATATGTGTATTCATATATGTGTTTATATATATATTTATATATTAGATATGTTTTTCTTATGGTAGTTATTATAATATTTTAAATATTATTTAATTACAGTTTGGAATGTTTCAGGAATAGAGCTTATAATTTTTATAAAAATGTTGAAAATACATTAGGAGAATTATTTTTATTTTAAATCTTTTTGGACAAATGACAAGAAGGATTTTTATTTTTAAATAGTGGTATTTTCTTATTATTGAAAAAATCTTTATTCACAAATAATTTATGCTTTGGCTATTTTAAGAAAAGATTGCTTGTATTAGGATCTTGTGTAAATGGTGTTTTCAATCAAGCTTAAATTTCATTGGTATTCTGGTTGAATTGTCATTGTGTCCTATGTTATTATTTCTCCTAGACTAGGTGTTGTTGTATAACCCATTTGATATGAGCCATTGTGTGTTTTTGTCCAAATGGTCAGTCTTGGGTTGGTATTTGTGTATCCTTCACCTGTGCTTGTCAGGATTGTTTATGGTTGTCTGTTTCACCATAGAGTTCTCATAGAGAGAAACATTTCCTGTTAGTGTCCTAGGAGAGAGAGTGGCTTTCAAGCGGGGGTTGTGCCCAAAGTGGATGATAGGATAACCCGTCGAAAGTTAGTTAAAAAGTGATAACCTAATAATTGATTAGGGGGTGGATAGATTAAATATTAATTAAGATAAATGTACCTTGTGCATAGGTGAGTGCTTGTACAGGGCTCATAATGTTATGAGAAGGCCTGGAATGACAAACTTACCACCTTGTCTTCACGAAAGGATTGGTAGGGTCCACATGAGACTTAGTTGGAACCCGAGTCTCGAAAGAGGTTACTAAGAGAAACTCGAGGATGGGGGCCGGGACCTATGGAGGCTGTACCATGGTAACCATCAAGCTATGCGATGACACTCTCTTCTTAGAGTCACTAGTGTTTTGTGAGTTGAGTCACATGGATGTTTGCAGAGTCTTGTAGTCCTTTCATACTTGTCTTACTTTGCTTGCTTGAGGATTTTCTACTATCTCCTAGCACGGTGGGGTGGTTCCATTTCGGGGTCACATGGTCGGGTGGTAGTGCCACTTCCCATCGGATGTTTTGGATTGTATCTTTAGGCGAGGAAAGGCTTCGCTGGTGTTTCTTGGTTCATGGTTTATGTACCAGCTCTTGTTCAAGATCATTGTTTAGTTGAGACCTTGTGGTCATTGTATCAAACTTTTATGTAACCTTGATATTGTATCTTTGTAATCAGTGGTATTATTAGAAGCCATGTATTTATGGATATTGTAATATTACTTTTTTAGTGAAATGAATGTTATTGTTTTGATCTTATGTTTAAATGGTTTATGGAAATTGGATACATTGGAATACTTTTATTTCTTTATTATGAAATTTGGATGTATGTGTAGTTTTAAACTTAAGTTTTCAATTTATCTAATTAAATGGATTAATTGTGGTGTTAATATAATCTATGAAATTAATCTTCATTGGTTACCCTTAGGAAAACATATGGTAGACTTCCATTGTGTTGTTAAACGTGCAATGGTTTTAGTTAGTGCACTTAGTCTTTAACAAAAAAAATTATTATTTCACCCTTTAGTTGCCTAGTTGTGTTGTTTTCCTTTAGGGTTCCTGGTGGGGCATTACATTTGGTATCAGAGCCAGGTTTCAACACTGGGTACTCTGGGTTTGTAGTGTTCCTTTTAGTTGACCATCTTGCTTAGGTCATAATGTTTGTATCTTTGTTGTCTTATCCTTGCTATAGATCTGAACCGTTTTCTCTTTTATGGTACTAGGTCATGGCTAGGAAAGCTAGAGGAGTTGGTCGTATGGGTGGTTGCAAAGGAGGCAGAGGTGTAGGATGGGGCTGTGGTTTTGACCATCATAGTCCTTCACCACCACCCACTCATGTGAGCATTGAGCCGGAACAGTTAGTTCATCAAGAGCAGGAACAATCTGTTCATCAGAACTCTCAGCATGTAGGAGAACATGTTCTCAAAAGGGAAGAGCTGAGACAAATGTTTCAGGAGGTTCTAGCTAGATTAGGCCAAAGGCCTGAGTTTGAATAGCCTATTCATGCTCTGGTTGATGAGCCACTTCAACAGGTTCTAGAGGAAAGAGAGAGAGAGAGAGAGAGAGAGAGAGAGAGAGAGAGAGAGATCACCAAGGCGAGGGGAGATTCCAGCTGTCCGAGATCTACCTTCCTTGGGTCACATAAAGGACTTGATGAGGTCCAATCCTCCTTACTTTGATGGTATGGGTACTGGTCTTGAGCCAGAGACCTGGCTTATCAGCTTGGACCGGTGTTTCGCTATGTTTCCATACAGCAGTAACACCAAGGCAAGATGTGCTATTATGCGTCTAAATAAATTTGCTTCAATCTAGTGAAGATTAGAGGAGGAGAAGATCGGTGTATGCATTAACACCATCACATGGGAACTATTTCTGGAGAGATTCAGGGCAAGATTTCTCTCACCCCAGTGGAGGCAAACTCGAGCAGATGAGTTTTATGCCTTGCGTCAGTATGGGATGACAGTAGACCAGTATGAGCATAGGTTCTATGAGCTCAAACAATATGCCGGGATAGGTAATGACAAGGATATTCTTGTTCAACACTTCTTGAGAGGTTTGAATGACCGCATTAGTGGAGGAGTGAGGGTGTTTGAGCCACCTTTAGTGGAGATAGTCATGGCGAAAGCCAGATTAGTTGAGTTGAACCTTAGTCGTGCACTTGGTGGTCAACCAGGTGTGTAGATAGGGAGTGCACCTTCCAGTGGAAATAGAGCTTGAGGAAATCAGTCCCAGTCAGCTGTACCATTGAGGACTCCTTAGGCACCCACTAAGGGTGGACAGCAGCAGCAACTGTCGAAACCAAAATAGTTTCAGGTCCCTTCAGGGCAATCCTCGTAGAGTGAATCTCATGCCCCTAGCCAAAGAATTCTCTAGCAGTCTAGTAGGCCAACAGGTAATAGAGGACCAGGTAGAGGAGCTTGCTTCTCTTGTGGGCAGTTTGGTCACAAAGCCGCATAATGCCCCCAATGTTTCCATGATATAGGTAGTCAAAGGCCAAAAACTTCAGAGCTATAGTGGGAGATGCAGGGAGATCCCATAGAGTGTTTACAGTGGTGGATGACTACCAAATTGATCCTCAGGGGTCATACCATCGACCAGGTAAGGGTCCTATGGGACCCAAATGATAAGACCCCGATGATGTGGGAGGATGCAACAAAGATGAGAGAACTGTATTCTTATTTATTTTACGCTTCCAGAAGTAAGCCAAGTTTTGGGGGGGAGAATGTAGTACCCCTACTAGTTTGAACTCATTAAACTCATATTTTATTATTGGTTGTTTTTAGTGGATACATTACCATGATATGTTATTCAGATTTTTATGACATTACGCTTTATCTGGAGATGAGATGTATAATTTATTTGCAGTATTTCAGTACTTGTGATTTATGGCATTTTATGGATTATTGCTATGTACTGACATTTTACTTTATCTATGCAATGTGTAATTATATGTTGTGTGTTTACAAGTGTATTGGATGCAAGGGGATGATTTTCCTTCACTCATTTCGGTGAGATAGGGAACGTCGCGATTCTCCTTCATGGGTGTGTATGTCGTGTTTTCTATATTGTATATATATGCATGTGTGGTTCGGTGATGCAAGATATTGCAGGTACAAGTACCGGGTAGGTACGGGGTATTGTCTCCACCTAGCTTCATAGGTCTGAGCATGCCTTATATTTTCTGATGGAAGTGGAGGAGATAGTAGTTGACCATATTTTTACTCAGTTACACTCATATGAGTGTCGTCAGTTGGTCGTCTTGTCAGTTAGTTCGGTCTTTGTATTTTGTCATTTTATCTTTTATGGGTAATTGCTTGAGATTTGTTTAATTTGAGTGTCTTAGTGGATTTAATTAATTAATTAATTAAGTTTATGAAATTATCTCATTATTGTATTGTTTATGCATTGAGATTATAAATTTAGTTAATTAAAGAAATTATTAAATTAAGCTGCATAGAAATATATTTTTATTTAAATAGAAAAATAAATTAGATTAATTGTATTTATTATTTTCTAAAGTTATAATTAAATAAATGAATAAAAGGATTAATTAGAATTTAAATATTATTTTAATTCTTTATTTAGAAAATTAATTAATGTGCATGAGAAAAGAAAAAGAAAGAATAATATTTTTTTTAATTATTGCATATTAGCTTATCTTTTGTGATAAATTTAGAAAATAAAATAAAAATTATTATTATTCTAAATTTAGGTGTTTTTTGTGAAAAAACTATTGAACCTAGAATTTTAGTTTAAATAGGGGTTAGGTCTTTATTTTAGTTATACAGGAACAGGTCCATAATTTAGGTGAAGAAATTTATTGGAAGTTATTGAAGGGATTAGGGCTCTTCTACAGATTTCTTCCAGGAAAGCTTTACTAGGTTGGATGATTTCTTAGTTGTGGGTTTTAGTAAATATTTCTATTTTTTTTCTCTGATTGATGTGTGTGTGTAAAGTTATTTTTAAATGCAAACCCTCTTCTGGTGAGTTCGAGTTTTGTTTTAAAATCCATGCCTGATGTGTATTTCTAATTTATGAGAAGTATGTAATTTTGAGAAAATTAAGAGAAATTATTATAGAAAATTTGTAAAGATTTTAGGATGCATGGAAATTGAAATATTTGTGAGAAAGGATATTTGTCTGAGAAATGGTTTTATTACCTTAAGAAAATAAATTTAATTACACATTAAATTTATTTGGGTTAATTAAATCTTAAATTCTGTGAAAATGGAGTTATTGGAGAAATATTGTTTTTTATTATTACTGTTAAAATTTTATTTAAAAATAATAATAATAAATTAAAAAAATAAAAATAAAGGGTAGGGCATACTACCTACGGTAGCATCCACTACCGACGGTAGTATACAGTACTGCCGACGGTAGCAGTGCTACCGGCGGTAGTAGTGCTACCAGATAGTAGTACTAGCTACCGGTGGTAGCTTAGGCTACCGTGCTAAGGGCTTTTAACAAATTTTAAAGTGGTTTTAATTTTTAAAATTAATTTCTAACCCCTGTGCATACTGCGGTATGACTGTCTCGGGTTTCATACCCAAGGGTTGGATAAATAAAATTTATTATGTATATATGTATATAAATAGATATATGTGTATTCATATATGTGTTTATATATATATTTATATATTAGATATGTTTTTCTTATGGTAGTTATTATAATATTTTAAATATTATTTAATTACAGTTTGGAATGTTTCAGGAATAGAGCTTATAATTTTTATAAAAATGTTGAAAATACATTAGGAGAATTATTTTTATTTTAAATCTTTTTGGACAGATGACAAGAAGGATGGTTTTTTTTAAATAGTGGTATTTTCTTATTATTGGAAAAATCTTTATTCGCAAATGGGTAAGTGCAAGAAGTTGTGTCCACTTTTTGGCCAAAAAGTGGAAGTTTTTTCCCTTTTTTTTCGATTTCGTCCCATTTGACCTAAATATTTGAGGCACTTAAAGAATGAATCTTGAAAAAATTTAGTAGTAGAAAATGTAGTACTCGAAGTCTACTTTTCAAATATGTAATTTATTTTAATACCCAGATCTTAAAAATGAAGTTTGAATAGGCATCACTAAAACCTATAGTTTAAAAGTCACTTTTCAGGACCATACGATGCCCGTGTACGGCAAGCATAATTTGACCTAAATGAAATTTTTTTTATAAATCCTTTTGGGAAAACATCTATAACTCACTCACCTTTGATGAGAATGTTTTTTTGTAATTTGTTTTTGCATAGTTTTTTTTTTGTTAATTTTTTATTGGGCATAATCATTGTTTTCAAAAATTCTTGTGTACGACAACCATAATTTGACCTAAACTTAACTTTTTTTTGGTTTTTTTTTTTTAAAGCTGTATAGAATTGTCTCTAGTTTGATGCCATATAAATTTTTTTTCAAAAAACTTAAAAACAAAAAAGTTATTAAAAAACAAAAAAACCATGTTATTTCGAGTTTATAGACCTCTTTCATTAGTAATTATTTTAAAAATAAAAATATTGATCAATTTTTTTAAAAAAATACATATTTAGAATCTAGATAGTCACTACTATAATGGGTTTTCATTGTTTAAAAAAATAATGAAAATTTGGTGTTCAGATATATTTTTGAAGTCATTATTTTATATGAAGATTGATTTGGCCTTCAAGTTGTAGGTCAAACTAGGTCCAAGCCTAAGGGTCGGCTCTCCAAGCCATTTCCCAAGCCAAAAACTGAAGCTACAACCGAACCAAAGTTGAAATTTTTAGAAACGGGATCCCGTTTACAAAACGAGATCTCGTTTCATTTTTTAAAATAATTAAAAAAATGTTTAACACACGGAATCCCATTTCCTTTTTTTAAAATTAAATTTTTAAGTTTTTTTTTTAAAATTTGAAAAAACAAACAAACAAACAAACTATATATACATGAAATATTAAATTTAAGCTTAAGTCATATTTCCCTTTGTCTTTTTCCTTTCTTATACTTTAAGTTATATTTTATGTATATATTAGCAGGATGTTTGAGAATGGTTTCAGATCTCTAAGAGTTATAATATACAAATTCTAGATTTTAGAAGATCTTATAAATTGTGACGTAATAGAACCTATAATGTCATAATACAACCTATTATGTTATAATAAGTCTCATTGGTACATAATAGGTTCTAATGTATCATAATAGGTCATATTGTGTCATAATAGGTCCTATTGTGACATAATACGACCTATTACGTCATAATAGGTCCTATTATGTCATAAGACCCCTCAAAAGGACCTATTATGATAGTATACCTCTTAATAGGAACTATTATGACTTAAGACCCCTTAGTAAGACCTATTATGTCATAATAGGTCCTATAATGTCATAAGACCCCTTAAGAGGACATGTCATGTCATGATAGGTCCTATTATGTCATAAGACCCCTTAAGAGGATGTATTATTATATTATAACCCTTAGTAGGACCTATTGAAGGGTATTATGTCATAATAGGACTGATTATGACATAATAGGACCTATGATGACATAATAGGTCATATTATGTTATCATAGGTCCTCTTATGACATCATAGGTCATATTATGTCATAAAATCCCTTAAGAGGAACTATTATGACTTTGTACCCCTTAGTAGGACTTGTTAAGAGGTATTATGTCATAACAAGACCTATTGTGACATAATAAGACCTATAATATCATAATATGACCTATTATGTCATAATAGGTCCCTTTGTGACATAATAGGTCCTTTTGTGTCATAATACCCCGTAAGAGGACCTATTATGACATTATACCTCTTACTAGAACCTATTATGACATAAGACCCCTTAGTATGACTTATTATGACATAATAGGATCGATTATCATATAATAGGACCTATTATGTCATATAGGTCCTATAATGTCATAAGACCCCTTAAGAGAACCTGTTATGTCATAATTGGTCCTATTATGTTATAAGGCCCCTTAAGAGGACCTATTATAACATTATGCCCCTCAGTAGGACTTATTAAAGGGTATTATGTCATAAAAAGACTAATTATGACATAATATGATCTATGATGATGTAATAGGTCCTATTATGTCATCATAGGTCCTATTATGACATCATAGGTCATATTATGTAATAAAACCCCTTAAGAGGACCTATTATGACTTTATACCCCTTACTAGGACATGTTAAGGGGTATTATGTCATAATAGGACCTATTGCGATATAATAGGTTCTATTGTGACATAATAGGTTCTATTGTGACATAATACGACCTATTATGTCATAAGACCCCTTAATAGGACCTATTATGACATAAGACCCCTTAGTAGGATCTATTATGACATAATAAGATCGATTATCACATATTATGGCCTATTATGTCATAATATGTCCGATAATGTCATAATAGGTCCTATAATGTCATAAGACCCCTTAAGAGGACCTAACATTATATCCCTTTGTAGGACACATTAAAGGGTATTATGTCATAATAAGACTAATAATGACATAATAAGACCTATGATGATGTAATAGGTCTATTATGTCATCATAGGTCTTATTATGACATCATAGGTCATATTATATTATAAAACCCCTTAAGAAGACCTATTATGACATAATAGGACCTATGTTATGTAGGTAGGGGGTAAGGGGAGGTGTAGAGAGATAGAAAAGATAAAGAGTAAAGAGTTAAGGATGTGAGAGAGGTAGAGACATAGTTTTAGATTTTGGGAGAGAGAGGACAAAGTGAGATAGAAAGGAAAAAAAAGACAGAGAAATGTGACTTATATATAAATTTTATATTTCATGTAAAGCTTGCATTTTTAAATTTTTTTAAAAAAAAAAATGGATCTCGTTTTGTTTTTGAAATGAGATCCCATTTCTAGATCTAGGCTTGGGATCCCGAAGCTAAACGGGATCCCGTTTCAAATTTTGACTCAGGATCCCGATGAGAAACGGGATCCTGTTTCGTTTCTCATGCGTTCCATGAGATTTGCCTTTTTTTTCTAAGTGTAAAACTTCCACACTAAGTGGACACAACTTTGTACACTTACCCAAATAATTTATGCTTTGGTTGTTTTAAGAAAAGATTGCTTGTATTAGGATCTTGTGTAAATGGTTTTTTCAGTCAAGCTTAAATTTCATTGGTATTCTGGTTGAATTGTCATTGTGTCCTATGTTATTATTTCTCCTAGACCAGATGTTGTTGTATAACCTATTTGATATGAGCCATTGTGTGTTTTTGTCCAAATGTTCAATCTTGGGTTGGTATTTGTGTATCCTTCACCTGTGCTTGTCAAGATTGTTTATGGTTGTTTGTTTCGCCATAGAGTTCTCATAGAGAGAAACATTTCTTGTTAGTGTCCTAGGAGAGAGAGTGGTTTTCGAGCGGGGGCTGTGCCCAAAGTGGATGACAGGATAACCCATTGAAAGTTAGTTAAAAAGTGATAACCTAATAATTGATTAGGGGGTGGGTAGATTAAATATTAATTAAGATAAATGTACCTCGTGCATAGGTGAGTGCTTGTACAGGGCTCATAATGTTACGAGAAGGCCTAGAATGGCAAACTTACCACCTTGTCTTCATGAAAGGATTGGTAGGGTCCGCATGAGACTTAGTTGGAACCGGAGGCTCGGGAGAGGTTACCAGGAGAAACTCGAGGATGGGGGCCAGGACCTATGGAGGCTATACCATGGTAACCATCAAGCTATGCGATGACACTCTCTTCTTAGAGTCACTAGTGTTTTGTGAGTTGAGTCACATGGATGTTTGCAAAGTCTTGTAGTCCTTTCGTACTTGTCTTACTTTGCTTGCTTGAGGGTTTTCTACTATCTCCTAGCATGGTGGGGTGGTTCCATTTCGGGGTCACATGGTCGGGTGGTAGTGCCACTTCCCATCGGATGTTCTGGATTGTATCTTCATGCGAGGAAAGGCTTCACTGGTGTTTCTTGGTTCGTGGTTTATGTACCAGCTCTTGTTCGAGATCATTGTTCAGTGTAGACCTTGTGGTCATTGTATCAGACTTTTATGTAACCTTGATATTATATCTTTGTAATTAGTGGTATTATTGGAAGCCATGTATTTATGGATATTGTAATATTATTTTGTCAGTGAAATGAATGTTATTGTTTTGAGCTTATGTTTAAATGGGTTATGGAAATTGGATACATTGGAATACTTTTATTTCTTTATTATGAAATTTGGATGTATGTGTAGTTTTAAACTTAAGTTTTCAATTTATCTAATTAAATGGATTAACTGTGGTGTTAATATAATCTATGAAATTAATCTTCGTTGGTTACCCTTAGGAAAACATATGGTAGACTTTCGTTTTGTTGTTAAACGTGCAATGGTTTTAGTTAGTGCACTTAGTCTTTAACAAAAAAAAAAATTATTTCACCCTTTAGTTGCCTAGTTGTGTTGTTTTCCTTTAGGGTTCCTGGCGGGGCATTACAAGGTCAATGCTTGGCAAATTACACTATGTTGTTCACAACAGACCAAATATTGCCCATGTGGTTGGTATTGTTGCTAGATTTCAGAAAAATCCAAAGGAAGCACATCTGATAGCAACCAAGAGAACTTTTAGATATCTGAAAGGTACAATTGACTATGGATTATGGTATCCATGTGGAGGAAATTTTGATTTGATGGTGTACACAGATGTTGATTGGGCAGAAAATGTTGATGACTGGAAAAGTACTACCGGTGGAGCATTCTTTCTAGGATGAAGGCTAGTTTCATGGAGTAGTAAGAAGAAGAGTTGTACTTCACAATCTACTACTGAAGCTGAGTATGTTGGAGCTTATATGAATTGCACACAAGCTATTTGGATGAGGCACATTTTGGAAGGTTTTAAGATGAAGATCTCAGAACCTATAAAGATTTTATGTGATAATACAAGTGCCATAAATATTTCTAAGAATAATGTTTTGCACACTCGCACCAAGCACATTGAATTGAAGTATCACTTTTGGAGGGAAAAAGTTCAAAGTAAAGATGTTATCTTAGATCATGTTTCTACCAAGGAGTAGCTTGTAGATATTTTTACCAAACCTCTGCTTAAGACTATATTTGAGTGTCTTAGAAGACAACTAGGGGTTGTACCCCTTCATGAAGTTAGTTGAGCATGATGCTAACTGCATCAGTCCTTGAATCACATATAGAATTTTACATGGATTGAAGTAGAAGTGGATGTATTCCATAGGGGGAGCATCCAGTTGCAGAATGATATTTGGTGCACAGTGAAAATTTAACATTACATGTTTTACTTTCAATTTGGCATTGTTGTCAAAGGGGGACATGAATTATATGATTGATGAGAAGAATTTTCTGACTGGTAAAGGGAATCTAAGGACAGGCTGAAGACAGACAGTGTATGGTGAATGCTTGGTAAAGTAAACTAGGATTCCTATTCACCCATCCACAACAACAATCAAAGGTGTTGATATTTGTATTTCCATCAATGCCAAAGGGGGAGATTGTTGGTATTTGCATGATTGTTGGCATTTTGCATAAAGATTGTATTAATGATATGATATGTTGTCATTAATGTCAATTGAACTGGTAATGGTATTTATGATATTGATAATGTTGTTGTTATTATTGATATTATCTTGTAACCGGTTGGAAAGGCTTTGTGGAAGATGTTGGGAATCGGTATGTAAGTTTGTAAGGTGAATCGGTGTATAAGGTTAAACCCTTTCTATTCTAGTTAACCGGTAAACCCTACTAGTTGTTTTTGATAAACCCTAACCGATCAAGATTTGTTGAAATGAGATCTAAGGTTGAGCGGTGAAGATGGAGACACGTGTGATCATTGTATGAGGATAAGTTCAAATTTTTTTGGCGTGTTTGTTTGTTTGATCATCTAGGGAATGAGAAAAGTGGATTGCATCTAATGCATAGCGCGTGATGAGTTACAAGTCCGATGAAGTGGTGATCATGGAGCGGTTAGAATTTTCTTGAAGAATGTGTATGGATTGCTATGTAAATCCAACTGTCACATTTGAACCAATTTGTTTATAATCTCTATGAGAGAATTAGGTTTTTGTTGTGTTACTAACTAGCTAATTTGTATTTAAGGTCAATGAAGTTGTTGTGTTAATGTGTTGGCAAAATTGGCAGAAATCAGTTGAGTGTGTGGTTGCCTAAGTGGTGAATGGATCTGCAGTTTGTGTAAAGGTAGATTGAAGCTTAAAAGGATCTAATCAAGAAAACCTGTTGTTTTCTAACAATTACAGCATAATTGAAATCCCCTAATCGGGTAAGCTCTAACAGGCTTGGTTACTTCTTAAATCCTTTAACAAGGTGGCCCTTTAGCTTGGATTTTCAAATCCTCTACCGAGGTTACTCCTAACAAGGTATTTTTCTTTTCATCAAGCCATTATTGAAATCCCTTAACCAGATGACTCCTAATAGGATCAGTTCTTAACATGACTTATTGTAAAAGCTTTAACAAGCTTGGCTCCTAATAGGGCGAACTTCAAAAGAGTTCATGATAGCTATCTTGTGAGTGTCATCTCACTATGGTTTTTACCTATTTGGGTTTTCCATGGATAAATATTTGTGTCATATGGTGAATGTTTTTGTGGTCATGATCTTATGTGTTGATTCGATTAACTACTTAACTATTCTGATAAGTCATGATAACTGGAAGCATTGAGAGATTGAGTATGTTGATATATGGTTAAGCATTTTGACATTTACAATGTTTGAAGTTGTTTACTATTAAGTTGGTATAACAATTAACCCGTTGATCTTGAGTATTATTATGTGTATTGATCTTGTCAAGTGAAAGTTTACTTTGTGTGTTTAAGTTTGAGTTTGGGAAGTTTGTATGAATTTTTTAGATTACTGATTCACCCCCCCCCCCTCTCAGTTATCTACTAGATACTTATTCTTTCATCATACCATCAAACCCTCCCATGGGAGAAAAGCATAAAAAGCTTGGTTCAGAGGGTGGACAAGGTGCTGCTGCTGGGAAGATTAGTTCAGGTCCATGTACTAGAACTAGGAGCTATAGCTAGGACCAGGGAACCTCCAGATTCATCAAGGAGGACTTGGAAAAGATTAATAGGAGTATTATTTAGTAAAATACTAAATTTATGCACTCTCTTAGTTGAGTGTGTGGTCCTTTTTTTTGGTTCAACTTTTTATTTTTTGTTGTCAGTCTGTGTGGGGCTTGTCCCCTGTTCTACTTAGTTTTTGGTCTGGTTGGTTGCTGGCCTTGGTTTGTAATACTTTTGGTTTCAAGTCCCTATAAAACCTATTTATCTTTACAAAAAACATTCATTTATATTTGATATAATAATTTTTGACATTTTTTTGTTTGTTTACAAAAGTAAAAAAAAAAAAAAATTTCCTTGTTGTGAAGTGTCATGTTGGCTATTATCATTACCGTAAATAATATAGTCTATGTTGGTGTAAATAATTATTCATCATGGATATTATTACACTTACTTAAGTTTACTTAGGATAATGCATTTCATAGTAGTTTGGATATGAGACACTTGGGTGTTTGTGCCACATTGGGATAGTGTGTGTAGGAGAAATTCCACCTCTTATGGTGTTGATCTTGTTATTACACTATCATATCCACTTATTGTGGAGTGATAATTCCACCTTCGGTGGGTGATCCACCTCATGTGGAATATTATATTATTTCTCCTACCTACCCACACCTATTTCCTACCTACCCTTGTTTCTTATTGAGCCACATGTCATGTTTGTGTGCTCATACATATCCCTAGCCTTGCCTATATAAGCAGGCTCATCTACATTGTATGTAATAACGATAATCCAGTTGATTATTGATCATCTTCTATTGATGAGAATACAGTTTATTCTTGTCCCATATTATGTCTCTATCTTGTACATTTCAATGACTTCTTGATCTTGGCAAAATCCAACATGGTATCAGAGCTATTGGAGCTTCATTGATTCGTCTTGAAGAGGCATTATTGTGACGTCAAGAGGCAGATCTGAGGAGCATCATCATTTGGAGGCATCCTAGACCAGATCCGACCTCTCCATTGCGTCTGGAAGGCCATTTCCATGAATTTTGGTTATAAAGTTGGCCTATTTTGGTGAGAAAAAAATTTTTCCCCAATTTTGCTTATCGTATGGATTTTTCGAATATTCATTATTTTTTCAAAAAAAAAATTTCTGCATTTTGTTTTGAAAAATCGAAAAAATCAAAAAATTTTTGAAAAAATTCGAAAAAAAATCAAAAAAAATTGAAAAAGAAAAGCAAAAAAAAAAAATCATTTTTGGGGGGTCCGCAGACCCCCCCCTGCGCACGCCGTACTCGTTTTGCAGGTTCCACAGAGCACGTACCTGTGCGGTGTACTCCGTCCATGCCACAGACTGCAACCGCCCGTACCTCGCCGACCTGCACGCGCTCCAAGTTCCTGTCTGGCAGACTGTACCCGCTATCTCCTCCGGCGCCCGTTCCTCGCTGACCGCGCCGACACAGTCTCCAAGCGCCGCAGCCCGCAGCACCGGTCCTCCCCGCTCCGGCTCCCGCAGCTCCCACTCTCCTCCGGCTCCTCCGGTCCTCCCCACCCCCGGCGCCTCGTCTCCGGCCCTCGCCTCCGCAGCTCTTCCTGCTCCGCCATTCGAGCGCAGCCAGGCTCCTGGTTCCGCCTCCGGCTCCTCCGACACGTCAGCCACGCGGAAAACCTGCCACATCATCTTCCGTACACCACGTAGATCAAACCGTACGCCACGCAGACAGTATGAACTGCCACATCAGTCGCCCAGTCACCTTGCCACATCAGCATTCCGTACAGTACGGAACATACACAGTCAGTACGCCACCTCATCCGTCCGTACGGTACGGACGCCCAGTCAGCCAGGCAGCGAAGTTTTGGCGACGGTCATACGGCCATCAAATTTAACCCAGTGAATTGATGATGTCAGCGCCACATCAGCAGGGTTTGAAAATTTTTGGACCCCCTCTCATTTGCATTTTTGATTTTGCAGTTCAACTTGAAATGGCCATAACTTGCTCATTTTTGCTCCTTTTTGGGTGCAATGTTTTTTGAAATGGGCTAGAATTTCGTGCTCTCCGCAATGGTGAAAGAATTTTTTGATTTTGATGCACGGATTTTTCAGAAAATGTAGTTTTTGGTGACTGTCCCTGAGTAATCCCAGTTTTTGCAACTTCAGAGGCTTCGTTTGGGGTCATCCGACCTCCTTTTTAGGTGCTGTTTTTTTTGAAAGTGCGTATTTTTTCATCTACTTTCACATAATGTTATCAGATTGATGTCATTGTAAGTAAAAATTGTACTTTCAGATCTTGGCCATTTTTGGCTCTCTTGGTACTTGTATATTTGCTTGAATCTCAGTTAGATTCATTGCACTATTGATTTAAGTCTCTTGTATCTCATTTGGGAAGTTGTAAAATTTGCATCATAAGCCCACTTTGCCTTGTTTTGCAAGTGGCTCATTGTAATCGCACTAAGTATAAAGTGCCAAAATCATCACTTTAGGGGGGGTACTTTGATTGATTGAATTTGGGGGGTGTCTCTTGTGCTTTTGTGCTCTTGTGTTCTTTCCTTTTTGCTGCTATGGGTTCTTCTAAGTTTCCTCTCTTAACTCCACATAATTATGCTACTTGGAAAATTGATGCATGGAGTAAACTTATGGAAAAAGGACTCACTCATTACATTGATGGAACTATTATTGCTCCAGCTGATCCTAAGGCTGATCCAGTTGGTCACTTAGATTGGCTCACTAAAAATATCATGGCAATTGGTACCTTAAGAAAGTATGTATCAAAGGATCTCATTTTTCATATTGAGAAATGTACTCTAATCAAGGATGCTTGGCAAAAGTTTCAAGACTTGTATGGTCAAGTTGATGAGATTAGGGGATATCAAATTGATAGTGATCTCACCATGTTAGATCCCAAGAACTTTGATACTATACAAGATTATGTCACTAAGGCAAATGAGTTGAGGGCACAACTCAAAGATTGTGGCATTGATAAGAAGGATACTCAATTGATATTCAACTTGATAGGGAAGCTTCCACAAGAATATGCAGCATTTGTTTCTAGTTTCCAAACTCATAGGATGACAATGGGTTCAAGCTACAAAATGCCTACATTTGATGCTTTCAATGAAATGTTGATGATGGAACAAACTAAGTTGATAAGCATGGGCATTCTTAAGGCTTCTTCTAAGTCTCAAGCATTAGTGGCAAATCAAGGGAACAAAGGAAATCAAGGAAAGGACAACTCAAACAAGAAAAAATGGAAATCAAAGCCTAAAGACAAAGCATCATCTTCTCCACAACAAGGAGATTCATCTTCTTCCAAGAAAGATAATTCACCAAAGAGAGAGAGACCTACTTGTTCTTATTGTAAAAAGATTGGTCATTAGGAACATCGTTGCCATACTAAGAAGATTGATGAGCTTACACATATCATCAAAAAGCATAACATTGATTTGCCTAAAGTCTACAAGAAGGATGATTCATCAACTTCCACTTCCTCACATTCAAAAGGAAAAGGGCAAGCATTCATGGCTTCTACAAATGGAAAAACTCACTCTTTTGGAACAAGAAAAGGACAAGCTCTATGTGCTACAACAAATCATACTTCAGAGAGATGGCTTCTAGATTTAGGGACTTCTCATCATATGGCATCTTCACAGTCTATGTTCTCTACATTTGAGCCTTGCACCATGCCTCAAATTTTGATGGGCAATCATACATACATGGATGTGATTGGGAAAGGATCTATTGACATTGGGGATAACTCCTTCAATGATGTGTTGTGTGTACCCCACTTGACAAACAATCTCCTTTCTATCTATCAAATCACACATGGCGCAACTAAGAGAGTTGTGGAGTTCACACCTGACTCAGTTTTTATTAGAGACATGGAGACTAGAGCTATCATTGCGACTGGGGTGGTTGATCATGCATCTCGGTTATACTCCTTTTCAGATTTTGTTGATGATGATGATTTCACATTTGATGATTCTACACATGATGATCACACTTATTGTGATGATTCAGATTTTGAGGAGAACTTTGGACACTTGAACATGGGGATTCTCACATGTGACCCCATTCTTGAGTCTTGTACTTCATCTCCTCATATTGATATTACATCACCTATTGCACCTGATTATGCAGATAGTGTGACAGTTTTGCCTTCATGTGATTCAGTGCAGCAGGATATACATTGTCTTCCAGCTTCAGATTCATGGGATGATTACATGACAGATATTGCAGGTTTGTTTGTGGAATCCTACATTGCAGATTTGGGAGACATCATTGATGACATACATCTTCTCCTTGATGAAGATGATCCTTCTTCGATTGTTGCGAGGGCACACTCTGACCCTCTTGTTCATTCTCTACATGATCATTCTTTTGAGGTTGACATGATTGTGGATACTTATGTACAGCAGTTGGAGGAGGTCTCTTTATTCTTTGAGGAGACACATGAGTCTTTGGATATTGTTCTACATCCATCTTCACTAGATATTGGAGTTCCTTTTTCAGCAGTGTGGAGCAGTTCACCACCTTTGGATGGGGTATCTTTTAGCATCGACATGGGGACACTTGAGCAGTTTTCAGAGATTCCTTTCATCATGAGTTTTCTTCATACATCTTCCCTTCATGATTGGGGAGACTTCATGGATACACCTTTGGTTTTGTTTCTTCCTAAGGGGAGGAATGTTGTTCGACGTTCGTGGAGCAGTTTCTTCATACATCGAGCTTCTATCATTGGTGCAGATTCTTCATTGAGGGAGGATCACAGTTTGACTTCTCTTCTTCTCTCATATGGGGGGGACTTTTTCCTCACATGGGGTTTTGTTCCTCACATACTTCTTTGAGAGTTCTCTTGTATAGCTTTCATCTCTCTTTTTGGGGGAGGGTTTTTTCCCATTGGGTTTTTCTCTCTTTCCCCACTTTGTGAGAGATTTCATTGCATTGGTTTGCATGCATTTGCATTTGTGCATGGGTACCTAACATGGCCTCGTAGCCGGGACCCATCTTGCATTGCTTAGTTGCATTGTAGACTTAAGTGCATTCCCCTAAGTTGCACTTAAGGGGGGGTGTTGGTGTAAATAATTATTCATCATGGATATTATTACACTTACTTAAGTTTACTTAGGATAATGCATTTCATAGTAGTTTGGATATGAGACACTTGGGTGTTTGTGCCACATTGGGATAGTGTGTGTAGGAGAAATTCCACCTCTTATGGTGTTGATCTTGTTATTACACTATCATATCCACTTATTGTGGAGTGATAATTCCACCTTCGGTGGGTGATCCACCTCATGTGGAATATTATATTATTTCTCCTACCTACCCACACCTATTTCCTACCTACCCTTGTTTCTTATTGAGCCACATGTCATGTTTGTGTGCTCATACATATCCCTAGCCTTGCCTATATAAGCAGGCTCATCTACATTGTATGTAATAACGATAATCTAGTTGATTATTGATCATCTTCTATTGATGAGAATACAGTTTATTCTTGTCCCATATTATGTCTCTATCTTGTACATTTCAATGACTTCTTGATCTTGGCAAAATCCAACAGTCTACCTTAGTTTCTATGAGAGTAGGCCTCTGGTCATTCATCCCCATCTTCTTGTAGCTATCTATGTTTCTTTGTTAGTAAACTTGTTTTTCTTTTGCTTATATAGCATGGTTAAGATTCTTTATGATATTGCACAACATTAATTCTATTTACTCTCTTGTATAGAAAGATATATGTGTAGAAAATAGATTCCCCATTATTTCTATAAAATCCTTGAAAGCTCAGAAGTGGGTTCTGGTTCAAGGAGGCAAAGTTTGTAAGACAAATGATTATACCACTTTTGCAATTTGGTGTTCAAATTTTTGGATCTCATTGTACAACATTATGGATCTTGATAATTATTCTGTAAGTGTAGATGTATTAGGAAAGATTGGATCTATTGATTCACAATTTTCTCAATTTTGAGTACTTGCCATTTCTTCTTAGAGTTTTCAATCCTTCTTAAAACTAAGCAAAAAAATAATGCAAAGCAGTGCCTGCATGTTGAATGAATCGAGTAAATTGATATCATCTATGTGCATCAGAACTTGAAGTGCTTAAGGATTTCCAAGATCTCCCAATAGATATTATTTCCTTCACATCATTTGGTAACAGTTTTATTTACATAAAAATAAAATCTCTGATATATAGGCCAAACAATTTAATTTTACATGAGATTATGTTAAAAAGTCTTATATAGGAGAATATAGGAGATATAATAAGTGGAGAGCAAAAATTTTGATAACTCAATTAAAAACTATTGTGCATCATATTAAGTGTAAAGTTGACAGCTAGACAATACCTAATACCTATTTTGTGTGTGGTGAAGATAGAATAACACCACATCATGAAGGGCTCTATCAATAGTGACATATATATCAATTATAGAGATATCTTGAGAGTGGAAAATCTGAATTTTGTTTGATGAGAGAATATTGAATAGAAGTGTAAACTTTTTTATCAAGATCAATTATAGAAGATGTTATATAAAGAAGGCTTATATGCTTCATAAGGATTTGGTGCCCTTGTGTCTTAGGGTTGGGTTTGTATGCTACCAGTTTTTTGTACTCTTGGTACTATAGACTACTTTTGTCTTATAGATATTATTAAAATCTATTTCATTTCATTTTAGCATGTTGATGCCATGTGCAAAGATGGTATAGAAGTGGTTTCCCTAGTGTAATCAAAAAAATTGGTTGTCTAACTAATATAATATCATAATCATCATTATTCTAAACAAATGGCTCAATTATATGTTGCAAATCCTAGTTTGACTCCATGTGCCCCATGTAAATATCGAAGTGGCTATATGTAACCAACTAAAATGTCAATTCTACAAGGAAAAAATGTACATCAAAATATGTGTCATTTACCCTTTCAATGATGTTTCATCCAACATGTCTAAGTTGAGTGCACCATTTTGAGGAAAATGGTAAAAAAATGTATGAGCCCTAGCTTACTCATATATGATTGGAAGTTACTATCAAATAAAAGCAACATGTTTCCTTGTTGAAATTCACACTACTTAATGTGGTGATCATGCCATTACTCTACTATCATTTCTCAATGCACTATCCAGTGCTCCAATAGTTATATGTTCCTCTTGTAATTAATACAATGCACATGTTAGATACGTAGAATTTCCTGAGAATCATTATTTTCTTCTCATATACTAACTAAAGGGGAGTATAGTTAATGAGCCCATTAAATGTTGTTCAATATAGCCAAAGAATGAAAAGAACATGGTCATCCTAATCATAACCCTACATCAAAAACATTTAATAATATATTTTTTATAATTATATTAAAAACTTCCACAATATCATTAGTGTGTTTATGATAAGGCATATTGGATCATGAAAGTAGGAAAAAAAAAATTAGATTATAGACACTCTTGGCTATGGTGAAACTTAGTAAACAACCAAAATTGGTCATATTGCTTTTGAAGATGAATTTTCAGATTGTTTAACTATACAATCCTTACTATTTGGTGACTTTTTCTAGTGATTATGGTAGTTCATGGTGATTATGATGTAATATTAAGTAGAGCAATGTGTCTTGAGTTAGATATGCCTTACAAAGTTAATCACTCAATTTTCAAAAGGTTCTTGGGCAAGCATAGGAACTAATAGAAATTAATTGTATATGTTTGGTTTCCCCATGAGTATCCTTAGAAGTGACCATCATATACTAACTAGTAAAATTATTTATGTAATAACATATCCCATATTGACACATAAACAAGGTAATCACATAGGAAATTAGGTTTACATAATCTAATAGAATTCATAAATATGTAATAATCTATGAGCCCATTATCTCCCTAGTAAAACCCTATGTGGGTCATGATGGCACATGAAACTATTTGAGATCACCTAGAATTTGAAGAACATTGTGTATGATGTACAAAACTTGTCCTTTCTTGTAGCAATATTAAATGGACATGTACAAGATCAATATATATTATGATTCCAACTCATGAGACCAACTATCATCAAATTTTTAAAGTACATTGATACCAATGTAGCAAGTTAGTAATGATTATTAGTGCTTAGTAACAACCTATGAATCAAAATAAATAGCATACCAAGGTCAAGACTTGAATCAATATGGGTGTAGATGAATACAAGGTGTTGGTCAAAATTCTACAATCACTTGCTATAGTGTTGGAAAGATATGGCATACTTAGTGGAAATTCATCAAATTCCACTTTTGTAGATACTATTATGATGACCATAAGACCAAGTACTAAACCAAAATTCTATAAAAAGTAAAGACCCTAAATAAAACTATCTAGATAACCTATGACAGTTATGTCACCATGCCCCAAAACGAACCCATGAAGGTTTTATCACATACATTGTACCATGACTCTAGGGCCTATGTGTTGCATGAAGATTAGAGTGAATCTCCAAATAAGGGTTGTTTCCCTTGATATCTCACCTTATTTGACCTATACTATTGCAATGAATGAGGAAAAGGAAAGGAGATAACTTGAAATGAAAACTATAATCCACTATGATGATGCATCAAATATTTATTGAGATTAGTATTGTAGTTTTGATACACAATCATACAATGCCCAAGATGGTCCTTACACAGCTCAAGAGTGTTCACCTATTTATGCATTAGCATTTCATGAGGAGGCTGGATGTTTCAATAGTTTTGAAGGAAAAGGAAGGTTTTCTCACAACTACAAGTTATCCACCATGTGGGTTTCACTGGTTGGGCAATATCATATCATGTGCATTCATATTGGGGGGTTTAATATCCTAAAAATGAGGGTACAATATATTTCCTATCAGTGAAAATAGGGGGGTTTTTAATTTGGGCTATGAAAAAATGCAATATTTGGTGAAAATAGGGGGCTTTTTATTCAAGTTGTGTATTGGAAGGGGTGGAAAAAAAGGATTCTAGGGCAATATTTTTTGAAAATAGGTGGGTTCTCTAGTATGCCATGAACACATGTGATATAACCTAAGTTCACTAAGTGAAGCCCCCATGTTATCCACACTCATACACAACTCACAACCTGCAAGAAAATGTGTTTCCCTTCCTAGAGATGCTAAGATGAGACATATATTGGAGGATTTAGTACAAAAATCACATAAACATACATCAATCATGAAGTTGCATATAATAAAGTAACACACTAAGAAGACAAATTGTTTTATTTCAATTGATGAAATAGTATTTGATTGAAATGTTAGAAACATGGTTGTCGTTGCACCAAAAGATTGACTTGTTAATGTTCAATACAACCAAATGATTTAATGAATACATTGGAAGTGGTTAAGACAGGTTGCAAACTCAATCACTATGCTGACACACAACACAAGGAGACCAAGGGCACACCCCTTGCAACTATCCCCCTAGTGCAAGTGAGGGGTTTGAACACTTGACCTATTCTCTGATACCACTTGTTAGAAACATAGTTTTCATTGCACCAAACAATCAACTTGTTAATACCCAATACAACCACAAGATTTAATGAATCCATGGGAGGTGGTTAAGCCATGTCACTTGTAAACCCCTCACTTACATTGGGTGGGGAGGGGGTGGGATTGTTGCAAGGTGTATGTCCTTGGTCTCCTTGTGTTGTGTGTTATAGTGCTTGGGTTTGTGACATGATTTCACCACATCTCATGGATTCATTAAATCTCTTGGTTAGATCAAGTATTAACAAGTTGATCTTTTGGTGCAAAAGA
Organism: Cryptomeria japonica; assembly: GCF_030272615.1. Lineage (NCBI taxonomy): Eukaryota > Viridiplantae > Streptophyta > Pinopsida > Cupressales > Cupressaceae > Cryptomeria > Cryptomeria japonica. Next base: position 439,719 of record NW_026728851.1, on the reverse strand, counting down.
AATCATGCTTCTCACCAGAAATTCTTCTTATTCTTCATAAAGTATTATAATTATTTTCTTGATCTAAAATTGAATCAGAGCCACAAAACTAGCTTATAGCTTGAAAAACAAGTTCTATATCCATAACAATCCTATGTATGCAATAGTTAGAACCTCTTTCAATGACCTCTAGGCATCTCTTTTGTGCTACAGTAGCTTCCTAAAGTTTTGGAACATGTATTGAGGAAGATTTACTTGGTCAAAATTCATCCTTGCACCCTGAAGGATCCTTTTCCTACTTTCTCAAAAAAACCTCTAAGTACCTTTTTAGTCATCACATAGGCATAATATTGTTCGGCTATTCAAATTAAACGAGTAAAGGGTGTGTTGCATAAGTTAAGTCCACTTTTTGGCCAAAAAGTGGAAGCGTTTTCTCTGATTTTTCAAAATTTGCCACATTTGACCTAAAAATTTGAAACACTTAGAGATCGAATTTTGAAAAAGGTCAATAATATGAAATGCAATACTAAGAGTCTAGTTTGAAAATATGTAATTTATTTTAATGCCCAGATAATACAAATTGACTTTCATAAGGGATTTCTAAAAAACCACTATTTAAAAATGTTTGTTTTAGGACCATACCATGCATGTGTATGACCACCAATTTTGACATAAATAAAAGTTGTTTTCAAATCCTCTTTGGAAAATATCTATAAGACACTGAAGATTGATGAGGATTTTTTTTAATTAATTTTCTATTGGCTATAATTACTGGTTTAAAAACCTCTCATGTATGGCGACCATAATTAGACCTAAACTTATCATTTTCTTAACTTTTTTTCCATATGAAAAGTATTTTGTACCAGTTAATAAAAAAATAGACAAAATAATCAAATCTTTAAAAAATTACATATTTGGAATCTAGAGAACATAATCTCTAGTGGGTTTTAATTTCATTTGATATTTTTATACAAAGGGCATCAAACATATGCTCAAAGGCATTTTTTTCTTACTCACATGATCTAACCTAGTAATTGCTAGACCCTAATATTTGAATTTATTAAAGAATTTAATAGATAAAAATTAATACCTACTTGCTAACCTATCAAAAGATATCTAATGTCTTGTTTAATAAGTCACTAATACATTTAATACTTGATGAATATAAAAGAGGGATTAACTCAATTTGATTTGAATATCAATTTGATAATTTAATAAATTATTGATAACCATGCATGCGATAATAGTAAATTGGTAACCAATGTTCATATATGAAAAAAACCAAAGTTAGGTGCTCTCACATATGCTTCTGTCATTTTACTTCTTACCATATATCATCTATTGATCAATGTGAGTTGTTGATTATTCTCAAGATTCATTGACTCAAGGTGGTGGTTAAAAGTGGAATATAATTGACATGTGGCAACACAAGTTAACAGCTACTAGTCAAAAGGATGATATGCAAAATTTTAAGGGGTCCACCCTTATGACAATGAATTATGGTATGAGATGGATATTGATGTGCCCAATATTATTTTGGCCTATACAAAAAGTTAGAAGATGCACATCTTTATCCATAGTCATAAATAAAAAGGAGGATTTAAAATTGATTGTCAATTCTTATTGGCCAAAAGATTAATATCTGAATTCTTTGTGTAGGTTATTTAAAGGGCTTGTCTTTGTGGTGACAAATAAAAAAAGATTGTGGTGTATTAAGTGGCATATCATATGGGTCCACTCAATCTGCTTGGTAAATATTGACAACATGTTTCAAGCTATTTAATAATTCACATACAAACAATGTGTTCATTTCTATTAGGAAATATATTGTTAGTTTGAATTTTGATGTAATGGTTATGAGTTGTTTTAAACAACTTGTTGATTCTGTTAGAAGTACGATTGTCATTGCACCAAAAGATTGACCTATTAATGCCCAATAGAACCCTAGAATTATAGAATCTATGGAGACCAAGGGTACACACCTTGAAATAATCCCCCCTAGTGCAAGCGAAGGGTTTGAACCTGTGGGGTGTTTGCAAGAAGTTGAGTCCACTTTTTGGCCAAAAAGTGGTAGTGTTTTCCCTATTTGACCTAAAAATTTGAAGCACTTAAAGAATGAATCTTGAAAATAGTTAGGAATAGAAAATCTAGTGCTTGAAGTCTACTTTCCAAATATGTAATTTATTTTAATACCCAAATCTTAAAAATTAAATTTGAATATTCATTACTAAAACCTATAGTTTAAAAGTCACTTTTCAGGACCATACCATGCCCGTATACGACAAGCATAATTTGACCTAAATGAAAGTATTTTTCTGAATCCTTTTGGGAAAAGATATGTAACTCACTCACCTTTGATGAGGATATTTTTTTGTAATTTTTTCTGCTTTTTTTTTTGTTAATTTTTTATTGGGCATAATCACTATTTTGAAAAATACTCATGTACGACAAATATAATTTGACCTTAACTGAAACATTTTTTTATTTTTTTAAAACTATGTAGAATTGTCTCTATATTGATTCCATACAAAAAAAATTCCAAAAAACTTAAAGACAAAAAAGCTATTAAAAAACTAAAATACTTTGTTATTTCAAGTTTATGGACCTCTTTCTTTAGGAATTATTTTAAAAATACAAATATTGATCCATTTTTAAAAAAAATTACATATTTGGAATCTAGACAACCTCTATTGTAATGGGTTTTCATTACTTAAAAAAAAAATCTGAAAATTCGCTGTTCAAATATATTTTTGAAGTCATTATTTTGTATGAAGATTGATTTGGCCTTCAAGTTGCAAGTCAAACTAGGTCCAAGCCTAAGGTTCGACTCTCCAAACCATTTTCCAAGCCAAATTTTGAAGCAAGAACTGGGTCGAAATTCATTTTTTTAGAAATGGGATCTTGTATCCTAAATGGGATACCATCTTAGATACAGGATCCTGTTTAGTTTTTTAATTAATAAAAAATACCAAAACGAAACTGGATCCTGTTTTCGAAATGGGATCCCGTTTAGTTTTTCTTAAATATATATAAATATATATATATATATATATATATATATGTAGGAATTATTAGAATTGATAAAATATGTTTTTTTTTTGTGGTTTTTTTTACAATATTTTATGATCTAGTTGTCCTTTGGATGCTCTTTTGTTGTAATTTTAGATCAAGTTTTTGAAGGTGGAAATCATTGCATAATTTTTTATTCATGGGGTCTAAACAACGTCAAAAGAAGAAACATAGGAGAGAAATGACTGTAGAGGAAATTCAAGTAGAAAGAGAGAAGGAGGTCAAACCTCAAAGAGATAGAAGAATGAGGATTTGACAAATGAATAATCTTGATGCTTCTTGATCCACAATAATGAAAGAGACATGTTGGTATTTGGCATTCTATTTTGGCACTCAGATGTTTTTCCATCTAGTGTTGCCATAAATGCCAAAGGGGGAGATTGTTGGTATTATGGATGACTTCATCATGTGTTGCATTGGTTTTGTCATTGATGTCAACACTTATCCTTCTGGAGGTCTACATTGTTGGTTTGACACTTTGGTTATATTGGTTTGTTGTTGAACCAACACATTGTGGTCCCGGTATGGATATTGGTTTATGCACAGTCACTGGTATATGTTTCATCGACAACTCAGGAAGTTGATGATGACTTGTTATCATCTGGAGATCATTCGATTATGTTGAAGACATGAATTGGATGTTTGGATTTGGTGTTTTGCTTATTGGTCTGATCGGGTTCACATTGGTTGAAGACATGAATTGAATATTGAAGATCATTGTAAAGAGTAGATCCTTGTGTGAATCATGCAGATATTATCTGAAGGTTGAAGGAAAGGCTATGAAGGTGTTTGGCACTCATGGTCAAAGCTTAAATCGGTACTGAATCCATCATTGTAGATGCTATTCTGAAGCAGTACATTATTTATTGGATTTAACCATCCAATTGTACTCAGTGTGACTCCTATTTTGTGATTGAGAAGTAGGCTCTAGGAAGTTGGGCTTTCTACATGTGAAAACCCCATTATTGTATTCACATACTATCTGCAGTAGTGTCATCTGATTGTGGGTAAGGTTTCCCACCATGGTTTTTCCCCTTATAGGGTTTCCACGTCAAAATCTCTATGTCGTGTTATGGATGTTGTTTTCTTTTCTATTTCATACATTAAATTATACCACTATAAATATAACTATTAATTTGTTTTACTAACACTAAGGTTTAAATTGGAATAATTTGTTTTGGGTTAAAATTTATTGACAACAGATTCAGCCCCCCCTCTCAGTTGTCCTTCTCGGTTCCTAACAAGACAAACATTCAAGATGATGTCTTGGGGAATAAGATGGATGTAGATGATGTAATTATGGATGATGTTGATGTGGATGATACAATTATGGAGAATAATCTGGGTACTACATCCTCAAATCTAGGTACATCTTCAAATTATCTAGGTACATCTTCAAATCCTTCTCTAAAAGACATGGATAATGTGATTATAGAAGATATTCATGTTGATGATTTAGTAGAAGTTGGATATACCAATGTTGAGATTGATACAATTGTTCATAACTCTAAAATGAAACAAATTAGAGATATTGAAAATGAAAACCCTCGTGTTTGTAAAGATGAAATTCCTTTGAAAGTTGAAAGTGATAATCCTTTTGAACATGGTGAAAATAAAAATCCTCCTATTGTTGAAGATCTAGAAAACATTTTTATAAAAATTGAAAAAAATGTTTTGGATAATCTTCCTAGTAGGATTTCTTGGAGACAAATAAGAACTTATGCAAATAAGATATACAATGATTTTTTTTATCGAAAAAAAATTGCAATTCAATGTCAACTGATGATGCAATTGATGAGAATGTGGAAAATAAGAAAAGTGATGAAAAAAATAGGCATCTTTGTGAAACCAACAAAAGAAGATGAATCAGTTAAGAATGCTATCTCTATTGTTGCAAGTGTCATTGAATCTATTGGAAAAAAGAGTCTATCTAAAGATAAGAATGTGGCACAACGAGCTATAACAATTGCTATAGTGAATAAAACAACCTTGAATAAAAGGAAGGTAAGAAACATTAGTGGAATTTCAAATATGCATCTTAAAACATTGGTTAGAGCAACTAAAAGAAGAGAAAGTATTGAAAATGATTCAATCAATATGAACTGGAGTTTTGGTAGTAGACTTCCAAGGTCAGATATGAAATTGAATATTGAAGTGAAATCTTTGGTTGAAAAGTTTTGGCATGATAATACAAGGGTATCATCTAATGCTAGACATGTTCTAAAGTTGATAGTGGGGTCAAAAATTCATGATCCTCATCCAAAACACCTATTAGACACAACTCAACCTAAATTTTATAGAATTTTTTTGATGAAGTTGTGTTACATGAAAATATTACCATCAGCTAAAGATCATTTGAAAATGCATGCCTTGGTATGTGAAAATTAATAAGCAAGGAATCTCTTGTTTCTATAAAACATGTGTGCAATTTTGTTATTATTATGATCTTTTTTTATACATATGTTATGTCTTGCATAGTAACATGCTTATCCAAGAATGTGGTATTGATATACCACTTGAATCAATCAAGGAATTTGTAACCAATTTATTTTGTGAAATAACTTATGGGAAATTATTTTATTTATGTTCATGTATCTCTAGACAATGTTCTAGTTGTGGCAATTTTTCATCACTAGTAGAATGTATGCATGAGAGTAGTGAAACTGATTTTGGGCAACTAGTGGATCTTAGAAGATTTAAGAATGTTGAGTATCCTTTAAAGGATGGGAAAATAGGAAAGCATGTTGATTTAATCACAAAACAAGTTAGTGTGCATGCATTCATGTCAAAATTTAAGAATAAGATTGTTCCAAAATATGTGACACACTCTCAACGTGCCAGATGGCTTGATGCTCAATTTCGCATGTATGTAGAAATTCATTTCTAGTTGGAAGTATACTATCACTGGTGGACTTTGTGGAAAACTATACTCTTAAACCACAAGAGGAAATTCAATCTCAGTGTTACAATTCCACTCAAGTTGCTATTTTTGTTCATATTATTTATAGACATGCATACATGATAGCACAGAGGATGATAGAAAAATATTAAGGGAGTACCATTTCTATGTGAGTGATAATTAGATGCACTCATCAGAGTTTGTTCAATATTGTTTCAACATATTTTATAAAAATTTAAGAGAAAGAGGAATCCAGATGACATAACATCTTATATGGTCAGATAAGTGTACATGACAATTCAAGAATGCTCAAATGTTTTATTGGCTAAGTAGGGCTCACAAGGAATACAATATCCAACATATATGGAGTTTTTTTTAAGCTGGACATGGTAAAGGAGAACATGATAAATTTGGTGCATGTGTTAAAAGAATTCTTGCTAGAGAGAAATTAAAATTTGAAGATAATGTAAAATTTAAAGATGCACATGCAATTGTAGATTGGTGCAATACAACATTATCTACTGGATCAGGTGTGAACTCTACAATTCAATTATTCTTTTGGTTAGTTAAAGAAGAGAACATTGTTTCCAAACTTGATTGTGAGACAATTAGTGGATTGACAAAATGGCATTCATTCAAAAGTTCAAATGCAAGCATATGGACTATATGGACAAGGGAACTTGCATGTTTTTGTCAGTTTTGTATTTCAGGTGATTTTGATGTATGTGAGAATACTAAATGGGTTGAAGATTGGAATCAAAGATCATATGCTCCTGCTCAAGCACAAGATCAAATTGACATGATTGAAGATAATGATCAATTGTTTGCATTAGATGATTATGATCATGTTTCAGACCTTGCACAAAAATGTAATTATTTAATTATTTTGTTTCAAATTTATATATGTTTCTAGTTCATGTTTAATATTTAATTTCAAACCTTTTTTATATAATGTACAAAATTTTGGTAAAATTTTATTAGAAATTTTGATATTTAAAAGTATTTTTGTTTGTAGGACATGTGTATGTTGTTGTTGCACTTGAGGATAATCAAAAGGAAACATAATATTAGTTGGCTAGATGTGTTGAGACTAAACACAAATTAGTTAATCCTCAAGAAGATGATGACGGCTTTCATTATCCGACTAGTTCAGTGGTAGTTGTTGGAACTTGGCTAAGGAAATATTTGACAAGGAAAAATAGTTTGCTTGCTTTTGAAGATTATGAAACACACAAGAAGATTATACACTACTCACATTTGATTATTGCAACAAATATACAACTCGTGAGATATCACGAGAGACCTACTAATAAAAAGGTGTGGACAATTTCTATGGAAGATCATGAAACAATTATAGATGCTTTGGAAAAGAGAGAGGATGCAGATGGTACAATGGAATAAGTATTTAAAGAGGTATGTATACATGTATAATAAATATATAATTTCTATGGGACCCATTCCCTTTATTTAATTTTCAGATTAGCTCTATATTATTACCATTTGATCTATAGTTTAAATATTATTGTTTGATATATAGGTCCATCCCCTTAGGAGTTTACACAATGGTATGTAATGGAATTTAAATATTTAATATAGAGGTATGTATAAGTTTTTAAAATTACATGTCTTTGAACAATGATAAATTGATAAGTTGCCTTTTTAATATAGGTTTTTACAATTCATGTATAAAATTTTCAACCATTTTGTACTTCCATCTAGGTTATAATTTTAATATGTCCCCTTAAGCTCCATGTCCTTGTCAGTTTGATCCCCTCAAGCCACATGACCCAATTACACTCATCCCCTTAAGCCTCATGTCCTAATCAGTTAATTTCCCCTTAAGATATGTCATAATTATCCTTTCACCCCCTAGTTCCTATTTATATATATCTAACTATTTTTTTTGTTGTTGGTGGTGCCATGTGAAATGAGTTCATGAATCTAATTAAATCAAAATTTCTAATGAATTGGCAAGCATCATTTTTTTTGTTAAATGTTTAGTTAATTTCTATTTTAAATGTTTTTCGATGATAAATTATTAAATTGCTTTTAATACGTGTTTTTACAATTCATTTAAAATGTTCAACCATTTTGTACTTCCATCTAGATTCTAATTTTATGTCCCCTTAAGTCATGCCCTATTTAGTTTGATCCCCTTTCTTTCCACATGTCCCAATTATGCCTATCCCCTTAAGCCTTATGTCCTAATTAGTTAATTTCCCCTTAAGCCATGTCCTAATTAACTTTTCACCCCCTAGTTCCTATTTATATATATCTAACTATTTTGTTGTTGTAGGTTTATCTTTGTTTTTGTTGTTGGTGGCATGTGAAACAAGTTCATGAATCTAATTAAATCAAGATTCCTAATGAAATGGTAAGCATCATTTTTTTTTGTTAAATGTTTACTTAGTTTCTATTTTAATTTTTTTTTAAATGATAAATTGTTAAATTGGTTTTAATACATGTTTTTAAAATTCATTTAAAATGTTCAACTATTTTGTACTTCCATCTAGATTCTGATTTATGTCCCCTTAAGTCATGTCCTAGTTTAAACTTTGATCCCCTTTCTTTCCACATATCCCAATTAGGCCTAGATCCCCTTAAGCCATTTCCTAATTAGTTCAAATGATCCTCTTTTAAGCCAAGTGTCCTATTTAGTTTGATCCCTTTAAGCCACATGTCCCAATTACACCCATCCCCTTAAGCCTCATGTCCCAATTAGTTAATTTCCCCTTAAGCCATGTCCTAATTAACTTTTCACCCCCTAGTTCCTATTTATATATATCTAACTATTTTTTGTTGTTGTAGGTTTATGTTAGTTTTTGTTGTTGGTGGCATGTGAAACGAGTTCATGAATTTATTTAAATCAAGATTTTTAATAAATTGGTTAGCATCATTTTTTTTGTTAAATGTTTAGTTAATTTCTATTTTTAATGTGTATGTTTAATAACTTAATTCTAATTAACTCATTAAAAAAAATTGCATGTAGGTCCCCTACAAAACAAAATTTGTCACTAGGTAGGGATCTAAATTATAGATCTTTCAAGAACCTGATTGTCTCCATGTAGGGATCAAATTTAAAATGTTATTTCCTAGATTTAAAATTCACTTTTAATGTCTTAGATTAGATCAAACTTTTAGTGTTTTAGATTGAATCAAACTTTAATATATATTTAAGATGTGGATCAAACTTTTAAATTTGAGATGTGGAGCAAACTTTTATATTTGAGATGTGGATAAAACTTTAATATATTTAAGATTTGAATCAAACTTTTATATAATTTGAGATGTACATGGATCAATCATGTGTATAATAGTGTACTTGTTATTTATGTTTCTTTAAGTATGTGTAAGTTCTAATTTTATAATTGGTTCATTTATTTAGTGTATGTGCAGTATGAGATATTTATTGCTTCATGTATATCATGTATGTATGTGTAATACATATGAACTATGTTCCCCTTCTATTCTTGAATCCCCTTAAAAGCCACATGTCTTAATTAGGTTCATCCCCTTAAGCCAAGCCCTAAGTAGTTTTGAACATCCCCTTAAGCCATGTCCTGATTAGGTCCATGTCCCCTTAAACCAAGTCCTAACTAGGTTCATCCCCTTAAGCCATGTCCTAATCAGGTCCATCCCCTTAAGCCATACATCCTAAATCTAGGCCCATCCCCTTTTAAGCCATGGTGTGTCCTAATTTAATTGTGTACAAATATTAACTCTTTAATATATTATAGATGTACATATTATTTCAAAATTGGTTCATGTGTAAATTGCTCGTGTATAAATTTAATTAATCTTGTTGGACATGTAGATTGCTTAATATATATATATACGTGCATATATATATATATGTGTGTGTGTGTGTGTGTGTGTGTGTGTGTGTGTGTGTGTATACATATATATATATATATATATGTATATATACACACACACACATATATATATATATACATATATATATATGTATATATATATATATGTGTGTGTGTATATACATATATATATACATATATATGTATATGTGTATATATACATATATATATATACATATATATATATACAGATATATACATATATACATATATACATATACATATATATATACATATATACATATATACATATACATATATATATATACATATATATATATATGTATATATACATATATATATATGTATATATGTATATATATATATATATACCTGTCAATTGTTTTGAATATTTATATAGTTTTTTAATTAAATGCACTTGTGCATACTTAATTTAAATGCATATTTTAATTATTTAAGAACTATGTGATTAAGTTATGTGACTAAGGTGTACATATATAAGCTCATTGTTAGAAATCAATATATAATTTAACATGTATGCATGTGTACATATAAGAAGACATAGTAATAAAATACATATACATACATATAACAAAGTGCTCTAGAAAGCATGAATTTATCCATACATGTAGATGATCTATCTAAAGCATGTATAAATTTCTTAAAAGTCCATGAAATAAATATAATACATGTACACGTATGTCCTGAAATGTACTAAATTGGATGATATAAATATGTGTGTGTGTGTGTGTGTGAAACACATGTACTAGCTCGTAAAGCATATATATGTGTTAGGATAACTGGTGAACAACTGAGAGGGGCGGGGTGAATCAGTTGTTAATAGATTATAACTTTTAATCCATAATATGACCTTAAACAAATTAAGTACCGGTAAAGCATAGACAAATGTCGGTAGGAATAGATACCGATAAACAATGCAACTTAAAAATTAACCAGATAATCAATGCAAATAAACCATACCACATAACACCATAATTTGTATGTGGAAAACCCAGAAAGGGAAAAACCACAGTGGGAAGCCTACCCACAGTCAGATGATACTTCTGCGGGAACTATGTGTTACAATGAGGGGCCTACACTTGCAGGAAGGCACACTGCCTAGAGCGTACTACTCATTACAAAAGAGTCTAACTGACTATAGAGAGGCTACAACCTTCTCAAGATAAATGGACAACAATTCAATAGAGTGAACTGCTAGAAATAGCATCTACAATGCCTGATTACAGTCCCGATTAAGCTCAATGTCGAAGGACTAAATCCTCTTCTGAATCCAATTCGATCACCAATAATCGACAAACTCCTATGCCTGAATGATATTATAATATCCGCGCATTATATTCCTTGACCATGACCTTTCCAATAATCATGATACTTCACAAAGAGTTTCTACCTCTTATTTATACAAACCCTAAGGCTTAACCCAATTAGGTCGGCCACCTAAAGATATTACAATACAATCATTACATAATTCCATTTACAATGATATGTCATGTTGGCTTAAGACCAAAACAATAATAACAAATCCATAAAACATCTTGAAGCATCTCATTAACATGTAGAGTACACACTAACATAATACTAGTCCATAACCTAGATAGGTACCAGACCTATTCTGGGTACACCACACTAAATAAAGGCCTTCAAGCAATTGAAGCACGATCAAAGAACATCTTTAGCATCTTGAAATCCATGAAGAAGCTGCACCAACACCAATTGTGCATCTTGTCACAATTCCTCAATGAAATCTCTATCGGTAAAGCCTTAAACTAGTGTTGGTAATAGTTTCCCAAAGTGTATGATAACATCCAATACAAATTGACCAAAACAAGCTCATGGAGCATATAACACATGGAATCAAATATACTTCACTGATCCAAACATGTTGGAAGTGTCCAACAGATAGTCTCTTCTATCGGTAACACTAGATCTTCTACTGATAACCTATTTGTTGGTAACCATCCATAACAGCTAGTGTTGACATCAATGACAAAACATCAATGAAACACATAATCAATTCATCCATAATGCCAAAAATATGTACTATCCATGATGAAACAAGTCCATGACATGAAATAAACAAATTGCACAAAATAAACAAGTATGAAATATTGTATAGGTCCTGAAATGTTTTAAAATAAGTCCATGATGGAATGTTCAATAAACTACATGAAACACATGTAATAATGTTAGGTCTGACTTGGAAAGCTAATGTACTGAGAGGGGAGGGGTGAATCAGTACTTCAAAACTTTACTTGAAAAATAATTTTACTGATAAACACAAACTAAGTATTGTTGATCTCATAATTATATAATACTGAAACATAATCATAGAAATAACATCCATCAAAATTTCACTCCCTAACACAAATATTTTTGGTCACGCAGAAACTCTTGGTTAGAGAGAAAAACTACGGTGGGGATGGCACCCACAACTTCACTATTGCAGTAATCAAGATTGCTTGATTAGAGCTACATGTTTAGCTATTTTTGATAGCTTACCCTGTTAGGAGTATAAAGATTTTTAGATCTACCTTGCTAAAGGATTTTACAAACACTTTTACAAAATGTTGTACCTAGTTAAAGGCTTTACAATTTATAGACTTTATTAGAGTCTTTTACCCTGTTAAAGGTTTCTAACACAACTTAAGAATTCAATCAAAATCTTTACAAAATATCTGCAACTTCACATCTAAAATGCTATAGCAGACTCTATGTGCTCAATATAAAATTACCTTGCTCATAGCATTCCTCGGTAATTGATAAATAAACTCAGTAACCACTTCTATATACTTTGTCCCTTAAACTATTCTCTGAAACCTTCTTGGCAACCTCTGAATATCTCTATCAATCTTCTTTCTTCACACTTAACTATATCATCACTTCATATCTTCTCTCTTGATTGCCATCTCATATCTCAAATACTCAAATCATTATGTTTATATAGATCTCTGAGATGGTGATCTGTTCATGCTTTGATCATACAAACATGTTTTATTGAATGAATAAACATAGAAATTATTTCATTGGATATTCTTCCTCAAAATCATAAAAAATCTTTAAATGCAATTTCCTATGTAATAATGGTTTCATCTTCTCGAATCTGGTAACACGTTTCACATGTGTGTCCAGGTTCATTGAATCTGGTAACATGTTTCACATGTGTGTCCAGGTTCATTGAATCTGGTAACATGTTTCCACTCAGTATTCCTTCTTTGCTGCTCGGTAGACATATGAACTTTACTTGGTAGACATTATGTATTCATCTCAGTTCATAGCTCGGTGTATATCATCTCAGTTACTTGTTTCTCTTTTGTAACCGACACCAATAACCTTGGTATTTACCGACTGGACTTTTTAGTAGTATTAACCGACTAGTGTATATAGGATGACTTTGGGCATAAAACTAATGACAACTTAGTAAATAGAAACAATCTCCCCTTTTGACATTAGTTTGGTATGTTTGACAAAACTCCTTTCAAAGTCATAACGCAAAATCTATATACTTGCAAAATAAACTAAAATGTCAGCATATACATCATTCAAATACATACTCCCCTTATCAATATTCTGTACATAACTGGATGTTCCATACTCTGTATTCCATGCTCTTGATGTTCCATGCTCTTGATGATCCATGCTCTTCCTATCAATTTCAATTGTACACTCGGTATATATGATAAACATTGTACACTCAGATACTCTATATACTCAGATACTCTGTATACTCGGTACACTCCCCCTTTTTAACAAACATCAAAACTAGTTACCTTTTAGTGGGGGCAACTGATCAAAAATAGATTTATACTTTGTACAAGCTTCTGTAAGAGCATTGGTAAGTGCATCCTTGACACTTTCATTTATTGCATTTTGAGCTGTAATATCAGTTGATAGTGTGATCAAACCATCTAAAGTGCTTCACTCTACTTGAGTTGACAATTGGGTAGCTCGGTTGATCTGCTCTTGAACTAATGACAAATGGGGAATAAATAATGTTTTAAGAGTCATGATATCCATCCTTATTTTATGCTCTTCATTCTGAAGTTCTAACTGTTGAGCCATAAGGGTTTGTAGCCTTGTATAAAAATTCTGAAGAGAATCTGGCTCGGTAGTCAATTTATTTGAGAGATCAGTAATCTCTTTTTCAATGATTTCAGTCTTATTCTTCATATCTTTGATGAAGAATGAGAATGTGCATAACTTCTTGAATAAATAAATTATATGCTTGAGTTGAGGGGACAACTCATAGATGAATTCAATAAGCTTTATTTTACCTATAGCAATTGCTTTCTGCACTTCTTCAATCATCTAGGCAGTTAGCTCTTTATCTTTCAATTTGCTAAGGTATTCAGATGCTTCTACTCCTAATTCCTCCAATTGAGTGAGTAGTTCATCCAGTTGCACATGGATGGCAACATCTTTATTGATGGTAGCTATAGGTATCATGTCTGTCAATAATGTTTTGACCTTCTGAAGTACTCAGTTCTTCTGTTGAATAGCTATCTGTCTTTCCTGCTTTGCTTTGGCTTTACAAAGCTCACCAAATTCTATCAGTGCTTGCCCTTTCAATTTTGTAATGTCAGCATTTGGTAACACAATGGGCTTTGACAGATCTATCTTAAAACTATGTCTTTTTTCTTTCTTCTCCTTTGATGATGATGCCTTCTCCAGTTGAATGGGTACAATAGCTTTTGAGGCTTGTCCTTCCTTGGTATGTTGCTCAGTAGAGGCAACACTTTTGTCGGTTCTTGTAGCCTCTATTGTATCCTTCGGTGTTTCCTTGGTTAGAGTTTCAGTGGCAATTATCTCAATGCTTGATGGTACTTGGGAAGTTTGCTTGATGGTGACCTGAGAGGTAGATTCATCTGGTTTAACCTTTTGACCCTCTATACCTTGATCTATGTCCTGAAGTTTCTCGGTTGTAACTTGTTGGGTGATTGGAGGATAGGACTTAACCTGTTCCACAATTGATTCACTTGATATCAGTTTGGCATAGGAGCGTCCTTCTATCATTTCTCCTTCCTCTAGTCCAGTGTCTATTACATCCTCATCTAACTGAATAGTGGAAGCAGGATCTTGCTCGGTGATGTCAACTATTTCTACTTCACCTTTTGGATCTTTAGCCTGAATCTTGAATATTTTCTTCCATATAGGCCATTCATCATTTTCAAGGCCCTTTGTTTTACTTGAAAATTTGTCTGGTAGTTTTTCAAATGATCTCTTATGTTATCTACCAACATATCTGGAAAGAGATGAACTAAAACTCTTTCTCTTATTTGCTTCTCCGAGTCCATAGCATATTTCCATCTATTATCAATGTGTGAGTACAATGATTTTGGAAGAAAACCAACCACTTCCAATGGAACTACTCGGAACTTGAGAAGTGCACAAATTATAGTCTCTTCTAATTGCCTCTTCTCTTCATCTATTCTTGTATCATATTTTACATATCTAAACAACCCAAATCCACCATTTTCCTTTAATTTTGCACAAAAATTGTCAACACTATGTACATCTTCCTTTGAGATTTTTACAACCTGAAGTTTATTTACATCTTCTGACTCTGTGTCACTTGCCTCTTTATCCAAAATTAGTTTTCTGGGCTTCTTTCTATAAGTTTTTGTAACCTTAGGCATTTCTACATTCTTCTGCTTCTTACCAGGTGATGTAGCAGACGATCTAGTGTTCGGTCGCTTTGCTGGCTTGGTCAGTGATACCTCGATTGTATCCTGTTTCTTTCTTTTCAAAACTTTTCCCTTTGGCAACTCGGTGCTCAGTGTAATTGCTGGTTCTTAATATTTTGATTCTTCCTTGATCGAAAGTTGATCACTCTTCCTTCTTGCTGGCTTAGTAGGTGTGGAGGTAGAACCTTCTCCAAACTTTTCAGTTAAATCCTTGATCATTCTGGTGGCTTTTATGGCAGCCTTCAATACTACAATGCTCATTTTTACTTTTTCTTTGACCTCTTCATAGGTGCCATATCTGTTCTCGGTAGCATGGCTTGGAAGTGCTAAAAAGGCATCTATCTATTATTGAGCAATGTCAAAATCTATCTCATAACCCATAGGCGGTAATGATTGAGTCATGGGTTCTACTGCATTGACATAACAATAGTCGGTATCCTTGTACTTCTCCACTAGCTGAGGTGGAATCCTGTACCTGCTATGCATCTTTTCCTGGAATCTATTGATGTAATCATCCATTATCATATTGAAATTATCACCTAGCTGATTGATGAAATCATTTATTTGATGGGTGATAGGTTGGTGTAATTCCCAAACAATGTTACCGACTGATGGAAAGAATTTCTAAAAATAGAAGAACATACACACTAAGAGTGACCCAAACTTTAGTGTGTTTGTAGTATTATTCTTCGGTTTCCTTATTGTATTGAGATTTTCAAAAAGATTCTTCAATAACACTTCACATAAACCAATTTGCATACCCTTTTTAACAATTTTATAAGCTAAATCTACAGCTGCACACGATACACTATTTTCTCTTGCAGACTGGAAGAAACAATAACCAATAACTCTAATAGCAAAATTGAGTTCTGCATCAGTCACATTGTTCAACTTAAGACCTCTTCTATCAAACTCAACACCTGTTAATGTTATCAATTCCTTATGTGAAATCATCTTATGTGCTTGGGCATGGTCAAATATAGGGTATCTGGTTATCATGTGAATAATCTCCTTGGTGATCTTGAAAGGTTGATCCTCTAACCACATAAAATCATCATGCACTTGGCTCAAGACAAATTTGACCCATTAGGGTTTGAAGACTTGAGGATAGGTTAGGGCTTTGGTCAATCCCTTAACTTTGATATGCTCAAACTTGCTATCTAGGTTTCCATCAGTGCACAATTTTTCATACATATCCTTAATCTCAGTATGACCTAGCTCATCAACTCGGCACTTGGTATAAAATCTAACATCTTCGATCAACAGAACCCTATCCAAAATGAGAGAGAATGCAGTTTTCTCATCGGGTTTGAATGCCACTTTGGGAGGTAAGGTGTATTTCAAGGTAGGCTTCTCAATGCTCTCTACTACAATGGGTTTCTGTACCTTGGGAACCATTTCAAACTTGAAATTCTACTTACAAAATAGCTTAGCATTTCAAATAACCAGAAAATGCTTCCAACTTAGTAAATACTTTGCAAATATTCACAAGTGACTTTGATCAGTTAACTGTTGAAAATGCAGTTTAGATTATGCTAAATACCTTGAATTTGCTCTTGGAAATGTTTAATCATCTTTTGATTCGCTCTGCTCTGCACTTTGAAAATTGGTAAGTGAAAAATGACCGTCTAAAATACTTTAAATACTTCCTTTTGACCTTATTGGGCTTTGTGCGGTTAGGTAAAATAGGCATTAAATGCACTCAGTTCCACTATACCGACTATCTCTCTTATAAGCTTTTACCTACTAGATAGGTTTAATACATTTGCCGACTTCTTTGGTAATTCAAAAGACTAGATAATATTTTAAACTTGCTATTGCATCTTAGCTATGCAGATTTTGGAATTATGTACATGATTATATAGGAATTGTTAAGATCTAACCTTGTGAGAATGTAGTCCCTCCATACCTTTATTGATTAATTCGAAGTAGATGCACCTAACTCGGTAGGTAAGGTGCTTCCTTCATTAGTTGACACATTTTCCTTCTTTTTCCAAAATTTTTGTAATTTGCTTCTTATCTCCTCAGTATCTCCTCTAGGTTGGTCTCTGCAGACTTTAGCCGTGTGTCCAACTTTGTGACAATGAAAACATGTCGTTCCGGGATTTCTCCATGATCTCTAGTTGTTCATTCCAAACCTTATCATACTGTTTACACTTATATGTCTGTATCTTCCACAACATTCACACCATATCCTTGTATTGTAATCTCATGGTATTGAAGTATATTATCGATTGAGATCTGTGTGAGTTCGGTAGCTTCTAGTGTTTCCTTGGTGTGGAGTCCACATATAGTTTTTCTGCTTAAACCAACATTTCTTGGTATTATGTCCATATCTATTGCAATTTTTGCAAAACCCCTTGAATTTTGCCTTCTGATAATTGTTAACAGACTTTTTCCTACATTGCTTAAATGTGTGACCATACTTATTAAAATTGTAACAATAACCATCAAACCTAGTAACATTCGGTTTCTTACATTTCTTGCTCCAATAAACGTTGGTAGTATGTCCTCATTTTCCATAGTAGTTGCTGTTAAGTCACAAATTTGCACCCTACTAAACTACAAGTTTAGCAATCTGGCCTAACATGGGATTCACTTCTGCATGTGGGCAATGCGCAACTTGAAATGAAACCTCCGGTTCCTAGGCCGGTTCCTATTGGATAATCACCTGATACTCTCTAATATTGGACTAACTTTGCAGGGTAAAGGGTAAGAAATTACAGAAATGATACTTAAAACTGAACTAAAATTAACTAGAACCTGGTGATACACCAAAATGTGAGAGATAAATAATAAGAAAATGATCTTAGTCTGCAATATTCTACTTCAATTGATAAACACTTCTTTCCTGTTATACATTTGCATAAGTATTTCATAATAAGGTATTGAGATGAACCAATGAGGAAATAATAATGTTTCACTCAAAAATTTTGAACTTTAAAACACATACTATGACCTGCAAACATACATACGTTCCTATATTAAGGTACTGACTGAGACAAGTAAACAAGGAGTAATATAACTCACAAATTTGGCTTCATCAATCATGCTTGTACACAAAAAATTGGAAGGATAACAAGGTTTGATTCCATCGAAAATTGCTCCAAAAGATGTTGTTTCATATATCATATCTCCAAATCTGAGTTACAGAATCTGTGCAAAAGAAAATGCTAAGGACAAGAAAAAAGTCTCTCAAAACACTATTCTTGCATAAATCTGAACTAACTACAAATGAAGTGTCTTCAGACACTAAGTACAAAAAAACCCCCAACTGATTTGGGTCGGATGCAAGAAAAGTGCCTCAAAAAGAGGAGTCTAGAAGACACCAAAGAGGGCTATAAACCTGGAAAAGTCTTCCTTAATAAATAATCAACCCAAAAGATCACCAGAAACAGCCTCAAAACACTTAACCAAGTAATAAAAGCCCCCCAAAATGGTGGAAAAGTCCAACTTCGACCCTTTACCTAAAAATGCTCCAACCTCCCTAGATTTGCTCCATTTGGTTTCAAACAACCTCATGTTCCTATAAAAACGTTCTTGTCTCCAAAAATATCTCAACTCCTTTTGAATGTTTCCCAAGTGGTTATGCGTGATCCTATATGCTCTCCTTATGTCTCCAAACTGAAAAGACTTCTTCAATGAGAGCCTTATCTCTCTTGAATTAACTCCTCCTTCAAAACTAAGTCAAAAGACTTAGTCCTTTTCTTGCATGTGGATAAACCTTTGATATTTTGAATAATAATATTCAATTACAATTTATAATTGCATTGTAATTAAATACCTTTTACAAATAAATACCAGCCTTGGACCAAAAATGAAAACAAAAATATAATAAAAGTAAAACATATTTGATATATTAATAAACATCTATTTATCAAATATGTTTGATTTTTATCATATTGAATAAAATAAAGCCCAGCGGACTTGAGGGAGAATATGAAAAATGATAAAGGATTTTTATAACCCTAAAAGTTTTGCACTCCCATCGCATTTTTCATTTTGCAAAGTGCGAACAGCGAAGAAAGTTCTGGAGGGTTTGGTGGCCGCCATTGACAAAGAGTGCTAGGCTTTCTGAGTCTTCTCTCTAAATGCAAATCTTTTTCTCTACAGGTATGCTCGCACCACATTTACCAGGAAACTTACTGTGTTCGTTTTTCACATCTTGCATACACTACACTTTGCATATATTTTACCAGAAAAATAACGTGCTGTGTCTGGTTTTTTACATTTTGCACGCACATACATTTTGCATATATTTCTCCCGAAACTTTGGAAAGTTCTGTAGCATTTTTTATAGGTGAATTCTCGACTCTAATTATTACATTGCCAAGAATTATTTTACCAGCAAATCCTCTCTTTGTTGGAATCAACCCTGAGTTTGCTGCGGCACTTTCACCAGGAATCGACAATACAAGAGCCCCAGTTCTGACATTTAATTAATTTGCAATCGCATCTGGAGCTATCTCTATATTCAAACCTGGACGGACTACCTTTCCAAATTGGATCAGCAACTGTGAATATTGGAAGAATGTTGAATTCTACTCAAGATCAAGACTACAAACCAAAATGTGCATGCATAGACCTTCCTATTCCTTGTGACCCAAAATGGATACTGTAGGGGAAAAGGAGCTTTTATTTTGTTCTCACCATTTCATTTATCTGAGAAAGTTCCTTGGCCTGCTGTTCATCAAAGCCAAAATTAGCCAGTATTTGTTGACCCGTGCAGCCTTTTGAGCCCAGCGGACTTGTAACATGTGACTAATTGTCACCTCATCGCTTTGCCCCAATTTTATCTTCTCCTCAATAGCCAAATCTAACGCCTTCTGTGCATCTTCAGATACTGGTATTTCTGCTTCAACTTTAGTATCCCATATACTAGGCAGTCCAATCAAACTTATCATTTCCTCCCGAACTTTAGAAAGAGTAAATCCATTAGCCCGTAAAAATTTGACAGTAAGACTTGTACCTTCCATCAAAATACCAATGAGAAAAGCTTTCGTACCAAGACTTGGGTAACGCACCTTGCGAGCTACCGACTCTCCTAGACAGAAAGATCTTATAGAGCTCTCTGACCATTTTGGAATTTTTCCGTTGGCGGCCCATTCTGAGTTTGCTGTAGGAAGATTCATGTAGTATAAGGCGGTATCCTTTCCACAAATGGAAGCTTAATTGCTCGAACAATACTCTTGCATCCAGAGCTGCTTGCATAAACAATTGTTGAGGATGCACTAGAACCTTCTTCTTGACAATTTACATTTTCCTTGTGTCCCAACATATGATCAGAATCACTTAATTTACAGTAAGCACTTTCTATTCTCAATGTAAACATGTCCTTATTACCATCCTTCTCAATCGCATTTGGTACCTGCCTGGTATCTGCAAGTGACTGAAGGTAAGCAGTACATGCTTTTAAATGTATAGCATTGGATTCTATTTTTTTCTTTTACATGCATAGATCGATTAGCTTGGACTTGTGCCTTCAGCTGGTCTATAGTAGAGGTAACAATTGCCACATACTGATTGATTTGCTCTCCTTCCCCTATTTTCTTGCAGTCTCCACCATCTACCTTAGGTGATGACCTTGAAACAGACATAGAACTAGTGTTCCTTGAAGTCGTTTTCTACAGCCAAAAACCGTGTTTCCCCCACCATCCAAGAACATGAGCAATGACAAATTTATCGAACAATGTTTCCTGCTCTTCAGGTTCTCTGGAGTGTAAATACGACAATCTGTACCATATGACCTCTCTGGGAGTTCAACACCCAAATCAAGATGAACAAACTTCATGAATTGCCGGGCATCATCACGATTCTGAAAGAGCAAAAAGGTAAGAGATACTAAATAAATGACAGCTATTCCATGAACTAACCGCCAAATTGCTGGATGAGGTCTAATCAATATTGTTGAAGGTGATTGCAGTAAGCAATAACCAAGGAAAACAGCTATCATTGCCCAATTAGGCAGAGTACCAAACCTCTCTTAAAATCATTTTTTTTTTTATGTACAGAATTGGCTGAGAGGCTCAAATTTGTTGTCACTTCTTTCCAACCATAGTACAGAAAGCTCCAACCTTTTCAAGCCTCCCTTACAAAGATAATCGACTTTCTCCAGAAATGAAGAAATCCCTTAAAATTGCTTCAAACTTTGTATTGGTATAGTGAGTTCATTGCAGTGGAAGAAGGGTTCAAATCCTTGTTAATGTTGGTCTTGAAGTCTCTCGTATTAGAATTATTTGCTGTTCAAATATTCTCTTTGACAGAAGTGTTGTGTGTCTTTAATTCCAAAGCTTTCTCAAAACCTTTCTGTATAGCATCATGATATTTTCCCTGTGCATAATAAACCAAACCTGAGTATGAGCGGCTGCTCTGTTACAATAATATACAGCATTATCTCTAGACAATGAAATGGCCAATGTATACAGATCAATTGCCTCATAATATCTTTTTGAAAACATAGCTAAATTGCCTTGTCCAATTAGGAGAGTCTCAAAATGAGGAGGCTCTACTTTTGGATGAGATTGTACTTTATCCTTATTAAATTTCCGACTTTGGCACATGCTGGGATTGATCTTATGTAGAAATGAAGTTCGAGCATGGGCTCGTGACACTCATTTCATTACCAGTTGATTCTGATTTCATTGAAGTTCACTGTTTGAACATGCATTTAAAACTCAGATGCTCTGTTTCTTTACCAACTTGTTGCATTGAATTGTTTATCTTCACGATGTAGTATTGACCCTTTTTTAAATACTGTAAGGTTTCACATTGAAATAATATGTCCCTTAAAACAGTTTATGCATTAATATTTTCTTTTTATGCATATCATGAATAATAAAGTAAAAGGTTTCATATTTAAAATAAACATGTCCCTTTGATACTTCAGTTAGTTTCTTCATCATTCCACTTTGATATTCCAAGATTAGCTACTCTAAAAGGTATGTCGGGCTCATACCCGAAGGGAACCTTGGTTAGGGGCACATGCCAATTAGAGTAACTAATTATCTGCACATGAAACAAACACATTAGCATAAACATTTCTTTATCCTGAAGCAGTGATTTGTATCTTTATCTTTCCCGCCCTTTCAAAACAGAAATATGATAGGCTATGATAAATGATATGTTGTAGGATAATCTTTCATTGCTTAGATCTGTTGGATCTAACACCTCTTCTCTTTTGTGCAGGAAAGTAGGGGTTTTTCAGAATTTGAAGATCGAGAAAACATTCATAAGGGCAACGGGGCAGCCTATAACCAGTCAAAGCAACCCAAGGCAATGACTGGTTATCCTCACACTCATTATTTGATTCTATCTTTTTCTGTTTTGGATATGTAGGAAAGATAGAAATGCTAAGCTCACGGCTTGTGTGAGGTTTTAAGAAACTCAGTGTATATAAATATGCTTCAGATGCATGAACTCAATTTGTAATCTATCATTGTTCAATACAAATGAAAAATACGCCTTTTTTCCTTTTTAAACACTGCAATGTACCTTTTGTAAATGCAATCATTTGATAAATATGCATCCTTTGGCTAAAATTACATGGGTAATGAAATTTTAGATAACAGTTGCAAATAGGATTCTTGTCCTTCATGTTATTGATGTTCTCTTTATTTCCAGCTTGCTTTGAATATTATCCTTTCTCGATGGTGTTGATCCCTTTCTTGGTAGAGTTATTTCCTTTGTAACTGAGTCCTGCAATTTTGTTGGATGTTCTCATATTTCTTAGTTGCTCATCCAACATTCTTGATGATTCATGGCTTTTCTTCAGTGTTTCTTTTGACTTCTTTTCTGCTTCTAGTTCATTGGTCAATCTTTATAATTCAAGTTTCAATGCTTGGTTCTCATTTTCCTTTAGAGTAGCTTCATGATGTGCATAATCCAATTGATCAAACAGATTATGTTGAACTTCAGTCATCCTTGATATTTCATCATTCTTTGCAGACACCATTACTTCTAGCTGTTGTTTTTCTCCTTCTATTTTTCACTTATTATCTTTAGCTACTCTCAATGCTTCAATATTTTCAGTCATCTGTGTGCTGAAATACTCATGTTCCCTTCTCATTACTTTTAGTTGTTCATTAAGTGCTTTGTTCTTTTCTTTCAATTCTGCAATCATTTCTTCAGATTCTTCTGATATGTTGTTCTCAGATGATGTCTCAATTTGTTCCACCAACTCTTGTGAGTCATGTAAATCATCAGACAACCTTCTTCTGACATTCAGTGATCTTTGCAATTGCCTCTGCATATTTGTAATCACGTGATTACCATGATCCAATTCTTCTTGAAGATTCACAATCTTGCATGATTGTTTATAGCCTTCCATTGATAGGATCTTTCTCTTTAGGCTGTTAGTCCCTTTACCAAGAATCGGGCTCTGATACCAATTGTTAGGTCTGAATTGGAAAGCTAATGTATTGAGAGGGGAGGGGTGAATTAGTACTTCAAAACTTTTCTTGAAAAACAATTTTACTGATAAACACAAACTAAGTATTGCCAATCTCCTAAATATATAATATTGAAACATAATCATAGAAATAACATCCATCAAAATTTCACTCCATAACACAAAGATTTTGGGTCACGCAGAAACTCTTGGTTAGAGAGAAAAACTACAGTGGGGATGGCACCCACAACTTCACTACTGCAGCAATCAAGATTGCTCAATTAGAGCTACATGTTTAGCTATTTCTAATAGCTTACCCTATTAGGAGTATAAATATCTTTAGATCTACCTTGCTAAAGGATTTTACAAACACTTTTACAAAATGTTGTACCTGGTTAAAGGCTTTACAATTTATAGACTTTATTAGAGTCTTTTACCCTATTAAAGGTTTCTAACACAACTTAATAATTCATTCAAAATCTTTATAAAATATTTGCAGCTTCACATCTGAAATGTTATAGCAGACTCTATGTGCTCAATATAAAATTACCTTGCTCATATCATTCCTCGGTAATTGATAAATAAACTCGGTAACCACTTTTGTATACTTTGTCCCTTAAACTATTCTCTGAAACCTTCTCGGTAACCTCTAAATATCTCTATCAATCTTCTTTCTTCACACTTAACTATATCATCACTTTGTATCTTCTCTCTTGATTGTCATGTCATATCTCAAATACTCAAATCATTCTGTTTATATAGATCTCTGAGATGGTGATCTGTTCATGCTTCAATCATACAAACATGTTTTATTGAATGAATAAACATAGAAATTATTTCACTGGATATTCTTCCTCAAAATCATAAAAAATCTTTAAATGCAATTTCCTATGTAATAATGGTTTCATCTTCTCGAATCTTGTAACACGTTTCACATGTGTGTCCAGGTTCATTGAATCTGGTAACACATTTCCACTCGGTTCAGATTAACTCAGTATTCCTTCTTTGCTGCTCGGTAGACATATGAACTTAACTCGGTAGACATGCTGTATTTGTCTCGGTTCATAGCTCAATGTATATCATCTCGGTGACTTGTCTCTCTTCTGTAACCAACATCGATAACCTTGGTATTTACCGACTAGACTTTTCAGTAGTATTAACTGACTAGTGTATATAGTATGACTTTGGGCATAAAACTAATGACAACTTAGTAAATAGCAACAAATAAATCTATATATCTAGCCCCTAAAATCAAGAGGACTCCCTAAAATCTAGACTCCTCTTCAAGCCACACGAACTAGAATGAAGAGAATTGCTTTGTAAGACAAAAATGAAAGTTTGTGAGTTACATTACATGAAATTATAAATTATTTAAAACTATTTCAAATGATTTAAAAAAATTTACTCATTATTTAAATTTTAAATTTATAAAATCAATTTAACTAGTTAGTTGTACAAATAAAAAATTTATCGTGTACATACATGATTAGGCACATCTCCTCTCTCCATTGGGTGATCTACTATTGGATTGTTGGCATTTACAAAACCGGTCAATCCAGAGAACCAATATATGTGCTAAGATTTGTCATTGATGTCCAACACTTACCGATGAAGACACTAATCGATGAAGTGGTATAGGTAGAGTGGTGTTTTTAAGTAAGAAAAGGTGATGACTTACAAACACATGGAAACAACATTGGTAACAAATGATCAAAGGTTCAATCAACTCAAGGAAAGATAAACTAAGCCAACTCATCTATCATTCAAGAAGATCGATCACTTTGATGATAATGAAGTCACAAAAGGTGACTCAGGCAAGCAAACTTGAAGTTTTATGCAAACCGGAATCTCATTGGCAAATGAGAGAAGAGACTTCATGCCAACACAAAAAACCAACAATCAAAGGATGAACTGGTAATATAGAAATGTAGTGGCATACCAGTACACCGATATGATAGAAGGAAGACATGTGATCACCATAAATTTCAAAGCGGTGATCGGTTATTTAGTTGCAGTGGCGAAAGATGAGTTGGTCAGCTTGTGTCTACGCCAAATCACTTGTTGGTAAGGTCAACTTCAATTATCATGCAGTCAAGCATGATTACCTGCAGATTTTCTGCTTCGCACTTAATTGACTGAACACGACCCAAAAGTTACTATCTTTGGGAGATGCGGTTGCAAAATTTGTTGAACACTTGGCAGAATTATTGTAAGGCGTGCAAACAAAGAGTGGGAGATTTTGAATTTGAAATCTTCCAAAATCCATGATTGCTTTGATTGAAGGAACGCCTAAAAGTGTTGGCAGAAAATGTATAAAGTGTTCTTGAGTTCATTCAGAAAGTTTTGATCATGAAATTTGCAACAAGTGGATCTTGTTGAAGGTGATCCAAAGTGAAGAGCGGAGAGAGAGGAAGTGATAAAAGGTTTTAGCAGAGTAGAATGTGTTTGAGGTAGATTGACTAAGTGTAGAGTCGAGAGACAAAGGACCAGCAAAGTGTAGAGCCGAAGGATAGAAAACTGGCTGAGTGAAGAGCCAAAGGTTTAAGAAAAAAACTGGTGGTGTACAGAGAAGACACAACTAGTGTGGATTGAGTGTGATGCATATTGAGATCTAATCAAGCTATTAGTAGCTAATTCAGTAGATCATCCATCTGTTGCTTTCTAGCCACTTCAACATAAATCCCTTAATTGGGTGGACTTTAACAGGTCCCTTTTTAAAAATCCCTTAACTGGGTGACATCTTAATTGATGTTCTTAAGTCCTTTAACCAAGCTACCTTTAACAAAGTAAAGACACTGACCGACCTTGAAAAAAATCCCTTAACTGGGTGGCACCTAATAGTGTCTTTGTAATCTCCTAACATGGATGGCTCCTCACCGGGCGTACTTCAGAAGAGTACAAATTTTGTGAGTTCCTACTCACACCTTGGTTTTCTCTTATTTGGGTTTCCACGTGATAACTTCTTCGTGTCACTGTCAACTTTTCATGCTTGCATATTTTACTTCAGTGATTAAGTATATTGTTGGATATTAGATGAATGCAGATTTAAGTTAAAAGTTTAATTGTGAAAATTTGATCAAGTGTTGATTCACCCCTCCCCTCTCAGCACTGGTTGGGACTAACATCTACATCTCTAGATGTTATGGGGGATGTCGATGTCTCTACTATCTCATGCTATAGTTCATGTAGATCAATAAAAAAATAGAATATTAAATTTAAATTTAAAATGTTCAATTAAATATATAAATAAAAATATTTAAAGGTCCTAGAAATTTTACATGTATATCCTAAAATTAGGTGCTTTTAAAATAGGTACTCACTTAGATTTAAGTTTTTAAATATATATCATGAACCTGATGATCATATCCTCTATGCATATCCATGTGCTCTACATCAATACATGTCTAGGTGTTGTGGTATGCGTGGTTGTAATATCAAAAGAAAAAATGCTATTAACAAGATCCTACAAGGTCAAATTAGAGCACATACTGTACATGTCAATGTACATACACAAAGATGTATGATTTATCTACATATATATACATACATGTGTGCACATATAATTTATTTATTTACAAACTTAGCTTGTATTTATTAAAATCAAATTGATCACTTGAAATGCACTCGATGTATGTAGAAAACCAACAAGAGGGTCACCATGACCATATGGTTTTGAAAAACCTACCCTAATGGTCATGTCCACCTATAACAAAATTCAATTTTTAAATTTAATACATATAAGCACTAGATTGAATACATGTAATTTATATTTAAGATAGATGTATTAAAAATTAATTCTAGAGTGTCAACGAACAATATCTGTAGGCTCATCTGCAATAATCGATGTTGGAGGCTTAGCACTCACCATAGTCGCAAGTGGATAATCCGACGTGGAAGTTGGTGTCGCAGTCCTTTTTAAAATGGCTCATATTTATATTTAAATTATATACCAAAAACTTAACAATATATATACGGATGTGCACAAACTAGATCTAAATTAATCAATCGAATTAAAAATAAATTATCCCAAAATGCATGTCGAGATCAAGAGGTGTCGATAATACACTAAAACATTTAGAAGCTCCAGTCAACGTGTTGGCCCCAGCCATGGCCTAGAAACATGTACAATGAAGACATATATAATATATGTAAAAAAAAAATTATATATATATATATATATATATATGTTCAATTTTTAAATATAATAAATTAATTTCATTAAAAAATATTATCTAGATAACTTGCATACATACATGTCTATCACTTGAATCATGATTTGTCGAATGATCATCGACATATAAGAAATCAACATATGAACCAATATTATGTGATCAATAGATGCTACCTAGATCATTGCGGGGCCCATATCATAATCGATGTCAATTGGTACAAAAATGGGGTGCTGATGTATGAGGAATGGTTGTAATGTCACATCATCTAAGCCTCCTAAATGTCCATCATCATCATGGCCATGGTCTACCAAATCAGATGTCTACTGACTAAGGATACTAGTGAGTGTAGTCAATATGCTCAATGTCAAGATAAAAAAATGTTGGTGAGAAGGCATAGGTATAACAACAATAAAGGGAGCTGCAATGGTCTAGCAAGGGACAGGTCAGTTGGGGTCAATACGTTCCTCCAACCTATGTTGTGGCATGCCACCACTAACACCCTAGAATGATCCAATATCAAAATAATTGGGTTTTAAACCCCCCAAAAAACTCTGCATATGATTTCCTCAAAAATTATAGGGGCAATCTAAGTTCATGTGTGGTGGTTGGTCAAATACCATCTACCACCATTCCCAAAAATTATTAGCCATCTACTATTGTGTACACCACCTCATTGATATGTGTGATTTATTTGGAGGAATGGGTTCATTTGTGATAGGGTCTACAAAAAAAGGAACTAAGTGTGCTTTGGTTATTTTCAAGTCTAAAACCTGCCTATATGAGAGGCCATCATAATAGAAATGACATCTCTCCTTTCTCCATGCTTGATGTGAATCAAGATCCTCATTAATGACTCTAACTGCATCAAGAAATTTTTGCATCTTCGATGCAAAACACATCATGTGTTGTGACATGAGAGGTTCTCTAAGGATCTCATTTACTCTTTCTTGTATGGTTCCAACATTCTCATCAATCATGGCTCCATATTGAAGCAGTCACCAGTTAGGAGGGACCTCAAGGAGATCAATCCGGACCAGTTAGCAAGAGTAAACACAATGGAAACACAAGGACATGATGGAGCCAATGCAGAATTGATTGAATTATAACATGAAAACTAATTACAACCAACCGATAATAACTGGGTTCTAGACATCTCACAGGCCTACTAAACCATGCTCAAATTATAGAATAGGTCACAACTAGGACCTCAAACCTCAAGATCTATCTTCTTTGATTACATTCTAATTCTCTATTACAATGATTTATATGATCCAAGGGGATTTGATCGGCCCAAAAAGGGATTGAAACCTGAAGAACAAGACCTAACGTGCAAAACCAACAAGGTCGGCCTCCGCCAAGAGATTCTTCCAAAAAATCCAAAGGATAAAGAGTAGATGGTGGTAAAAGGTCGTCCACATGCCAAGGAACATCATAATCAACACTCAGGGCATTGCAAGCTACATAAGGGATCTGGTAGATCACCAATGAAAATAGTTTCCAGGCAACCGATAACAGGAAACTATCAACCGGTGACAGGAAACTGTCTCGGAAATCAATAGTGATAACTTGCTGAAAAATGATCGAAATGCTCCAAAGTTTGGGAATAAGGAAGACAATCAAGTCTTCAAGCTAAAATCCAACTCCATAGGATCTAGTGAGATAAATCCAGGACACATAGAAAGAAATGTTGAAACTACAAACAGAAAGAAAAACATAAAGGAAATGTTTTGGTTGATGCAAGATTGCTATGAACCGGGGATGCTCCTACATTAGACATCTAGAGTTGTTGAAAAAAAGTGAGTCTCTCACTTTGCTGGGGTTAGAGGAAAACCAAGGCAGTCTACCTTTGCCTGGGAAATCCAAGATGAATCTTGAACTGGTATGTCCTTCCACTTCACAAGGTACTCCTTATAATGACTGCTCTAGGTACTACACCCAATCCTACTGCCCAAAATGTCTTCAATTTGATCTGGTTCCTTCCAGGGAAATTGTTTCTCCAAGTCTGCAATACTATCCTCACTGAATTCTAGTTCATGATACTCATGAAGATCTGTAATGTTAAACATAGGTGAAATACTCAGACTATCCAGTAACTCCACTTCATATGCATTCCTAGAACTAAACTTTCTCAAAATCCTAAAAGGTCCAAACTTTCTCATCTGCAATTTGTTATAAGTTCCAACCGGGAATCTTTCTTTTCTCAAATACACCATCATTTCATCGCCAATTTCAAATTCCTTATGTCTCCTCTTCTCATTTACCTTCCCCTTATACTTGCTACTCATTTCCTCCAAATGTTGCCTAACTTGAATATGTAAATCCTTCATGTGATCTGCAAATTCTTCTTCTTTTGAACTTCTTTAGTCTTCACTATTAATATCTCTTAATTATGATATACCTCTAGCATGTATTCCAGTAACAATCTCAAAAGGTGTTCTTCCGGTACTCCTGTTTACTAAATTATTATAGGAAAACTCTACTTGTGCAAGAATCAAATCCAAACTTCTGGTTTTATCTCCAACTAAACATCTCAACAAATTTTCCAAGCTCTGGTTAACTACTTCTATCTATCCATCAATCTGTGGATGAAAAGTAGAACTGAACTTCAAATTTGTTTTCATCTTCTTCCAAAGTGTTCTAAAAAAACAAACTTAGTGTCTTTGTCTGAAACTATGCTTTTAGGTAACCCATGCAATCTCACTACATCCTTGAAAAATAGGTCTGCTACATGTAGTGCATCTAATGTCTTTTGACAAGGTATGAAATGAGCCATCTTCAAAAATCTATCCATTACCACAAATATAGAATCATTCCCTCTCGGTGTTTTAAGCAGTCCAAGTATGAAATCCATGCTTATATCCTCCCAAGATCTTACCGATACTATCAAAGGTTTATACAATCCCACATTCTGACTACTACCCTTTGCATCTTGACAAACTCTACAACTTTGCACATACTTCCTAACATCCTTATGAATCTGGGGCTAAAAGTAATGCTCACTCACCAATGCTACTATTTTGTCAATACCAAAATGTCTAGCTAATCCTCTACTATGTTTCTCCTTTACCAGATTCTCCCTCATAGAACTGTTAGGTGTGCAGAACTAAACTCCTCTGAATAACATCCCATCCTGAATGAAGTAAAACAACCACTTTCTTCTGTCTATCATAACCTCCAAGGTTCTATAAAATCCGGGTCATCATCATACAAGGTCTTCAATTCCTCAAATCCTAGTACTGTCACTCTCATCTCTGTCAGTAAATTCCTTCTCCTACTTGGTGTGTTTGCAACTTTGTTAGATTTCCCACTTCTATGCTTCAACAAAAACGTGTAACTCTACCAAAATTCTACCCATCTCATATGTCTTTGATTGAACTTACTCTGATTGTTCAAATACTGCAAGGCTTGATGATCCGTATACAACACAAATGCCTTAGGCAATAGGTAATGTCTCCACTTCTTCAAGGCTTGAACTATGGAATAAAACTCCTGATCATACACTGAATATCTCCTTTGGGCATCATTCAATATCTCACTAAAATAAGCTACTGCTCTCCCTTCCTAACTCAAGACTGCTCCTATTGTTGTTCCACTTGCATCATAATCCACTTGAAAGACTTTATTGCAGTTTGGTAAAGCTAACATAGGTTGCTCAGTCACTTTCCTTTTCAATGGCTCAAAAATTTTATTTGCTCTGGTGGTCCACTTAAATTCCTTCCGATCTCCCCTCATGGTCTCAGTCATAGGGTTACAAAATGAACTAAAATTTCTGATGAACTTCTGGTAGAAACTAGCCAATCCATGAAATGATCTCACCTCTCCAATGCTTTCCAGTGTAGGCCACTCAAAAATTAATTTTACTTTATCAAGGTCCATCTTCAAACCATCCTCAGATATCACAAATCCCAAATAGAGTAACTCATCTTTCATGAAAGTAAACTTCTTAAGATTTATCAACAACTTTTCTTGTCTCAACCTTTGCAAAACATGTCTCAAATGTAACAAATTCTCTTCTTTTGTCTTATGAAAAAATCAGAATGTCATCCAAATATACAATAACAAACTTACCCAAGAATTTCTTCAATACCTCATTCATCAACCTCATGAAAGTACTCGATGAAAAATAATTAACCCAAAAGACAACACCAACCATTCATACAATCCTTCATTTATCTTGAATGCTATCTTTCACTCATCTCCTTCTATGATCCTGATTTGATCATATCCACTCTTCAAATCTATCTTTGTAAAGTATTTGGCTCCACTAAGATAGTCCATTATGGTTTATTGCTCTGGAATCGATACACATTCTCCATTCTACATTCTTCTTAGGTGCTAATATTGTTGGTACTACGCAAGGGCTAAAACTTTCTTTGATCCAACCTTTCTTCAACAACTCATGCACTTGTCTATTGAGTTCTTCATTTTGTACCGGTGTCATCCAGTGTCTAGCTTTGTTAGGCAAACTAGCTCCAGATCCATGCAATGACTGATACTTCTCACAGGTGGCAATTCATCAAGTACATTATCTAAAATGATGTCTTCATATTCTGTCAACAAATCTTTTATCTCTTTCAGTTTTTCCTCTTCATGCTTCAGATTCTTAATCTTATTAGGAATTAAGGAAAAACACACATTTTCATGTCTCAATCCATCCAAGAATTTCCTTCCATCCACCAAACAGATTCTAGCATTCATATAGACTTCACTCTTCAAAGGTTCCTCCAAGGGAAACAAGGTTTGCTTCATCCCATTGGCCACAAAAGAGTATGTATTCTTCCTCTCGTCATGTATTGCTTGTCTATCAAACTACCAAGGTCTACCCAACAAAATATGACAAATATCCATAGGCATAATATCACACAAGACTTCATCATGATAATTCCCAATTTTCAATTTCACCAAACATTTCTCACTTACTAGCAACTTATGTTCATCTCGAATCCATGCTATTTGATAAGGTTTAGGGTGTTTCAATCTTTCCAAATTCAACATATTCACCATCTCTTTTGAAACAACATTATTTGAACTACCACTATCAATAATAAATTTAAAACACTTACCTGATACCTTACATCTGGTCTTCAACAAATTCTTCCTCTGCAAGGGCTCTTCCTCTCTCCTGGTATGACACAAAGCTCTCCTCATCATCAAGAGTTCTCCATCTTCTAGTTTATTATCTAATCTGGTGGGGTTTTCTTCAACCACTACTACTCTTCTGGTATTATTTGTCTTCTTACACTTGAAAGAACGATGTACTTCTCCTCCACACTTAAAGAAAGTTCCTCTAAATGTTCTCTTGTTTTGTCTTCCAAAATTCTCATTCCAGTAGCCATCCCGTCTAAATTTCTATCATCTTTCTCATATGAATTACCTTCTTTTCTTACTTCCTTGTCCTTGTTCTGATTTGTATAGGTTCCTCTACCTCTGGTATATCCTCTTCCTCCTTGAAATATTCCTCCAAAAAACCTTCCACCTCTGCCTCTCTGCCTCTACTCATGTCTTTTGTTTATCTTTTCTTTTGCCTTCAGGGTGTACTGGTAAGCCTCTTCAACACTCTATAATTTGATCAAATTGATTTCATCTTGTAAAGACACCCGCAATCCATTAAAATATCTTGCAAATTGTTCAAATTCATCATCAACATGTCCCGATTTGATATTCAACTTGTAAAAGGCTTCGGTGTAATCCTTCACACTAGATTCCTTCTGTCTCAAATTTTGCAATTTCTGGAATAGATTCACTTGATAACTAGCTGGCATAAATTTTGATTTCAACTTAGCAACCATCTGATCCCATGTCTTGGTCTTCTCTTTACCTCTTCTATGTCTATCAACCAGAAAATACTCCCACCAAAGAGAATCATGACCTTTCAACTAGGTACAAGCATATTTCACCTTCCTTTCTTCTGCGGTGTTTTCAAATAAAATATTTCTCCATCTCTGAGATCCAATCCATCAATTCATCTTAATCCAACTTTGCATCATATTTTGGTGGGGTAAAATGAGGTTTAGTATTCACCCTACTCAAAACCCTCAAAAACCTTTCCTCATTTAGATCAACCTCCAGTGGGTTTACTTGTTCTACCGAGGCTTCTTCTCCTTCATCTTCACTTACATCTTCAATGTGTCAGCCTCTTCCTCAAGTTGTCTCCACGGCTTCCAATCGGGCTGCTATTCCTTGCAACATTTCCATCATAGAAGGGTATGCATTCCAACACGCTCCACCATTCCTAGTTTCTCTTCATGCCATCTTCACGCCAATCCTCTACAGCTGTAGGTCGGATCCACAGTCCGCCACCCTACAACAAAATTCTCAGGACAATGCAACCTCCAGTTTAAAAAATCACTTTGATACCATTTGAATTAGTCACCGGTTAGGAGGGACCTCAAGGAGATCAATCCAGACTGGTCAGCAAGAGTAAACACAATGGAAACACAAGGAAATGATGGAGGCAATGCAAAACATATTGTATTATAACATGAAAATTGATTATAGCCAACCGGTAACAACTAGATTCCCGAAATCAGCTCACAGGCCTGCTAAAACATGCTCAAAGTATAGAATAGGTCACAACCAAGACCTCAAACCTCAAGGTATATCTTCTATGCTTAATCTGACTTCTTGATCACATTCTAATGCTCGATTACAATGATTTATATGATCAAAGGGGATCTGATCGGTCCAAAAAGGGATCAAAACTCGAAGAACAAGACCTAACGTGCAAAACCGACATGGTTGGCCTCCGCCAAGAGATTCCTCCAGAAAATCCAAAGGATGAAGAGTAGATGGCGAGAAAACGTCAATCACATGCCAAGGAACATCAAAATCAATGCTTAGGGCTCTGCAATCTACATAAGGGATCCAGTAAATCACCAATGCAAATAGGTCTAGGCAACCGATAGCAGGAAACTGTCAACCAGTAATAGGAAACTATCTCAAAAACCAGTAGCGATAACTTGCCAGAAAATGATCCAAATGCTCCAAGGTTTGGAAATAAGGAAGATGATCAAGTATTCAAGACAAAATCCAACTCCATAGGATCTGATGAGCCAAATCCAAGACACACAGAAAGAAATAATGAAACTGCAAACATAAAGCAAAACAAAAAGGAAATATTTTGGTTGATGCAAAATTGCTATGAACCGGGGATGCTCCTGCATCAAATATCAAGCCTCATCGGATCCAAAGGGCGAAGGTCGATGTGGGCGAAGGTCGATGTGGGCATGGAGGTGGAGGTGGAGGTAGTGCACCATGAGCAGGGTCATCTGGGGTGGTGGAGCCTGTGCCGGATTAAGCAACTCATCTATGTGAAACTCATCCATGTAATCTATCTCTAGATATATGCACACGTAGATGTGGGATGGGTAATCTGATCTCTCTCTATATATACATATATATACATAGATATATACATAAATATACATATATATACATATTTATATACACATATATATATATATACAATATATATGTATATGTATATGTATATATATATATGTATACGTATACACACATATGTATATATATGTATATATACATATATGTGTACATACACACACATATATATGTGTGTGTGTGTGTGTGTGTATATATGTATATATATATGTATATGTATATATATGTGTGTATATATGTATGTATATGTATATGCATATATGTATATATGTATACATATATATACATATATACACACATATATATACATATGTATATGTATATATATGTGATATGTATATATATGTGTGTATATATGTATATATATGTATACATATATACATATATGCATATACATATACATACATATATACACACATATATATACATATACATATATATATATATACATATAGATATATACATGCACACACACGCACACACACACACACACACATATTTGTACATATACATATATACATATATATATATATATGTATGTATATATATATATATACATATACATATACATATATGTATATATGTATATGTATACATATATATATACATATATACACATATACACATATATATACATATATGTATATGTGTATGTATATACATATATATACATATATACATATATCTATATATGTAGATGTATATATATATGTATATGTACATATATATATACACATATACATATATGGTGTCACTAAGGGGTCAGGTCGTGTGTACTAGGTTGTTAAAAGTGTTCATATGGTGTATTGAGGGGTCGTACAATGTCCTAAGAGGTCATATGTTGTCGTTAGGGGTCATATGGGGTCCTAAGGGGCCACACATGTGTTAGAACACCATATGACCCCTTAAGATGTACTATATGACCCATTAGGAC
Organism: Cryptomeria japonica; assembly: GCF_030272615.1. NCBI lineage: Eukaryota > Viridiplantae > Streptophyta > Pinopsida > Cupressales > Cupressaceae > Cryptomeria > Cryptomeria japonica. The sequence continues at coordinate 403,344 of NW_026728851.1, read as the reverse complement.
ATCATATTTTCCTAAGGGGTCATATGAGATTCTAAGGGGCCACACATGTTTTAGAAGACCATATGACCCCTTAGTACACCATATGACCCAGATGTTATGACATGTCCTAACATTTGAGTCATATGGTGTACTAAGGGGTCATATGGTGTCATTAGGGGTCATATGGGGTCCTAAAGGGCTCCATATGTGTTAGGAGACCATATGTCCCCTTAGGACACCATAATCAATGGGCCTTTAGGACATCATATTGTCATAATAGGTCATATAGTATCCTAAGGGGTCATGTATGGTGTCATTAGGGGTCATATGGGTTTCTAAGGGGTCACGCATGTGTTAGAACACCATATGACCCCTTATGACACCATATGGACATGATATGGTCCTGAAGGGTCATATGGTCTCATGAGGGGGACCATATGGTGTCCTAAGGGGTCATATGGTATCATTAATGGTCATATGGGGCTCAAAGGGATCAAATGTGTTTTAGAAGACCATATGACCCCTTAGTACACCGTATGACCCATTAGTACAACATATTGTCCTAAGGGGTCATATGGTGTCATAAGGTGTTGAATGTCTTGTACTAGGATGTTGAAAGGGGTCATATGGTGTCCTAAGGGGCCACACATGTATTATAACACAATATGACCCATTAGGATGTATCATATTGTCCTAAGGGGTCATATGGTGTGCTAAGGGGTTATATGGTGTCATATGGGGTCCTAAGGGGCCATGAGTGTGAAGTAGAACATGATATGACCCCTTAGGACACCATATAGACATCATATGGTCCTAAGGGGTTATATGGTGTCATGATGGGTCATATGGTGTCCTAAGGGACCACACATGTGTTAAAGAAGACCATACATTACCCCTTAGGACACCATATATGACCCCTTAGGACACCATATGACCCATTAGGACATCATATTGTCCTAAGGGGTCATATAGTGTCATAAGGGGTCATGTCGAGTACTAGGATGTTAAAAGGGGTCATACATGGTGTCCTAAGGGGTCATATAGTGTCCTAAGGGGTCATATGGGTTCCTAAGATGCCACACATGTGTTAGAACACCATATGACGCATTAGGACATGGGAAGCATCAAAAAAGAGAGGAGATGGAAGTATAAAAAAAAGAGTGTAATTAGGGGGAGGGGAAGAAGGGAGGAGATGGAAGTATCAAAAAATACAGAGGGAGAGAAGGGGAAAGGGAGAGTTGTTGAGAAAGGGATGGGGGAGAGAGGAGTTCAGAAGGGGAAAGGGTTGAAGGGGTTGAGAAAGGGAGAGAAGGAGATGGGGAAAGTGAGAGAGAGAGAAGGGGAGAGGGAGAGGGGTTGGGAAAGGGAGGGGGGAGAGAGGAGACCCCAAGTTAAGAGGACATATTACATGCCATAATCTACCCCTTATGACATGTAATACATCCTCTTAAGGGGTCTCATGAAATAATTTAGCACCTATTATGACCTAATAGGTGGACTAAATTATGTCATAATAGGACCTATTACAACATAATTTAGTCCACCTATTAGGTCATAATAGGTGCAAAATTATTTCACGAGACCCTTTAAGTGGACCTATTACGTGTCTTAATGGGTCTTATGACATGTAATAGGATCTTTTAAGGGATCTTATATCTATTATTTCTTAAAATGGGTAGATTATTTTGTTTTGCTTTTGGTAAATTGGTTTTTCAACATTTTCATTTTCATTTCAAGGTTTGGTTTTGGTTTTTGTTCTTGTTTTTCTTTTGGTTTTCAACATTTTCATTTTCATTAAATCAACAAAAAAAGAAAATTTTATAAAAGAATTGATTAATCAATAATTTAACCTAGATTAACATTTTTTTAAAAAAACTAATCTAATCAATTCAGAAAAAATTATTTTCACAATCAATTAAAAAATTAATTTTTAAACTAAAAACTAATGTTTAAACTAAAAAAATAATTTAAACTATGACAAATTGAAAAAAATATACTAAAAACTAAAACTTATTGAAAAAAAATAGTAGATGACGTACCTGGAATATTTTGTGATGACTGGCTAGATGCTCGAATCAAGATTCTAGTTAGAAAAAATGAACTAGGTCCAATTTTTTAAAACAATTATGTTTTTCAAAACTGGATCCCCTTCTAAAATGAAACAAGATCCCATTTCATTTTAGAACGGGATCCCATTTTGGGGTTTAGGCTCAAGATCCCAATGCTCATGGGATCTCGTGGCTAATCGGGATCTTCTTTTGTCTCCTATGTGCTCCACCTGATTTCTACTTTTTTCTAAGTGTATAAATTCCACATTAAGTGGACACAACTTCTTGCACTTACCCTATGACCTAGACTCTGATACCACTTGTTATAATTACGGTTGTCGTTGCACCAAAAGATCGACCTATTAATGCCCAATACAACCACTAGAATTATAAAATCCATGGGAGGTGGTTAAGCCATGTCACAAACTCGAGCACTGCGTTGTACAACGCAAGGATACCAAGGGTGCACACCTTGCAACAGATTCTAGACCTAAGTAGAATTGTATGGAGAAAATTGAGTAAGAAATCCTCTTATATAAATTGTTTGTATTGACTGGTTTGGATGGAGAACATAAAAATATATTCTATTTGTGTGCAATGTTCTGAAATCCAATATATTATTACACCAAAATTATTCCTCTAGACATTGGCAAGTGAATGCCTATCAATGTCAAAATTGCATTTTTGGAGCTAATGTATTGGAAAGACTATGCCAATGATGAAGAGCTATCATGATTTAGTGATCAACAATATGTGTTTTAAATCAATTCAAACTTAGAGGTAAGAAGCAATGGAGGAAGGAGGACACTCAATGTCTTCTCTTCAATCATCAATGATGAGGCCACTTAGTAGCTTTGGTGGAATTTTGTTGTGTGATTCTATTTTCTATGTTTCTAATAATTATAAATTTTACATCATGGGCAAATATAACACCATTATTTTATATCCATTGGAAGTGAAAATTTCATATGTTGTTGGAAATAGAGTGGCATGATCAACAATAGTGATTTTCTCTAGTCCTATGCAGGTTGGTTTATCACATGTCACCTCCTACTGTAAAATATTGTAGTTAAAAAATTCACTAGTGTAATGAAAATCATGGATCTTGAAATGGTTAGTGGTAGTCTAAAAAATCATATGATGTGAATAGATGAATATGTTACTATTTGTGTCTAGGTTTTTGGTAAACCTTTGTAAAAATTATCAATAATTGGTGAGAGGTGCCTTTCATTTGAATCAAGATCATGAGCCACAAGAGGTGGGTTTACCATAGTGGAAAGTGTGAGTTTTTACCATATTCATGGTAAAGGAAGGAATGTTAGGAAACATATTGTTAGTGTGAATTTTGATGTAATGGTTGTGAGTTATTTTAAAATAAATTGTTAATTCAAGTGTTAGGTCGAATTGTATGGAGCAATTTGAGGAAGACATCTTCCTATATAAATGGTTTATGTTGAGTGGTTTGGACAAAGAATATCAAATAATTTTTGAAATCTAATAATTTCCTTTTATACCATGACAAAATGGTGGAAGGCATCCATATACAACTTTTCTCATATTTTCCCTCAATTATAAAATGTTGATCAACACAAGTTAATGAACCAAAGCTAATGATCAAAAAATCCAATTTAGCATAAACAATTATGGAGTTTGTGTCGAAAGTGATAGAGATATGATTTCGAAAAAGAGAATTCTATTTACATATCACTAATTTTTGAAAAAAGATGTCTGACAAGAGCTCGTCATGTGGAGGGGTCCCTCATCCTTTGAACATGGAGGAGTGTGTTCGGCCTCCTCCACGTAGGTAAGTACTATTCCTCACGTTCTCTTCTTCCGCATTTATTTCCTTTTGCTTTGGTTGTCACATTTGCTGTCCTCGAGTGTGTGTGGTTTGATTGTGGTTCTCTCCGGACGCTGGCTCCTTGATGACGAGCGAGACGAATGGCGGCCCTTCTACCAAGGGCACGACTCCTATTAAATCGTTTAAGTTATCTCTCCTTGATTCCGACTCTCTTCCAATTATGAATTCATCCTGGTTCGAAGCTAGGGTTTTGGATTCGGTTTTAGGTAAAGATGGGGTCAAAGGAGGAGCAGGTAAGCCCCCTACCCCCTCTGAATTTACACTCTCTGTTACCCCTAATTCTGATATGGTTAATGAGATAAACAATGAGAAATCTAGACTCAAATGTATTGCATTTTTTTTTGGCATTCACGGATACCTCTAGTTATCCGGCCCGCAAATATATGGATGAATGGCTTAAAAATGTTTGGATTAAAAGACTAGGGTTGCATTTCTCTTTTTGTCGTTTAATTCAAAAAGGCTTATTTGTTATTTTTTTTAGAGACTCTAAATCTCAAGAGCATGTAATTACCAAGCAATTTTGGTCGGTAGGTAAAAGCACATTCAGAGCAATTAAATGGTCTTCAAAGGTAGTTAATGATGAAATCCTCGCCCTCTCATGTCCTAGATGATTGATCATTAAACATCTCCCCCCTCTGTTTTGGAAATTTATCCTAAAGCTTCTTGAACCAGTGGGTAGAGTTATTAGAGTGGATAATTCTAACTCTTTGATCCCTCACATTGATGCCCAGATTCTTGTTGCCATCGACCCTGGAAAAGACATTCCCAAGTGTATTGAGATCTTTGAAAATGATGCCCCTATTCTCTATTCTGTTGAGGTTTTAGGAGGAATCAATGTCTGCTTTCTTTGTAGGCGCGAAGGGCATGTTAGAAGAAATTACTTGATTGGCAGTCGTAGGCAAAATTTGATACCTAAGGCCCCTTTGAATGAAGGTGTCAAGGGAGAGATTCCCGGACATTCTAGGGCTTCTCACGACCCTAGTACTGAGAATTTTAACAATCTTAAGGATTATGTTTTGAGGGAAATAAATATTTCCTCTTCTTTTCCGACCTCTTTTGATGATTCCATGACTTTTGGGGAGTTTACTGTCGACCCTCCCCCACACTCGACCATTGATATTTCTCTCTTAGGCTAGAGATAGCCATGATGACCTAGCTCATCCTCACTCGAAGGCTAGTAAGAATAGAAAGAAGAACGCCCAACAACTTGCTCTAGAAAAAATTCAAAATGCAGCCACCCATGGTCATATTGCCAATCCTCTCGATAAGTCTCTTTTGGACCACTCTTCAATAGTTAAAAACTCTCTTGTTAAATATAGGGTTCAAATTTATGAAAACAAAAATTCTATTGGTGATATAATTGATGAAGATTATAAAAATATAACTGATGAATCAAATCCTAAAATTGTTTCTTATGGTTCTAATGGATTCACGAGCAGCCCAAAATCTCATAATGATACTGTGACTATTGATAATGGCAATGCACCCCCAGTTATTAATTCTCACCCCATAATTTATGATATTGATGTTGCCAACATCGAGGTTGTTAAGGCAACACCCACTGTTAGCAATTAGGCCTTTAGCATCCCTCAGGATCAACCCGAATCAAAGTATGAACTTACCAAAACTAACCCTTTATTTGAGGACTCTGACGGGATGGGTTTTTCATAGCTAGTGGTCTTGCCAACTCTAGGGAGCCCCTAGATCAGCAGCATTTTCTTGAGTCCCTTGTCCATGTGGATGGAGATGTCTTGAGTACTAATGGAGAGGGCCCCTTCACTAAAGTCAAAAGAAAAATGTGAAGACCCCTGGGAAGTAAAAAGGTTTCCCCCAATCCCAAAAAGATGGATAGTAAAAGTGAGCTTCCTAAGTGTTTTAGCAGTTTTTAGACTACCAAGGATTCCTCCTCCTAATCTTTACCATGGATTTGAGCCTCATTTCCTAGAATATAAGGGTTCTAGAATCCCCTGATAGAAAGCTCATAATCAAAAGATTTTTAAATCAACATAAGAATCTAGACATCCTCCTCTTGCAAGAAGTAAAAGCCACCAAGTTCATCCTTGAGGTCAATCTCCAATTTATTTGGAAAAATGTCTTGCAATTCACCACTAACCATGATAGGGGGAGAGGTGGCACTGTTGTGTTAGTAAGTAGGAAATGGGCATCCAAGATTGCAGATAGTGGATGTTCTCCCTATAACAGGCTTGCTTGGGTTATCCTTGATATGGAAGATTCTAAGGTGGGTATTTTCTCTATCTATGCCCCTAGTGAGTACAGGGATAGAATTGATCTCTGGAAGTGGATGACTTGCCTCTCAAACATCCCTTGGATACTAGGAAGGGATTTCAACATGATTGAGAGACAAGAAGATAAAAGTGGAGGTCTATTCTTGGAATGGAAGTGTGGAGAGAAATTGTTTTGGGATAAAATAAAATCCAAGCTGCATCTCTTTGATCCTTTGGCAAGGAAGAAAAGGGACTATAACAATATCTGGTTCACTTGGTGCAACGCTCAACAAGGTTAAAAATAATCTACTCTAGATTAGATCGGTTCTATGCTAACTCATCTGCTTGTTCCTCTAATTGAGATCTAGATGGGAGCACCATTAGAGTAATTCCTTTTACTCTTTCTAATGAGTAGCCCTATTTTGACCTGCAATTCTATTAATTCTCCCTTGTCTCGTCACAACCTGAGGCCTGATTTTTTCAATCTCAACATCAAGCTCCTGCAGAACCAAGAGGTTGGGGATGCTCTGTTTATCATTAGGCAACTTAATAAATGGAACCTTTAGAGTGCTTTGGCTATTGAGAGATGGAACCAAAATGTTGATAGTTGGAAAACCCTTTGTCAAACTCTAGACACTAAATTTTCCAAAGATGGTAGGAAAGCTAAAAGACAACTCACAGATCAACTCCTTATCTAGGAGGCTCTAGTTCAGGATGTTCCTCATAATGTTGATCTCTCCCTTGCAATCTCCCATACCCATGATAAGCTCAAAAATTTCAAGCATAAGAAAGTTCAAGGTGCCAAGGTCTGAACTAGGATCATCTGGTTGCAATTTGGTGATAAAAGGCTCCCAATTGTTTTTCAACATGCTTAGACACAAGGTGTTCAAGGAGAGAATAGAAATAATTTGGGATGAAGATAAGGAGCTAACTGAGACAAAAGATATCAATAAGGCATTTCTCCTCTATTATGAGAAACTCTTCACCTTAGAATGTGACTCCTCACTCAACAGAGATGCCCTTGAAAAGTGTAGAGCTCTTATTCCTAGGAAAATATCTAATGATGATGTTGTTGTACTTAGTAAACATTTCACCCTTGAGGATATTAAAAGAGAAATTAATAGCATAAACAATGAAAAAGCCCCCAATTCGGATGGGCTTCCTGTTGAATTCTACAAGTCCAACATTGAGTGGATTGCGGAGGATTTAGTCCAATTATATAATGAAGCCATTAACTCTGGTACTTTGGGTTTTGAGATCAAAAAAGGAGTTATGAAATTAATACCTAAAGATGAGGATAAATCCCTCATCATAAATTGGAGACCAATTACTCTACTCAATGTATCATACAAGATTCTTGCTAAGCTGTTAGCCCTTAGACTGGAAAGTCTCCTCCCACTTATTGTCAGCAACACTCAAACATGATTCATCAAAGGTAGGTATATTATTGAAAATATGATTACCAGTTGGGAGGCCATGTATGGGGCCCAAGATATCAAACAACACGTTGATATGTTCTTAATTGACTTTGAAAAAGCATTGACAGGGTGGAGTGGGGTTTTCTGATTATGATGTTGGAAGTGTTTGGCTTTCCTAAAGATTTATGCCGCATAGTATCTGTCTTGCTTAGGGATGCTTCGACCCAAGTGGAAATTAATGGGTCATGTTCACAAGCTATATCCTTTAGTAGATCCATCAGGCAAGGTTGTCCCATAGCCCTGACCCTCTTTGTGATTGCCTCTGATGCCATATTCTATTTATTAAGGGACTCTTCTCTCTCCCCCAGGGTGAAAGGCATTACTCTGTCAAACAACATGGACTTGGTGAATGTACAGTTTGAAGATGATACATCTTTCTTCCTTGAGCTAGAAGAGAAGAACTTTGCTTCTCTTCTCCACAAACTGAAATTTTTTTGTGATGCATCTAGGGCCAAGATCTCTACCCCTAAGTCTACACTATTGGGTTGGAATAATCCCCCCCCTTGGCTCTCCAAATTTGAATTTCAGTGGGGTGGTCCCTCCAAACAGGTTAGATATTTGGGGATTTTCTTTGCTATTAACCCCTGCCTTAGAGAGATGTGGATTTGGATCAGGAATAAAATTGAAGGAAAACTAAATAAATGAAACAATTTCTAACTTTCCTTGGTAGGTAGATTTCAAGTATGTCAAAAAATTCTTTCCTCTTATAGCTTGTATTACTCCTCTATGTGGATGTTTAGAAATTATTAGGTTAATGAGATTCAGAATACCATCAGAAGCTTTCTCTGGTCAGATGGTAAATGCAACAAAAATGGCATTCAGTCAGATGTGAGTGGTGTTGTCTTGGAAAGAATATGTGTGGTCTTGGGTTGAAGGATTTGAAGCTTCAGGGTATTGCACTTGCTACTAAATGAAATTTTCAGGCTCTAGAAGGTGAAGAGCCTTGGAAGATTCTAGTTAGAAACAACATCAAGCTTTTTGTTCCCAAGAAGGCTAAATCTTGGAAATTTCTCCCCTTTGTTGACTTGGTTGTTGGGAGATTTCCTATCTCCCCTTTCGGGTCCTTTGTCTTTAAGTCTATTTGGAAGGCCTAGGAGTATTTTAGATACCTGATTGCTAACAGTGGGATTCGTGGCCAAGATAATACTATCTGTGGTGAGAAATCTATTTGGCGGAACCTCATGCATAAAGACAAGTCATTGGCCCTTGTCCAAGGTTTCTTAGCTAGGAGTTGGGCTCTTAAAGGCATTAAGAGCTTCAATGATATCTTTTGTAATGGGGCTTTGATCCCGAGGTGTGATCTTTCTCAGAACTTCCTGATCCCGCCCTCTAATTGGAGGACATACATTATGCTTAAAAATGCTTGCAACAATGTAGACCTATCTAGACCATGTGTGTTGAGGGATGATAGGTTTCTCTCATACACATGGGTGAATGGGTCACCACTGTGAAACTTCACTGTTAAAGTCATTTATAATTCTCTACTAGCTAATGACAATCTCATCCTTCACTTAAAAATTGCTTGGAATTTATAGGGTACTAATGCTAATTGGTAGAAAGTGTTTAATTTTCATTGGAATTCTATTGTCTCTCCTAAGCTTAAATGCTTTAAATGGATTTTTATTCTGGATAGATTGCCTATTAAGGATATTCAGAAAACAATGTCTATTTGTGATATTTGCAGAACTACTAAAAATGTTAATCATATTTTTTTCAATTGCCTTTTTGCTAGAGAGGTTTGGAACATGTTTGGTATTAACTTTGATAGAAATTTCTCTTGATATGATGTTCTTAATGGATTTATCAAGGGCTTGAAAAAAGATGTTAATTATTTCTAGTCTGTCCTATCTTGTGGAATTCTTTGGATTATTTGGAAGTTTTTCAATGAGGCTAAATTTCAAAATAGGGGTAGGGTGCTAGCTAAGTCTCTCAAGAGACTCGTTTTTCACAATGTTGGCATGCAAGTTACTTTGGTCATGTGCCTCTCAGTGGAAAAGTTTGAGAGATTCATTGAGGAGGGCACTATACATGTCTACCTTTCAGAGCTTTCCCATGGCCATACTTCGATCAAATTCACTAATGTGTGGTCTCCATTCGTGAGTGCACTTGAAGCATATGTCAAAAAGATCAATGATAAGAGGCAAGATGACTTGAAGCAACAAATCCTCGCCAAAGTACCTATTGTGGTCCAAGACTCTAGGATATCCATCTAGATGGAAGGCCCAAGGGGTTGGACCTCTTGGCTTGACAAATAGAGCATTTCCAGTGATGTATATCTATGTTGATAGGACATTACATGATGTATAGATTAGTTTTTCTACTATGTATCTTATTTTGGTATGACGTCATACTCGTTGGTATACTACCATGATACTAGATTTGTTTTGCTACTATGTAATTTATTATGTTGTGTAGATAAGCACTATACCCTATCTAGGATAGTCCCTTAATCTGACTATGATGAATGCAGTCTATTTGACAGTCTGAATTGCGTTCATGTTTTTTTGTAAGATGTTTGGTTTTCTTATATTTAATATAAAAAAAATAGATGTCTAAAGAAAGACATTGATTGAAATTTTGGCATAACTTTTTAAGATGTATATGTTAGTAAATAAAATATTTATATATAAAAATTATATTTTAAAAATAATAGAAATAAAAAAATATAGAGCATAGAAAATTAATTTATTGAAATAATTATATAATTTAGTAAATAAAATAGTAAGTAATTATGTATTTTAATAAATAAAAAATAATAACTAATATATTTTATGAATAGAAGAGTAATACTTTTGAAATAATTATGTAATCATATACAAAGTAAATAATTTAATATATAATTAAATGATGTAATGTCGAAAAATTATATATTTTAATATATTGTTATCATTAGTCTTCTTTTCGTGGGTGTTGTTTGAATTGGGGATGTGCAATAAGGTTTTTCTTATTTTTTATTAAGGTAAGGTTTTTCTTGTTGCTACCATTAAAATTTATTATAACGAGTGTGCTTGTGTCAATGTTAATTTGATTTATAGTTTGGTGTATGTTTATCAATTTCTTATATTGAAACGATGTTTTTACATTGTTCAAGTGTATCTCAAAATTGTCTTATGATAGTTTATAGATATTAATCCATCTTTCTACCATCCATCTTTATTTGTGAATAGTGTATTATTATCTTTTTAAATAACAAAAAGCAATAAATGTATAATTCATAAAAAACCCAACCCTTCAAATATATTATTGTAGGAGGCATGTACTTCCCGCACTGACCCCAACCATAACCCCCCTATACTCCAAGAGATATTTGAGAATTTATTGATGTTAAAGTCATGACTTCATATGATAACCATAGTCAGCGAAATAATTATGGTCATTCTTCTCCACTTCATTATAGCTTCACTAATATCAATAAAAAATTAAAATTTATATTTTATAAACGATTGCCTACATGTTATTGTGAAACTATAAGAAAAATATATTATACTAGAACTTATAAAAAACAAGTTATGATTATCAATAAAGAAAGACAAAAAAATGGTATATTAAAAAATAGAAGTCGCCGACATGATAAGAAGGAATTTCATATATAATCTCAACTATTACGTCACTTACTTTTTGTCTTAACACATTCATCTCTTATCAAATAATATTTATATCTTATGTTATGAAATCTTAAATGGCCCTCATCTTTTGCCTCCATAAGCTTCATTACTTGTACCCATGTATTTTATTACTTGCTCCCATATGAATTCTTTCCTTGTCCAAAATTTCTTGTCTTCATCCAAGTTTTGTTTTGGTTTATTTAAATGTTAAGTTTGTTGGTTGAAAATTTTGTACACTTGGGGAAATATACAAAATTCTGGTTTCAACCACAATGTGTGAGTAAAACTCTCCTAATTAAGGGAAGGCTACCCCTATCTAGCTACAACTTTAAAAATAAAATAGGATGGGACAACAATCTTTCTTCTTCTTTCAAAAAAGGCAATATCCTTTTGTCTTCACAGAAAAGTGATAGCAATTTGATATAAAACAACAGTAACAACTTTCTGAATGAAATAAGAGAAAGGAAATGAAGTTTCCTGACAGCTCAAAGACTTCCATCACTTCCTTCGGGACGAGACAACAATATCAAGCTCAAAGTCTTGATTATGTGCAGTCCTATTTACCCTTTTCTATACTAATTTTATTAAGAACAAATTATAACAGCACAAAGACTAAAATATCTTATTAGACATCATGAACAAGTGTGAGATCAAAGACTCATAGCTTTTCTCCAGATAGAACTTCCACTTTAACTAAATTAATCTCAAATACTTGTAGCTCAAAGACTACAAATCAAATTTGATTAAGTTCTCAAAGAAACACTTGCAAGAAAGGTAATATGGAACACAAACTCAAGAATGTAGCATAAAGACTCAAAGCTTGAGCAATTTTCTTCTATTCCTTTTAATTCTTCAATTTACACATAAAAGCTCAAAGACTTCTTTGCTACAAATTTGGCAGATTCTTTGCTTGCTTTCCAAAAGATAAAGATTACAATAGACCTCTCAAGTATTTATAGAAGAGGAGCCTTGAGAAAAAGCTAGGAGGATCCTAACTAACTTGAGATATTCTCTCAACCACCAAGACTTATTCAATAACTAACTATGACTTATTCCAACTACAGTCCTAATTGAACTCAACCTGTAGTTGCCTTACATGTAATTACAAAAGTACAAGTAAAGACTTGACTTGCAATTTACAAAAAGTTTTTACATGTAACTTGTAAAAAGAAAAACTACAACTAAGAGATTACAAATCTGGAAAAATACAACCAAGTGTTGAAAAATACTTAAACTGTAGTATGTGAAGACATGAATCCTTCAACCTTGTGGATAATCATTTGCAGCTCATCAGGATTCGGTTTATTGGTATTTTTGGCCACGATCATGGTTTTCACGATAACATCGCTGCAACAAAGGATTGTGGCAATATTTCTCTCAAAGGAAGACTGAATCTCCCGTAAGTAAACTTGATAAGTCACTAAGGTTTGAATGGATGCTGCTGAAAATGGTACACTTTTCCACTCTTGACGGATCTTCAACTGCAGATCAAAAAGAACCTTTTCATCAATCAACAATTCCCCATCATGATCCATGATAGTGCAAGAAGCTTTCTGACAATGAGAAATCATATCCTAAAAAAATTCCATTTGTAGCCTCATAGCATCATCAATGTCTTCAATAAGTGATTTAAGAACAAAGGCTTTGTTCTCCAAGAGCTCCTGATATTCCAAGTACAAAACTCATGAAGGAATTACCTAATGTTCTAGAAGAACACTTAACTTCTGTTGAGGAATTTTAAGCCAAGTAGTCAAGTTGTCTTCTACCTTTTCCAAGTTTCATTTGAAAGTATCAGAAACTTGGTTCAATTTTTCTTCAATGGTTTTCAACTTGGCCATCATTTGGAAAACCTCCTTCAAGACTTGTCCAGATAGATTATTAAGCTGATCAACCCAAGATTCTAGTGCTTGTACCTTTTGAGCAGCTCTCTCAACTCCTTGAATTGATTCTTGTGTCTTTGAGGAACTTGTAGGATTACTCACCTCATGAGTCAGTTTTTTGTGATCTTATGAACAGCTGCAACAAGTTGCCGGTTGTCCTCTTCTAGCTTATCTTTCTTAGCTAGAAGTTCATCGTATTGCTGCACTAGTGAGGCTACAAAATAATGGGCATCATGTTTAACCATTTCATGCATTTGCTTGCCCAATTCTACCCTTGTGACTTTGTAATCAGCAACTCACATCTCTTCAAGTGGCTTATCTGCTAGAGGCTCAACAATTTCAGCCACTTTCATCTTGTTGCTATCAACAGTTACTCTTGAGATAGTTTTAGCCTTTTTAGCAACCTTAAGTCTAGACTGTTTAAGTTGCTGATAATCAAAGGCATCAGGTGAGATTTCTTGCTTCTTCCTCTTTGGGGTAAATGAACTAATCCATGGAGGTAAAGCCATCAACTCTCCTTCAGTAGCAGCTGTGAGTAAAGGAGAAACAATTTCTATTTGAACAGTCGTGGTCACCCTAGGAGGAGTATCTATTTGGACGATGACCATAGTTTTCTCAGTAACCAATGGGCATGAAGATTTCCTCATAAATTATTCCAAGCCAAAAGTGGAGGTATCAATTCCTAACAACTGGATACATGTAGGAGTATCCTCAGGAATTTCCAGCACACCCTCTTGTTGATGATCAAGAGGTGGCTCGTATGCTGAAATAGGAATGACATTCTGAGGAGACTCTTCTACTATTATGTCAGGAGGAGAAAGAAACGTCTCAATGGAAACTGAGGAAGGAATCTCATGAGGTGAGTCTGAAGCTGGAGACTTAGGAGCATCATCAAATTGTTTTGCTTCTTTTGGATTATCAACATTGATCACTTGTATATGAAATTGTGATTTTTCCTTTCCAAGAACTTTCACCTCCTCAGGAGGAAGCACTACTGCCCGACTAACTCGCAATTTGATCCTAGTGCCAAAAGATGATGCACCTTCATTATTGTCAATTTGAATCTCACACTTACGTCCAAGAGGCCCCATAGAATCATTTTCTTTCCCAACCTTGATCTTGATGAGTCTAACACCATTACCTTTGAGCCAAGTATTGGTATTAGCCAAAATAGGCTGAAATCTTTCAAGAATGGACGTGCAGTCTTTATGCGACCATTGGAATAAAGGAAGTGGAGCTTCCTTAACCCTTCATGAAATATATTCAGGAACAAGTACATGCCCATCATCAATCATCCCTTGTGGAATATCCACCAAGTTTAAATCAATAACCTACTCATCAGTAAGCCAACAGTAATCCATCTTCAGAATTTCCACTTCTGTACGAAGATCTACCCAAATATCCTCAATACAATGCATGTGCACGCAAGACTTTTTGATCTTTTCCTTCATTCCCTGGTAATCAAAATCAGCTCTAGACTTAAACCTTATTTCTTGCATCTCTGTCTCTATAGCCTTGGCTTTGATGGATGTGATAAGAGAATACAGGCCAATTTTTAATGGGTTTGTTGTAGAAATCCCCATTCCGACTTTATGTCTGACAGAATGATGAGCGTGTAAAGCCATGATCTGTCTTTCCAACTCCATAAGTATGAACTTATCAGTTAGGTGTCTAGGGAGCATGTATGGCTGCCCACAATAGCATCCAACTCTCATATAGGTAAAGGTCAGAAATTGAAGAAACAAGCACCCATACTCATTTACTTTTTCCCATGCCTCATTTGACAACCTTATGTTCTTTAGAGTTCTGTCAAACTGGCATATCAAGTAACCGAAGAATGCATCTTGAACTCTTCTAAAGTGCAATCTGCTAGGTCTCAAAGGCAGTTGATCATAATATTCCCATATAGGTATAAGCGAGCGGTCATCCTTGGTAGAAAGACTAGGGAAATGTCTAAGTGATGCTACCAAATACACCAGGTATGAGTTCATGTAGAAAGTCATGGTGGAAGAGACTTCTGCAAGTGGCTCGCACAAGGCATCACTGATGACTTTTCCCCATGATATATGATAGGACTGCCTTATGAATATGATAATCTAGTACATCCAGGGCTAAAAAATATTAGAATGTTCAAGACCCATCATCCTACTGATGAGAGTTATGATGTCTCCAATCTCCCATTTAATGTCACAGTGGTACAACTTATCCCATCTTGAAAAGGCATCTCGTGGCTCATGAATCCACCTATTAAAATGATGTTTGTAGTCTTTTTCCCTTTTGACGTAGTACTCAACTACACTACCTTTGGAAATGTCCATATAAATAGGTGCTAGTGGTATTCTGAAGACTTTCTCAATTTTATCTACATCAAGGCAGATTATTACTTCACCATCATTATTTTTTATGGTTCTCGTGTCCTTGTCAAAGTGATGGGCTCAAGCGAGAACAAATTTAGGTTCTAGGGCACCCATTGGAAAAGAAGATGCGTGATGGATATGGTTGTCCAATAGGCGCTATATATTGCTATCCTGTGGATCCTCCACCCTCTTGACAAATTCTAACATATCCACATGCTCTATCTCCGTGTCTTTGATGCGATCCAAAGGAAAGGAAACTTGAGAAGGTGAAACTTCATTTTGATACTTGTCATATTTATACTTCATCTTCTTTGGAAATAGAGATGACCACAAATATGACATTGAAGGACAACCTGGTATACTGCGACAAAGACTTGCAAGTGTTAAGGGATCATCATAATGAGCTGCAACTAACATTTTTCCTTCTTCAAATGGGAAGAACTCCAACCCTTGCACTTCATGTTTTTGTGAAAGAAAGATGGGAAACAAATGGGAAATGCTAGGAATCTTGACTTTGAGCAATTTCGGATCTTAGGGAAAATTTTACAAGTATACAAGTTTGGGAAGGGTGCACATGCAATCGGATTTTTAAAAACCCGAATGCAAGTATACTTGTAAAATGGAAAATGGAGAAATGAGTGAAAAATGAGAATTAGACTTGCGGGAAATGACATGAATGGAAAGTACAGATATGGGTGATATGGATGGATAAAAATGGGTATATTTTGGAAATGTCATTTCTAAGAAAATGGGAAGAACTTTGGACATGCAATCCGGTTCTAAAAACCCGATTTTGGAAGGATGGGCATTTTTCATCTTTGCAACTTGGAATTTCAACCAAAAATAGTTAAATTCTTTTAACTGTAGGGAAGAACAATTATTTTCATCCAACTTGTAATCGGGATTTAAAATCCCGAAAGTAAAGAGGGAAAATGGGGAAGAACAATGCAATTCAAAAATTGCTTTTCAAAGGGGAAAATCTCTCTCACAAAACCGATTTTTGGAGAAAAATAAATATATACATAAATTACAACTAGAAAGGAAAAACAAGAAAACAAGGAAACAAGAAAATGAAACAAAGAAAGGAAAGAAACCATACCTTGCTTCAAAGTGAAAATGCCTCTTCAAAAGATGATTAGTCTTTGAAAGAAGAAATGACAACTCTTAAATAAAGATCAAACCGCATTAAACCGCATTAAAAAACCCTTGCCACGTTTTTGAAAAATGTTTTCAGCAGCAAAACGTGGCAACAAATGCAAGTTAAATGGCACAAGAAGTGGCCAAATCTCCCTCCAACTTCAACACCTAGACATGAAAGGCAAAAACGACCTAGGAGATTGCAACTTCATGGAGTTTAGATCCCCCAAAATGTGGATTCAAAGAACCACGTGGTAAACCGTTTTGGCAAAAAATGAGGGTTAAATCATCACTAAAACAACAGCAATGTGGCACCAAATGCATATAAATCACCTTACAAAAAAAATGCCTCCTTTCTCCATGAATTTCTCCACAAAAAATTGGGAAGAATTTGTGGCAAAATTGTCTTAGGAGAGGAAAATTGGGTTTTTAGAAGAGAAATGCAAGTTTTAATTTACATGCAATAGAGAAAATCGGGTTTTATTTCCCATATAACAAGTTTTAAATGCCAGTTTTCTCTCAACAAGGCAAAATCGGGTTTTAAAAATAAAATTACAAGTTTAAAATTCCCCAATTTGCATTTTATGAAGAAAATCGGGTTTTTTGGGCAAAAGAGCAAGTTTAAAATGTCACTTTATTTCATTTCTAGGC
Organism: Cryptomeria japonica; assembly: GCF_030272615.1. Taxonomy (NCBI): domain Eukaryota; kingdom Viridiplantae; phylum Streptophyta; class Pinopsida; order Cupressales; family Cupressaceae; genus Cryptomeria; species Cryptomeria japonica. The sequence goes on along the minus strand of NW_026728851.1, from coordinate 386,123 downwards.
AAAATCAGGTTTTGGAGAGAGATGTGCAAGTTACAAATTACTTGTAAAGGGAAGATAAAATCCCTACAACAAGTTTTAATAACTTGCACATAGGTAATAGGGGTTTAAAATCCCTATTACAAGCAAAATACATTTAAATAGGGGTTTTAGAAAAGAATTACAAGTTATTTATAAATATGCAATTTAAAATTAACTTTTAACTTATCCAAAAAATCCCTACCATAACTTAAAAAGCCAAAAAGCATCAAGGGGGAAATAAAAGGTAATTTACAAGTTCTTTTTTTTTAATAAAATGCACTTGTAATTAGCCAAAAATTTCCCTACAAAGACCAAAACAAAGGAAATCATAAAAACTTGCAATTCAAGGAAAATTTCCCACCTGCAGCCAGGGAGTTAAAACCTGAAATTGAAGGAAAGACATAGAAAACGAACCCAGAATGCGATGAAATTTGAAACATGGTTCGAGGATGGACTGAGGATTAAGCCATTCCAAGGATTATGCAAAATTATGCCTCGGGAAGCATGCCATAGAGTAAATTTTTTATTTTTTGATAAATTTTTTATGTAATGGTCCTTCATTTAAAAAAAAATGAGGACAACAACTAGCTCTGACTGGGGAATTCTTTCATTTATCCTTCAAGATTGTGAAAGAATAGAAACCGGATCTCTAAGTGTCTTCCTCTTATGCATTGGGCCACAGAGTCAATCAACGCAAAAAACCAACAAACAAAAAGACAAAAAGGAAAAGAAAAAGATATAAACATTATTTACAAGAAGTTACCTTGAACTTTCATTCAAAGTAATGCTTCAAATGTTGGCTATTATAGGGCAGTGCAAATTGTGTACCATTAGGATAAGCCAAGATAAAACTATCTTCTCCCGTAATACGATGAATAGTGAAGGGTCCTTGCCAAAGAGAGTCAAATTTTCCATGTAAACCTTTCGGTTCCCTTCGCTTATCCTAGAGAAACACGCGATCACCAACTTGGAATCCTCTTTGCTTTTCTTTTTTGTCAAAAAGGATTTTGACTTGTTGTTGATGCTGAGCAATCTGATCCACCACTTGTGCTTTTTGTTCTTCCAGTAGAGAAAGGTACATGATCCTCTTGTCTAAAGAATTCTCAAAATTTTGATCTTCAATTGATTTAGCCAACTTAAGAGCAGGAAGTTCCAAAGTGACATGTATCTCTGCATTGATCCCATAAAGAAGCTGAAATGGTGACATACCAATAGCCCTTTTGGGTGTAATTTTGCCTGCCCATAAAGCATCAAAAAGAGCCTTATGCCAGGACCTTTGATTTTATTCCACAAGGTTGCGAATAATGGTAATCAAATTTTTGTTACTTGATTCTACCTAATCATTACCTTGAGGGTAATAACCGAATGAATGAGTTAACAAAATACTATATTCAAAACAAATTTGTGAAATTTCAGAGGAAGAAAATGTGGCTGCATTATCAGTCACAATTTTGTATGGAACACCAAGTCTAGAAATAATATTCTCCTTGAGGAATCTACACACTATCTCAGAAGTAGCATTCTTTACCGGTATTGCTTCCACCCACTTGGTGAAATAATCTATAGCAGTAAGAACATATGAATGACCTGCACTTGAAGAAGGATTGACCACACCAATGAAATCAATACCCCATTGCCGGAAAGGTTCTTCAACAATTACCGGTCTCAATAGTAACGTTGCAAGTTTTTGTTTTCCCACAAATTGCTGACAATGTATACATTTTCACACCCATCTAAAAGCATCTTGAAAGAGCATAGGCCAATAATACTTAGCTCTCAAAGTTTTATGAGTAGTCACTTGTGTGGAAAAATGACCACCACAAGCCTTGTCATGGAAAGATTCCACGGAGGAAAGTACCATAAATTGCTCTTTTGTACAAACCAGTATCCCATAATACAAAGTTCACAGCTTTCAACTTGATACTCCTCTTTTCCTTGAATGACAAATGTTGTGGACATTCACCATAAGTCAAGAAAAATGCTAAATTAGAATACCATTCATCAGTGGTACTGACAAACAATACCTTGGGAAGATCTTCAGAATCATCCAATTCTTGTTATTCTGGAATCCCTTCTGCCATGAGTTGACAAAGTCCTCTTCCTTGAACAAGATTTGTAGGCCTAATCTCCAAATCATACTCTTGGATTTTAGCAATCCAATTCCCTCTTTTTGTGCCAAATTCTTGTTGTGTCAAGATAGACTTGACTAATGTATCAGGAACTAACACAACGATACAAGAATTTAGCATGTAGAAATGAAAGTTCTTGACTGCTTTAACAACCATATAGGCATTCTTCTCAATAGAGGAATACTTGAGTTCATGAGACTTTAAGGGACAACTCATGAAAGCAATAGGAGATTCAATCTCTTTTGAATTCTTCTGCATTAAAATAGCAGACATAGTATGCTCGGAAGAATAACTATACATGATAAACTCCTTGGTGTAGTTGGGACATACCAACATAGGTGCATGAGCAATTGCATCCTTGATTTCATTGAATGCAGCTTTTCCTTCTGAATTCTAGCAGAAAATAGTCTTTCCTCTCATCATATCCACGATATGATGAGTCTTCTCTACAAAGTCAGGAATAAATCTCCACACAAAATTTACCTTGCCAAAGAAGGAATGAACAACGGTCTTATTGGACAGTAGAGAAAGAGTTTGGATAGATTTAACCCTCTCAGGATCAATTTTTATCCCCTCCTTGGAAACAATATGACCAAGGAGTTTTCCCTCAGTCAGTCCAAAAACTGACTTCTTGGGATTATGGGAGATGCCATGCTTGTGACATCTTTCAAGTACATCTTTTAGGTGAAAAATATGATTCTCATGGTCTTTGGAAAAAATAGTAAGATCATCAAGATATACTACAATATATCTTCCCATAGTACCACGGAAGGCCAAGTCCATCGCTCATTGGAAAGTAGCTCCTGCATTGATCAATCCAAAAGGTATTCTATGGTAGGCAAATATACCCCATGGAATAGTGAATGCAGTTTTATGTTGATCTGGCTCACTAACCTCAATCTAATTGTATCCCGAAAATCCATCTAACATAGATAGCATTTCAGAACCTGTCACTGTTTGCAAAACTTGATCCATAATTGGCAATGGATAATTATCCTTGAGTGACAATTGGTTAAGATTTTTGAAATCAACACAGATACATATTTCTCCATTCTTTGTACGCACCGATACTATATTTTCCAACCATGTTGAAAGATGGATGGGAAAGATAATCCAAGCATCAAGCATTTTTTAAATCTCAAAAAGAATGGTACCTAAAATTTTTGGATTATACTGGCACTGCTTTTGTCTAAAAGGAAATGCACCAAGCTTTAGGGGAATGTCATGTTGCACTTCCTTGGGTTGAAAAGATTTAAGATCATCGTATGAATATTCCAAGACATCACGATATTGGCTTAAAAGCTGAATAAACTGATCTCTTTCATCTGAAGTGCAGTTATTGCCAATATTGACAAATTTGAGGTCTTCATGTGAGCCAATATTATATTTCTCATATCCCATAGGAGAATCAACACTTTCTTGTTGCTGTCTCTTGATATAACGATCATGTTGATCAAAAAGTTTTTCAAGAGAAACCAACCCCTTGGGAATTTTATTTCCTTTTAGCTGAAGAATATTTTCATCCGATTCGGATGATGTTTCAGACATTGAATCTGATGAAGAAGAAGAAGGAGAATTACTTCCTTCGAAGTATAGGTTGTTGAAACCATCTTCTGCTTTAGTGAAAATATTAATCTGCTTATCATCATTGAAGATCTGACAATGATCCCAATTGTCAGGCACACGAGATCTGTAGATTAACTCAATAATGTATTTATCTTGACCAAAGTCAAGATGGGGAATCAACAAAGTAGCTGAAACAATAAGGGAATCAACCTTGTCATTGTACTCATGAGGCACAATTGAGATGCTAAAAGCATCAAAATCTTCAATATTTTCCCATACCAAATTATGGTAATGCCTGAGTCTATCATTTCTAGTCCAATATATACTCCTTACTTGACAAACTACTAATTCTGCATCACCTTGGGCGTGAAGATTTCTAATTCCTCTTTTCAATTCAATGCTCATTCCTAACAAAAGCAACTCATATTAGGCCATATTGTTAGTATTAATGAATTTCAATTTGAAAGAATAAGGGAAGATCTCTCCCTTAGGAGATATGGGAACTATGCCAGCTCCAAATCCATTTGTAGCACAGCTACCATCAAACTCAAGAGTCCACACATCATTTGAACTGTCATTTTCATTGGAATGGCTAGTGCTACCTTCATCCAAAATGGATGCATTATGAAAGAAAAGTTGTCATCTTCCTCCATGGGAGAAGATGAACTCTTGTCTTGTGTAGGTGAATTGTGAAACTCTTCTTGTTGAGAAGGTAGTGGAGCATTTTTATCAACAACAAGAGATGAAGCTTATTCAACCATGATATATGAACTTGAAGATCCATCTTCCAATGCTTGGTCTTTCTCAACATCAACAATTTTTTCATTTGCTAAAAGTAGCGAAATGTCAGAGCTGATAGAAGGAAAATATTTAACAAATTCTGAGATTTCATCTATATGAAGATAATAATTCCCGAAACCCAAAGATTCAAAAAGAATTTGAGCATGGGGATCATTAGACTTGACAACCGTGTATTTGGTTTCTCTTTAAGGAACTAACTTCTGCACAATACCTTTGACAAGTGTTCTTTCTTCAGTCATATCCATGTTGAGTTCACCTCCAACATCCTTGCAAAAATTACAGCCAAGTAACATTCCATATGACACAGGAACGTCAGCTACCAAAATAGTCATCTTTATTTTATTATCCGGCAAAGCTGCAAATGCAAATTAAGCATCCTTGATTTGCCCAATAAGAGGCACTTGTTTGTTTTTCATGGAATAACAATGACCAAAATTTTTGGTCAAGGTCAGCCCCAAAGCTTGAGCAACTTTAACAGGCATGATGTTATTAGAAGCACTAGAATCCAAGATGCAATTGCTCAATTGAAAACCATTGGTCAACAGGGAAATATAAAAAGGTTCTATCTTTCCTTGGGTAGTAGATGGAATGATCACCAAATAATTGGGAAAATTCTTGGGTTCTTGAGGGATAGTATTTTCAAGTATAGGAAGAGTTTCCTTACTTTTAACAAAATTAGCTAATCTATCAAATTGATCAGGATTAGCTTGTAAGTATTCAATTTCAGACATTTGAATCTTGGTCTTCTTAGCATGATCAATAATGTCGAAAGCTTGAAATGAACTAGCTAGGGAGAGATGAACATTGTCCAATTGTGGATTGGGGTTAGGCATAGTGGGCTTGGGATCAATAGAAGAAGCAAAAGGAGGATTATTGTTACTTACTTGACTTTTTGTTGCATCCTTTGGAATGTAGGGCCGTGGTGTTACTCTTTTAGCAATAGTAACAGGTGATTGTAAATCACTTGCAACTTTCGCGGCTTCATCTTGTTGAGCCAAACGAGTCTGAGATCTTGTCATCACGGAAAATTCTTGACTATGAGGCCTTTCAGCAGCAATAGAGTTATCATAGTGCATATAGCGTATAGCAAAGTCGGCAGTTACATCTTCTTCTTCTTGTTGAGGAAGAGCAACATCGTCAGACTGATAATCAAAATAAGAAGACTCATTTTGATTTGTCTCATAATAACCAACTGCTGCCTTTGAAGGAGGTGGTTCAAGTACAAGTCTCTCAGGAGGAGGAGGTAACTTGGGTTGATTCTTAGCAACATAACTATCAGCAGCATTAGGATACGTCCATCTTGGGATATCCCTGTATGGTGTAGGATAGGAATTTTGAGATACTTGCTTCTTTAAAGCAAGAAGTTCATTTGCCAATTTATGCACCATTGGATTGGTAGAACCAGAAGATGAACTCTCCATATGTGAACCTCCTTTGGACTAATTAGAATCCCTTTTGATTTTAGAAGCTAGGATCAAATCATCCTCAATTTCAGTAGCCATTGATTAAGCAACAACTAAATCAGTGGGAGATGCTCGCCTTAACAAGAAATTGACCTTAGGCAACTGAGTATTGATGAAAAAGAACTTGAGATTCTTAGGTGTAGGTTGAGAATTGATAGGAATCCTATTTGCTAATTTGTTGAACTTAGAAATGAATTCATGCATGGCTTCATGGGTATCCTTCTTCATTTGGGTCAATTGGGCCAGCAAGGCATGTTTGCTTTTTGCAGGCTTGAAATGTTCTTCAAACTTATCTCTCAACGAGTTCCAAAAAATGATTGAACCAGTAGCAAGATTGAAAAACCAATCGGCTGCAATGCCTTGAAGGTTTTCTACGAACAAATGAACAACAACATCTTGATGTTCTACTCCAAGAACACCACACGCCATATAGAAAGATTTGACATGCTCATCGGGATGTTGCTTCCCATCTCCATAGAACTTGGGAAGATTTTTCCGGGAACCTTGTGGGAGTGGATGAAGAGGTGGGGTTAAGGCTAAAGGACCAAAAGCTACTCCCCATAGACCAGGAGGAGGAGGTGGAGGTAGATTAGCCATACTAGATGATGAAGATATCAACGGTTTGAAAAAGAGAGGGGATTTTCCACTTGGGATAGACTTCTGTTTCCTTGACGGGGGTAACTTATGGTTCATGAAAGGGAGGATGTACTAGTAAGCAAACGGAATCTAGCTCGTTCAGCAAGAGAGATTTCTTGAGAACTTTCACTCTTCCTACGACGATTATAAACATGCAAACCTTCCATCTTAGAGAAATCTAAAAAACCAAAGTGATAAAATTTTGAAAAATCAGCAAGACACTAGACTTCAAATGAAAGCATGAGGCTTCCGAATGCATTCGTGTCCCCTGTTGGTTGAAAATTTTGTACACTTGAGGAAATTACAAAATTGTGCTTTCAACCACAGTGTGTGAGTAAAACTCTCCTAATTAAGGGAAGGCTTCCCCCATCTAGCTACAACTTTAAAAATAAAATAGGATGGCACAACAGTCTTTCTTCTTCTTTTAAGAAAGGCAATATCCTTTTCTCTTCATAGAAAAGTGATAGAAATTTGATATAAAACAATAGTAACAACTTTCTGAATGAAATAAGAGAAAGGAAATGAAGTTTCCTGAAAGCTCAAAGACTTCCGTCACTTCCTTCGGGACGGGACAACAATATCAAGCTCAAAGTATTGATTATGTGCAGTCCTATCTACCCTTTTCTATACTAATTTTATTAAGAAAAAATTATAACAACACAAAGAATGAAATATCTTATTCTTTGTATGCAAGACAACAAGAAGAAGTGTGAGCTCAAAGACTCACAACTTTTCTCCAAATAGAACTTCTACTTTAACTAAATTAATCTCAAATACTTGCAGCTCAAAGACTGCAAATCAGATTTGATTAAGTTCTCAAAGAAACACTTGCAAGAAAGGTAATATGGAACACAAACTCAAGAATGTAGCACAAAGACTCAAAGCTTGAGCAATTTTCTTCTATTCCTTTCAATTCTTCAATTTACACATAAAAGCTCAAAGACTTCTTTGCTGCAAATTTGGCAGAGTTTTTGCTTGCTTTCCAAAAGACAAAGATTACAATAGACCCCTCAAGTATTTATAGAAGAGGAGCCTTGAGAAAAAGGTGGGAGGATCCTAACTAACTTGAGAGATTATCTCAACCACCAAGACTTATTCAATAACTAACTATGACTTATTCCAACTACACTCATAGTTGAACTCAACCTATAGTTGCCTTACATGTAATTACAAAAGTGCAAGTAAAGACTTGACTTACAATCTACAAAAAGTTCTTACATGTAACTTGTCAAAAGAAAAACTACAACTAAGAGATTACAAATCAGGAAAAATGCAACTAAGTGTTGAAAAACACTTAAACTATAGTATGTGAAGACATGAATCCTTTGTACTTCTGGATAACTATTTGCAGCTCATCAGGATCCACTTCATTGGTATTTTTGGCCACGATCATGGTTTTCACGATAACATCATTGCAACGAAGGATTGTGGCATTATTTCTCTCAAAGGAAGATTGAATCTCCCGTAAGTAAACTTGATAAGTCACTAAGGTTTGAATGGATGCTGCTGAAAATGGTTCACTTTTCCACTCTTGATGGATCTTCAACTGCAGATTAGAAAGAACATTTTATTCAATAAACAATTCCCCATCACGATCCATGATGGTGCAAGAAGCTTTCTGACAATGAGAAATCATATCCTAAAAAACTTACATTCACAGCCTCATAGCATCATCAATATCTTCAATAATTGATTTAAGAACAAGGTCTTTGTTCTCCAAGAGCTCCTGATAATTCGAGTACACAACTCTTGAAGGAATTACCTGATGTATTAGAAGAACACTTAACTTTTGTTGAGGAATTTTAAGACAAGTAGTCAAGTTGTCTTCTACCTTTTCCAAGTTCCGTTTCAAAGTATCAAAAACTTGGTTCAATTGTTCTTCAATTGTTTTCAACTTGGCCATCATTTGGATAACCTCCTGCAAGACTTGTGCAGGTAGATTATGAAGCTGATCAACCCAAGATTCTAGTGCTTGTACCTTTTGAGCAGCTCTCTCAACTCCCTAGATTGATTCTCGTGCCTCAAAAGAACTTGTAAGATTACTCACCTCACTAATCGGATTTGTGATCTTATGAACAATTGCAACAAGTTTCCAGTTGTCCTCTTCTAGCTTATCTTTCTTAGCTAGAAGTTCATCGTATCGCTGCACTAGTGAGGCTACGAAATACTGGGCATCATGTTTAACCATTTCATGCATTTTCTTTCCCAATTCTACCCTTATGACTTTGTAATCAGTAGCTGACATCTATTCAAGTGGCTTATCTGCTAGAGGCTCAACAATTTCAACCACTTTCATCTTGTTGCTATCAACAGTTACTCTTGAGATAGTTTTATCCTTTTTAGCAACCTTAAGTCTAGACTGTTTAAGTTGCTGATAATTAAAGGCATCAGGTGAGATTTCTTGCTTCTTCCTCTTTGGGGTAAAAGAACTAAGTCATGGAGGTAAAGCCATCAACTCTCCTTCAGTAGGAATTGCAAATAAAGGAGATGCAGTTTCTGTTTGACCAATCGTGGTCACCCTAGCAGGAGTATCTGTTTGGATGATGATCATGGTTTTCTCAGTAACCAATGGGCATGGAGATTGCCTCATAAATTCTTCAAAGCTAGAAGTGGAGGTATCAATCACTGACAACTAGATACATGCAGGAGTATCCTCGAGAATTTATAGCACACCCTCTTGTTGATGATCAGGAGGTGGCTCGTATGTTGAAATAGGAACGACATTCTGAGGAGACTCTTCTACTATTATGTCAGGAGGAGAAAGAGGCATCTCAAAGGAAACTGAGGAAGGAATCTTATGAGGTGAGTCTGAAGCTGAAGACTTAGGAGCATCATCAGATTGTTGTCCTTCTTCTGGATTATTAAGATGGATTACCTGAACATGAAATTGTGACATTTACTTTCCATGAATTGTCACCTCGTCAGGAGGAAGCACTACTGCTCAACTAACTTGCAATTTGATCCCGGTGCCAGAAGATGATGCACCTTCCTTATTGTCAATCTGAATCTCAGACTTACATCCAAGAGGTCCTGTAGAATCATCTTCTTTCCCAACCTTGATCTTAATGAGTCTAACACCATTACCTTTGAGCCAAGTATTGGTATTAGCCAAGATAAGCTAAAATCTTTCAAGAATGGACGTGCATTCTTTATGTGACCATTGGATTAAAGGAAGCGGAGCTTCCTCAACCCTTCGTGAAATATATTCAGGATCAAGTACATGCCCATCATCAATCATCCCTTGTGGAATATCCACCAAGTTCAAATCAATAACCTGCTCAACAGTAAGCCTGCAGTAATCCATCTTCAAAATTTCCACTTCTGTACGGAGAGCTACCCAGATATCCTCAATACATTGCACGTACACGAAGGACTTTTTTGATCTTTTCCTTCATTCCCCAGTAATCAAAATCAGCTCTAAACTTAAACATTTTGAGTTTAATTTCTTGCATCTCACTCTCCATACCTTTGGCTTTAACGAAAGTGACAAGAGAATACCGACCAATTTTCAATGGGTTTGTTGTAGAAATCCCCATTCCGACTTTATGTTTGACAGACTCATGAGTGTGTACAACCACGATCTGTCTTCCCAACTCCATAAGTATGATCTTATCAGTCGGCTATCTAGGGAGCATGTATGGCTGCCCACTATAGCATCCAACTCTCATATAGGTAAAGGTCAGGAATTGAAGAAACAAGCACCCATACTCATTCAGTTTTTCCAATGCCTCATCTGACAACCTTCTGTTCTTTAGAGTTCTATCAAGCTGGAATATCAAGTAACCAAAGAATGCATCTTGAACTCTTCTAAAATGCAATCTGCTAGGTCTCAAAGGTAGCTGATCATAATATTCCCATACAGGTATAAGCGAGCGATCACACTTGGTAGAAAGACCAGGGAAATGTCTAAGTGATGCTGCCAAATACACCAGGTATGAGTTCATGTAGAAAGTCATGGTGGAAGAGACTTTTGCAAGTCGCTCACACAAGGCATCACTAATGACTTTTCCCCATGATATATGATGGGACTACCTTATGAACATGATAAACTAGTAAATCTAGGGCTCAAAAATATTAGAATGTTCAAGACCCATCATCCTGCTGATGAGAGTTATGATGTCTGCAATGTCCCATTTAATGTCATAGTGGTACAACTTAGCTCATCTTGAAAAGGCAGATTGTGGCTCATGAATCCACCTGTTAAAATGACGTTTGTAGTCTTTTTCCCTTTTGAAGTAGTACTCAGCTACACTATCTTTGGAAATGTCCATATAAATAGGTGCTAGTGGTATTCTGAAGACTTTCTCAATTGTATCTGCATCAAGGCAGATTATTACTTCACCATCATTATTTATGATGGTTCTTGTGTCCCTGTCAAAGTGATGGGCACAAGCGAGAACAAATTCAGGTTCTAGGGCAGCCACTTGAAAAGAAGATGCGTGATGGATATGGTTGTCCAACAACCACTACATATTGCTATCTTGCAGATCCTCCACCCTCTTGAAAAATTCTAACATATCCACATGCCCTATCTTTGTGTCTTTGATGCGATCAAAAAGAGAGGAAACATGAGAAGGTGAAACTTCATTTTGATATTTGTCATATTTATACTTCATCTTCTTTGGAATTGGAGATGACGACAAATTTGACATTGAAGGACAACCTGGTATATTGTGACAAAGACTTACAAGTGTTAAGGCAACATCATAATCACGTGCAACTAACATTTTTCCTTCTTCAAATGGGAAGAACTCCAACCCTTGCACTTCACATTTTTTTGAAAGAAAGATGGGAAACAAATGGGAAATGCTAGGAATCTTGACTTTGACCAATTTCAGATCTTAGGGAAAATTCTACAAGTATACAAGTTTGGGAAGAGTGCACATGCATTCGGATTTCTAAAACCCGAATGCAAGTATACTTGTAAAATGGAAAATGGAGAAATGAGTGAAAAATGAGAATTAGACTTGTGGGAAATGATGTGAACGGAAAGTATGGATATGGGCAATATGGATGGATAAAAATGTGTATATTTTGGGAATGTCATTTTCAAGAAAATTGGAAGAACTTTGGACATGCAATCCGGTTCTAAAAACCCGATTTTGGAAGGATGGGTATTTTTCATCTTTGCAACTTGGAATTTCAACCAAAAATAGTTAAATTCTTTTTAACCATAGGGAAGAACAATTATTTTCATCCAACTTGTAATCAAGATTTAAAATCCCGAATACAAGTAAAGAGGGAAAATGGGGAAGAACAATGCAATTCAAAAATTGCTTTTCAAAGGGGAAAATCTCTCTCACAAAACCGATTTTTGGGGCAAAATAAATATATACATAAATTACAACTAAAAAAGAAAAACAAGAAAACAAGAAAATGAAACAAAGAAAGGAAAGAAACCATACCTTGCTTGAAAGTGAAAATGCCTCTTCCAAAGATGATTAGTCTTTGAAAGAAGAAAGGATAGCTCTTAAATAAAGATCAAACCGCATTCAAAAACCCTTGCCACATTTTTGAAAAACGTTTTCAGCAGCAAAACGTGGCAACAAATGCAAGTTAAATGGCACAAGAAGTGGTCAAATCTCCCTCCAACTTCAACACCTAGGCATGAAAGGCAAAAATGACCTAGGAGATTGCAACTTCATGGAGTTTAGATCCCCCAAAATGTGGATTCAAAGAACCACGTGGTAAACTATTTTGACAAAAAATGACGGTTAAATAATCACTAAAACAACAGCAACGTGGCACCAAATGCATATAAATCACCTTGCAAAAAAAATGCCTCCTTTCTCCATGAATTTCTGCACAAAAACTTGGGAAGAATTTGCGGCAAAATTGTCTTAGGAGAGGAAAATCGGGTTTTTGGAAGAAAAATGCAAGTTTTAATTTACATGCAATAAAGAAAATCGGGTTATATTTCCCATATAACAAGTTTTAAATGTCAATTTTCTCTCAACAAGGCAAAATTGGGTTTTAGAAATGAAATTACAAGTTTAAAATTCCCCAATTTGCACTTTATGGAGAAAATCATGTTTTTTAATCAAAAGAGCAAATTTAAAATGTCACTTTATTTCATTTCTAGGCAAAATCGGGTTTTGGAGAGAGATGTGCAAGTTACAAATTACTTGTAAAGGGAAAATAAAATCCCTACAAGTTCTAATAACTTGCACATAGGTAATAGGGGTTTAAAATCCCTATTACAAGCAAAATACATTAAAATGGGGGTTTTAGAAAAGAATTACAAGTTATTTATAAATATGCAATTTAAAATTAACTTGTAACTTATAAAAAAAATCCCTACCATAACTTAAAAAGCCAAAAAGCATCAAGGGGGAAATAAAAGCTAAGTTACAAGTTCTTTTTTTATAATAAAGTGCACTTGTAATTAGCCAAAAATTTCCCTACAAAGATCAAAACAAAGGAAACCATAAAAACTTGCAATTCAAGAAAAATTTTCCACCTGGAGTGAGAGAGAAAAACCCGAAATTGAAGGAAAGACATAGCAAAAGCACGCAAAATTCGATGAAATTCGAAACATGGTTCAAGGATGGACTGAGGATTAAGCCAGTCCAAGGATTAGGCAAAATTCTGCCTCGAAAAGCATTCCATAGAGTAAATTTTTCATTTTTTGACAATAATTTTATGTAATGGTCCTTCATTTTTTAAAACAAAAAATGAGGACAACAAACTTACTACAAGCAATTACCAAACTGAAGTGTATTCTTCATATATGTTTGTATAGTGCATATGTAATTAAATGTATGTTCTACATTCTTCTTAGAGAAATTGTACTATAAGATTTAACCATTTCACTTTTCATTATTGAACATGCATCATTAGATCTTATGATAGCTTGGACTTTGGGTTTTGTGGTTGTCATTTGTCAACAAGTGTGTTAAAGTCAGGTGTTATATATGAAATTAATAGAGAGGTGTCATATGGTTTTAGATAACAAATGTGGTGGTTTTGAACTGATGTTTTCTTTGTGGTATTTACATTATTCATTATCTCATAATTTTGATCTCCTCATCTATGGGTTCTTTTTGATAGAATCTATGTCTTACAATATGAACACTTTGAATACAACTTTTAGTTCTAAGAGCACTTATAACAATGAAGAATGTAATGAGTGTCAGACTGTCCCAACTGCAACTAAACTAGGAATGGGGATATTCCAAGTACGTAATCCTCCTGTTGTAGGGAACCAACCTTTTTAACTACTATTGTATTTTCAGGTTTCATATATGCAATAATCATTGCATGTTGAATAATGAGCAAATATTATATCTTTCAACATGCTTCATTTATATTCACATTTTGTCAGAAATTCCATTTCATAGTGAAGATATATAGTCAGATTTGGAATGTCAGGAGTTGAATATCAATGACATATTGTATATATGCTACCATATCTATATCAAATTTGATCGATGTTATATGAAGTGAACTGTATGTGTTTCTATGGCTAACATGAGCTATTTCTAAAATCATCCATTCCTCAAACTTGTATCAAAATATTCATTTCATTTTTTTTCTTAATTGAACAAAAAAAATATCATTTGTATTTTTTCTTTAACCCAAATTGATATTCATATTAGATTTATATAATACATAATATATATTTATGTCATATATATATATTTAAAAATTAAAATTATATCTATGAACTTATATAGTAAAGAAAACGAACCTTTAAATTTGTTATTCTAGAAGAAAATAAAATTATGAAGGAAAAATAATCCACCATATATATAGTCTTCTATACAATTAAAGCAGTGAAAACGTCCATAAAACTTTAATAAGAATAGTATCATATGGAATCAAATAATTTATGCAATATAATATAAAATTAAATTCATACTATATAACTTCATATTCTAAATATTACAATATATATTTTAGATTTTTTATTTTTATTTTTCATATAAAGATGTTTTAGTTTGTATAATAAGTAATTTTGCTGGAAATGTAATGGCAGCTACAAATATTTTTACATACAGTGAATAATAGAAGGAAAACCATGATTTCACTATTGCTGTATGCATAGTGATTGTTATTCACTTTATTCTCACATAAAGTGAATAATAGAAGACAAACTCTCTTCATATATTAATCTTATAAGAAATCTATGTTTGGCGTTGGCATTTTTAACCTTTTTGGTACATTGCTATGAACATTGGTATATTTTAAATAAATTGCAATATTTCAGATTTTCATTCTTGGCTGATCATGAGGGCTGAAGCTATTCTGGCTCCAAAACAGATTGTTAGTACAGCGTGATAGCGACGTGTTAGTCAATCGCAGCCATTTATTGCAAAATCGACGGTGTAAAACGTGCGACTAACACGTGTTAGTCAATCCGTAGTGCCGTTTTGGAGCCAGAATAGACGCATCCGATCATGAGTCTATGGAGTCCAGGTGGAGGCAAACCTGGCACAATGCCCTCAACAAAATTAATGATTGTTCTCTTGGTAAGCGATCCGGCTCATCTTATTAATAAACAAAATTAGATGTATGAATAGTTTTGAGGGTTGTACAGATAAAAACTATTGTTTGAAACACAAAATATTAATTTTTGTTTGTTTATATATTAATAATTACAATGCATTGTACTAATAGTTGTGAATTTAAAGTTGTTATTGCTATCAAATGTACTGTTAGTTGTAAAAAGTAATCAATCATGTGATGCCAAGTATAGGAGCCTCTTTCGCATGACTATTGATCTCACTTTTTGGGGGGGCTATTTTGGACACCCTAGAAAAAAAGCATGCTGATGTGGCACCATACTTGATGATGTGGCCTTGAAACCTTAGTTATAAGCAAGTGACCAAGTAAGCTATTGTAAAAAATGAGAGTTATTTAAAATTTCCACGTAAGATTTTGAGAAGCGCAAAATCAGAATAAAATTGTTAAAATGTAATTCGAGTCAGGGGCTAGTTCCATCATCTCTCCAAGTGAACAACATCATTACTCCATGATCTCTCATCTCCTTTGCCTATCAATACAAGTCAAACTTCTATGAGGTTAGCATAGATAGATTTTAAGATAAATAGTTACACTCTTTAAAAATCACCTTGTTTCGAATATTTTGAAAGACAAGTTGCAAACCAGATAAATAATTGAATTTGCATCCCTCCCACTTTGCCTCCCTTAGTTCTTCATGACCTGGAGAAAATGAACACGATTCTTCCCCACCTTTCTATCATTGGTATTGTAGAAACAAATAATGTAATCAATTCATGATCAACCATAAAGGTACCACTAGCAAATTGAAAACGAGTGAAGAGAAAATCAGAACAAAGATGAAATATTGATGCAATGAACTAACATTGCAAGACTCGTTCCATACCTTTATTGATTAATATATGTATATATTTATACATATAGAGGGCACAACTACATTTCTATAAACTTGCAAATTATATTGAAAACAAGCTATAATTGTTGCTAGTAAACTATTATTAAGATAGTTAGGTGAAGATGTTGTTGGCATTACAATAAGTTTGTTGGTTGATGATATTGAGAAGGTTGTTGGAGATTAATGATATAATTGATAAAGGATGATTACTGTCTTAATATTATTATTTTGTCATTGATGTCAAGCAATTGATTTTCTGATTCAGTATGATGTTGCCATATCTTAAAAAGTATGTTTTGTTGAGTATAAAGATGTCGGTAAGTGACACTGAAAGAATGTAAAAATGAAGGGGAGTAATAATTATTCAATGGGCAACTATTACCGAGTTAGACAGTGATGAGATTATGATATTTTGATTGTTTTGATATCCTATATATGTGTATTCGAAGATTGAACAAGAAGGAGAAAAGATTTCATGCAATAGAATGAGTAAAGGTTTGATACTATTCTATTTTACCGAGCAAGGAGCTAGTCACCGAGATGAGAATGTCACTGAGTAAAGTTTAGAATTAACCGAGTATCAACTGAGTAGTAACAGAACGCATTGAATGAGTGAATACATTATTAAATGAAGGATGCCAATGAGCTAGAGATTTATAGAAGATTGGAATGTCATGCATGAAGTTTGTTAAGGATCAACGACAATGGAAATTAAAGAGTTAGATCTACAGCATAGATTGAATGGTCATAACCGAGCACAAGTACCAAGGAAGGAATACAAGTTTCAAGGCAAGATAAAACATTTTTCAGATCGAAGGATTCAATGAACTTAGTCAAGTTTGAAGATCTAATGGCTAAGATTAATCATGGGAAATGTGATTGATGAGATTAAGCGATTAGGAATTTCTTATAAATAAAGAAAGTTTATGAACAAAGAATGCGGGCAAATTGAAGCATAGTGATGCTACAGAAGTGATGACCGAATACAGAAGATTGAAAATCTGATTGAAGAACAGAGTGAGAAGCCCAACAAGGAGAAAGATAAGTCTTATGACAAGATTATCTTGAGCACATAGAATCTGCTATAACATTTCAGATGTGAAGTTGCATATATATTTTATTACTGTTATTTATTTTTGTAAGTGACAAGAAATCTCTTAACCGAGTGGACTTAACAGTCTTATTTGTAAATCCTCTAGAAAGGTAACATTCTAATTGAATGTTTGAAATCCTTTGACAAGGTCACTTCTAACAAAGTGCAAGATTCTGATAGATCTGAGGGAAATCCCTTGACCGGGTCACATCTAGCAATGTGTATGTAATCTTTAACAGGATTGGCTTTTAATCGAGCATACTCTAGAAGAGTATATTTTCTTGTGGGTCTGAAATCCCATAGTGGTTTTTCCCTATTAGGGTTTCCACATTAAATCTAGTGTCAAATGGGTTTTAATGTTTCAAGTTTATCTATTTATGAGTTTGAATGATTTACAGTCATAGTTGCATTCTATCGAGGTTGAATTTGATTAGAAAATTGGATTTGTGAGTTTATTTGATTCACCCCCCCCTCCCCCGCCCCCCCTCTCATCTAACTAACAGATGTAACTAGGACTCTTTATACACATACTCGCACTTCATTTTCTACACATGTTGCAACTGTTATGACTTATTATAACACTCTTCCTTAAGGAATAACATGATTTTTATTGACCCCTAATCTCTACATATTACAAACTAGGAATTAAACTAACATAAAACAAAGTAGTACATTCTATAAAAGCTATTCTTTGAATATAATTCATAGACTAGTAAGAATTCTTCAAGTTGCTTCCAACTATTGGTATAGTCATGTAGCTATCATTCAAGTTTCCAACATAATCTGACAACATTTGCACATGAAGTTCTCATCACCCTCAGAAAGGTATGATACTGAACTTCTATATTTTAAGATCTCCTTTGAACTATCAGATTACCAATTCTCACATGTATGTCTCATAACCTCAATGAGGTATATAGACTGCATCCTTTTCTATCTTTACAACATTGGCCTCTTAAAAATGGGGAAAGTTCATCATCTTCAATGATGTCATCATCACTAACAATTGGTGGTTCCCAGCAACAATTATATTTAAGCAAATTATTTAGCTTTCCCTTTGAGAAGATCACTTGCACGAACTTTACAATTAATTGCAATATGACTTAATTTCTTACAGTAGTAACACTCAATCTCATTCTTACTAGACATTGTCTTTCCCATCCTTTTCTTTGAGTATAATGCAAGTTCAAGCTGAGCATCTTCTCTTGAATCGCCTTTAACTGCACTCTTTTCTTCAATTAAGAGCACTGAAATCACATCTTTTAAAGTCTGTGTCGATATCTGATTGAGAGTAAATATAATATTGTTATATTTTCAAGGCAAACTATTTAGCAAAATAGCTTAGCATCTTCTTTATCAACCACATCACCAACTTTTATTTATTGATTGCATTTTCATTTTCACCTTTCATGTGTGAAAATTATGACCATTATATTTTTACATGCATTTCCAAATACTTCTATGATGAAAAACAACAAAATACCTTTAAAAGTTGCACAGTAGTGGGATTTCAATAACAGCAGATTTACAGATATAAACTAAACTTTGAATGCGAACATTCAGATAGGGCACACAAAACATGGAGATTAAATAGTGACAAGAATTTGTTTCTCTTATACATCAACTTTGGCTTCTTTAGCTCTTCAACTAGTGTTTGATTCAAAGTAGAGAAAAGGATATTCTCTTTCCTTCTGCACTGCAATTTAACCAATTGTAGGTCTTTGATGTCTTTTGAATGCAGCTACGTTCCAGCCAGTCGATGCCTCCACCACAATTGCACACAGCAGCAAATTTCTCCAATCGGGTGTACAGGCACAAATTGCAGATTCTGATATCAAATTAAAAAAGAATGAAGAGAAAATAGAACACAGATGAAATATTGGAAGACGCATTCCATGTCTTTATTGATTAATAGATGTATATGAAGAAACCTTAGCTCGTCATATTGTTTGACACATTTCCCTTTCATAATTGTGAATTTGGCTGTCTCATATTCTAAATAAAATACAACAAAAGACTGTCTAATGGTATCCAACTCTTCTGCTAATATAAGAGAGGGGTTCTTAATATATTCCATCCATACTCCTTTTACTTTCGAAACAAACTGATGAAATTCAAACACATTATCAAACGAATTTAACCAAAAAAAAATTATATACCTTCTCTTTATTTAAGGTTAGATTTTTTTTTTTCTTTTCATATTTTAGAATCATTTTTTATTTATTTATGATGGGTAGTTGTTAGAATGAGATCATGAATCTTTATATGCTTACCTTGTTTTTTGATGAGATCTCCTTCTTGGAAGCATTATGTTTCTTCCATTCTCACAATGCATGCAACCTCCTCTTGGTTTCAACTAGAGAAGAATAAGCATATGCCATAGAATGCTTCTTTAGGACTTGGATTAAGCCCCAACTAGGAAAGAACAACCCTTGACTCGTAAAAACTATACTTCTTGCTTCCACCAACATCATCTCCAAATTTTAGCCAACAAAGTACTCTCTCATAAGATTCAAATTTTTTCTTTCATTGATGAAAGCTCCAATAACTTTAAAATATAGAAGACAAAACTTGTGTTTCTCTACTATTTGCTTGGATTGAGGTTTTTTTTGTAATATAGACTGCTTTTACTTTTTCTTTGAATTTTTTCACATAACACATCACCGAATACATCAATAGAACGAGATCCCATGTCATAGATTTTTCAAGGTTCAATTCCACAATATTATTAACTCTCAATACAATTGTTTCTCTAAATGTAAGTAACCAAAATTTTTTTGCACTTGTGACATCCTTAGGTAAAATATTTTCTAATGGTTCTAGATACAAAGCATTCTCAATATATAAGAAAATATATTATTTTTATATAATGTCTTATAAGCTCTAACTTCCACTTTGAGAGTTTCCTACACATGTTTGTGATAAACTTATAAGGCACTGAGAGGGGGAGGGGGGGTGAATCAGTGCAAGCAAAAACAATATGAATCTAATCACCAACTTAAACAACTTAAAACTTAATAATCATAAGAGGAATATCGCCACATAAGCTAATTCCCAATGAAGCAAATTCCACATAATACAAAAGATTTATACGTGGAAACCCAAAAGGGAAAAACCATGGTGGGAGTTAATACCCACAAGATTCGCTATCTGCAAAATAAAAATCTTGACCCGTTAAGGTCTTTCAAACATGCCCTGTTAGGAGCAGACTCAGTTAAGGGATTTAAACAATTAGCCCTGTTAGGAGCTTTCACCTATTAGGATCAACCTTGCAAGAGGATTTAACACTTTGATATAGAGATACTCGGTTAAGGGATTTACAATATAAGGTTTGTTAGGACCTATCCGGTTAAGGGATTTTACTGTTGTAACTTTTAGGATAACAATAGTTCAAATGATATTCATATAACACCTATGTGTCTAATAAGATCCACTTCAGATCCTCAAAACATCAATAACACATCAATACAGAGCTTCACTAATCATCGCACAATCACAATCTCAATATTCACCTTTGATCTTATATCTATCTCATAACTCATCACACTTTTTTATAGACATCAATTAATTTGGCTACAACCTTGGAACAATTTCCTAGTTTCAATGAATCTAGACAAAATAATATTACATGTCGAACTTATGTTGGCCACCGACAAAACAAATCAAAACTTGTGTCGTTTTACCAATTTAAGTGACTTTATCACTACCTGTTAAGTGTTCATCAGAATACTTGCTCTTACATCAAATCTCACTTGTCTGGTTGAATATGTCAATGTGTTCATGAAGATAGCTCCAAATACCTATCTCCATCACTCTTGTAAAACCACATCATTCAGCTCTTCATCAATCGCCTGTACTGGTTGCATGAATGCAACTCTGTCTTTGTTTACCGTTTAAGAACCTATTTGCTGGTTCATTGGTAAACTCTCATCTGTACCAATTATACCTTACCGGTTGGCTTCCAAGACTTAGATGACCACAAATATTGTTTCCATCAATGACAACACAAGACATAGTCCTCAAACATGAATCTCAATCTCTTCATCACATTCACCAATCAATCATTTACCGGTTGCATATCACAATAGTCTTTACCGGTCCAGTCAAATGCCAACATTCTCCCCCTTTGGAATTGATGGCAACACTTAGGAAAAAAAAAATTCAACTAAGTGTGCAAAACAAAAAATTGACTCCATGACATATACTCCCCCTTAGCAATTGCATTCTATTACAAAAATTAAAAGACTTATATTGCTACTCTCCCTTTACTTTTTCATACAAAATTTTGACTGACTCTTCAACTATTACTCCCCCTTTGACAACAATGCCAATCAAAGAAGTAAATACATGAAAGATAAATACATTTACAACAAAATTTGCATCAAAATTGCATAGCATATATAGATATAGGAGTTCAAAATATTTTTACAATGCAATCTTAGAAAAAGAATCATGAAAATGTGATTTCAACTGTGTCAGATCATTATGCCAGGTTTCTAAAATAGTGTCGATTATCTCCACATGTGCCCTCATCTGTCCAACAAACTCCTCCATGGCATCTAGAGTGCTCATCTCTGGTGTAGCATGAATGGCTTCAAATTCTTTATAGGCTCTCTACAAGATTTCCACCTTCTGTATTAGCTGTGTGTGTAATTTCTGCAGTGATCCGATCCTCTTAACCTATTCATGTTCATAAGCTTTCAGCTTATGCTGAAGTTCTACAATCGATTTTCCATATTTAATAGTAGAGACATTAAGGGGCTTGAATGACTCACTAAGAACTTCAAGTTCTTGCTTAGCTTCCTCCTCCTTCTTCTTCAAATCAGTACAAAACAATGAAAATTCTGAACAATTGCAAGTGTTTTACCTCTAGTTTCAATTCTTTCTTTCAAACAGTCCTTATTGATAGTAAGAGAAACTTTCCCTTTATCAATTTCAGTCATCAATTGCTCAGTTTTTTTCTTCTTGTAATCCTTGTCAACACTAACATAAGTTGCATCCTCAAACGATTTCATCTATTCTCCGACATCAGAAACAAGTTGTTCAAGCTTGTTAATAGGAGTAACAAAATTATCAATATCAATCTCTAGTAGGAGACTTGACAAAATCTCAACATCATTCCTTATTGTCTCTGCCTCCTGTTGTTCTTTCATCCTCTTCTTCTTGGCCCAGGATTGCATGGTACTTGCAATCTCCATCAACTCAAGTGAGCTCAAATTATCCATGTCTAGAGGACTTTTGATGCTTATAGCATCATCATCTTCATCATCTACAATTTTCTTTTAAGAATCAAGTGACAAAGGTGTCACTTTAGGTTCAGTATCCTCTGTTTTCTTTTTCTCTTCCTTTTCCTTTTTTGTTTCCTGTACCAGTGGGGGTTGTCTATCAATAGTTTGAGTAACTATCGGTGGCTCCTCATCTTTGTTTCCTTCCTATCCCTGTTCCCGTTCATGTTGCTCAGACATTTCAACATTAACATCTTTTACATTTAGATTGACAAGAGCACCAACATCATCATTATTACCGGTATCATCATCATTAGGGATAATCTCAGGTTCAGTTTGTGTGTTCACCGGTTGATTATCCATCACAATTTCATTAGGCTTAAAATCAGTTATTTTAATACCTTTCAGACGATCTTTAGCCTCAAACCTCTCTGGTTCATCTTCCTTAACTTCTTCCTCTTCATTCGGAATTAGACCCAGTACCTTTTTCAACATTTGTTCAATCTCCCCATGGACTGATTGGATCTCGCCAATTAACATTCTTGTCAACCTTATCTTCGACCTAAGAGATGACTTTGCCTTAGCAATAATTTCATCTAGCTCTTCTTCAGTAGCTTCAAGTTGCAAGTTTTTCATAAAATATTCAATGTATTCTCTATCTTATTTCATGGTTGCCTGCAATCTAGCATCAATTATATTATACAATGAATTTGGAATTTGCCCTTGCAATTCAATTAGGGCCTTGCTATATTTATTCACCATGTAAACAATTGCATCTTCTATTTCCCTTTGTTCATCTTTACTAAACTTATCAAATAGTTTATTCACACCAGTCAATATACCATACTCTTTAATGTTTATTATTAAATTTTCATGAGGTGTATGCTTGATTACTAGTTTCTTTGGAGATTTCACAGGAGTACCAACACCCTTTGACCTTTTGCCACTATCCCTTAGGGATTTCTTCTCTCCTTCAGACTTAGTCTCTTTTTCATCAACATCTACTTGTTTATGTGCTTGTTGCTTTTTCCTTTTACCAGCCTTAACCGATACAGTAGGAGGTTCGACAATCTTAACTTTTCTCTGGAACTACATCTTCAAAGCTTTCTCCTTCTTAGTTTCTACTGGTTTCTCCTTCTTAATTTCTACTAGTTTCTCCTTCGTAACAGCTGCTGGTTTTTCTTTCTCTGCAACCTTTTCCTTTCCATCTCTTGTCTTTACACCGGTGGGAGTACCAATTGGTGCACTTGATATTCTCTCCTATGGAGCAATATGCTTTGCTCTTGCTTCAGTAATGGCTTCCTTTGTGAATCTTGCTTGCTCTGCAAATGCTTCAACTTCTTTTCTTACTTTCTTTGCAATTATTGGTCTTTGAAGTTCAAAGTGCACTTGAAGGGATTTCTCCTTGTAAGTGCCAAACCATTCTGCAATTGTATCTATCGGTTAGGCAAGCAAATGATAAATGTATACAATCCGAATATCTTTGTCCACTTCATATCCCATGGGCATAACCCATGTAGTCTGGGGCACAACTACCTCCATCATGCAAGTATCTGTATCAACCAGAAAGTAAATTGTGATTTCATGTCAGTTGACAACTTCTGTCAGTATCCTTTCCCTTGCATGCATTTTCTTCAGAAGTTCTTTAAAATATCCCCATGCAATTTTTCCAAAATCATTACCAAGCATTCTAATGTTGTACTTCATCTGCATCAATGAAAGAGTGCCATCTATCCATTCGATATCACCAATACTAAGGAAACCTTTTTGAAAATAAAAGAATAGACCAAGGATCTTAATTGACTAAATTTAAACCTTAACCTCTTATCCATCTTGATGGCTTCCAGGTTCACCACAAGTTGACTCCTCAATGCCTCTAACAAGTCAAAGTCAACATCTTCTTTCATCATCTGGTGGGTAGTGTGGATAGTAGTAGCAAGATGTTGTTCATCCCGCTAGAGTAATAGATCTAGTAACCGATCACCATAGAAGCATATTTTACTACTAGATCATTGATATAATTCACCGTCATTGCTCTTCTATCCCATTTAAATCATGTTAAATTTTCTACATCATTCTTAGGAATGGATCTCAAAACTAGAACCTCACCAGTGGCACAAAATCTGGTGACTGCATGAATAGCTTCCTTAGAAATTTTATGTGGTCGATCGAGTCACATAAATTGGTCATGAATCCTACTAAGCATATATCTCACAAGTTCATCATCAAAATTATTAATGAAATTCAAGGCATGGTGAAACCCTTTCTCGGTAACCCTTTTGAACTAGTCCTTCAAAATACCATTCTTATCACACAATACTTTATATTGATAAAAATAGTAGCAACACCAAGGTCCTCTAGTTTGCAATGATAGAAAGATTTAATATCTTCAACATGTAAGACACCATAAGGAACTCCAGATAGGGCTTTGGTGGGATCAGTTTCCTTAGACTTAAACGGGAGCCTCTTAAATTCAAGATGGGGTCTATCAATAACATCAAATAAATGCGGGGTTTCCATCTTCAATCATTCAAAATGATAAGAAGATAATAAGATATCTAGATAAATACCTTTTATCGCTTATGCCCTAGGGTTCTAAACACCAGCAAAGCTCTCTCACCATTTCCCAGTCACAAGACACACCAAATCACTTCAAATCTCTATCAAACAAGTTAGATGTTGCAAACACAAGCTCTTCTCTGATTTCTCTCCATGTGCTCACAAGTATGCAATGTGACAAATAACATTCAAAAAGTTCCTTTTATTTTCCCATTATCTACCGAATTAAATGCCATTACCAGTAAAAGCCTAAAATATCTTATAACACATTACCGGTTCACATAACACATCAAACCTACTGGTTTGATCACAAAATCACTTCTTAATATCATAATACATCAAAGTATGCAGATTCAACATACCTAATGGTCCTTCAGGGGGTTCAAAAATGGATCTAACATTGAGCTCCCCCTAAGCTTTTTAATAGCTTAGTTTGTCAGTGAAGGTTTCTCCACACTAGGAGAGAAAATAGGATCTTTAGATGGTTTGACTTCAATTTTCTCATCATCCTTATTTTCTAGATTTTGTTCATTTCAGTTCTAGTCTCCTCCACATCAACTTTCATCTTCCTTTTCTAGTCAGCAAATTGATTCATCAGTTGGTTCAACTTTACTCTGCAAAAATTTGCAATATGTCCCAGTTTATGACAATGATAACAAGCCATACTAGATGCTCTCCAAGGTCCAGCATTTCCTCTCCTAGTCCTTCTGCAATTCATATCTATATGACCATAGCTATGATAGATTGTGCAAACCATATTTATCCTCTTTTCCATCTCATAGAAACTAGACTAGTTAGCATAGGGTCTTTTCCAGTTAGGACTTCTTCGGTCATTGAAAGTTCTTTGCCAACCACCACTAGACCTCTGACTCATGTGAGGAGTAGGATTATTTGCTCCATACCTACACTCAACAACTTTATGTCCATGCATGTTTCAAATGAAGCAATAACCATTAAAGGTTGTGGCTTATATCCTTGATAAGCATTGGGTCTATAACCATTAGCAACATCAGATCTGCTTCTACAAACATTAGCGGTATGTCCTGGTTTATGACAATTGAAACAAACACACTTATAGGATTTCTTACTGATGGGTTTATGAATATTAGGAGAAGGTTTACCTTCATGCATGTTGTCCTTAGTATCGGAAGACTCACCTTTCTCAATTTTATTGTAACCCAATCCAGTCGTATCACTATTCATCCTTTGAGATTGGATCTATTCATCAAGCATGGTAGAACTTTTGTTAAACTTTGTAAGATTCTTATTAGCATCAACAAGTTCTTTTGTAAGGTCTTCATTCCATTTCATGAGAGTCTCTCTAAGAGACATTGCCATATCCATTTCTACCTTTATCTCTTCTTTTTCCTCATTCCATTGTGCATATAAAGTGCCATTTTCCTGATTTATCTTGAAGATCTCATGTTCTTTCTCTTTGATTTTGTCTTATGCTGCCCTCCTTGCTTCAAGTTCTTGACTCATCCAGATAGTTAGGGCTTCTTGTTCTCTCCTCAAGTTAGTCTTCTCATCATTCAGTTACTCCACCTCATCAACTAGTGTACCTATATTTGCTTCATCAGAAGAACTGCTTTCGGAAACCTCCAACAGTTGTTCAGTTAGCTCTCTTCTCTTAGCAAGTGAATTTTTATACTTACCTCTCAATGTTTCTAGGAATTCCTCAGTTTCTGCAAGTTTATGAGACATATCTCTATAACTCATATCCCCCATGTCTGCCTTAGGAGTCCTCCTCAAACAGTTAAGCCTCAAGGAAGGTTAGCTCTAATACCAATTGATAAACTTATAATACACTGAGAGGGGAGGTGAATCAGTGTAAGCAAAAACAATATGAATCTGATCACCAACTTAAACAAGTTGGAACTTAATATGCATAAGAGAAATATCACCACATAAGCTAATGCCCAATAAAACAAATTCCAGATAACACAAGAGATTTATATGTATAAACCTAAAAGGAAAAAACTACAGTGAGAGTTAATACCCACAAGATTCACTATCTGTTGAATAGAAATCTTGACCGGTTAAGGTCTGACAAACATTCCCTATTAGGAGAAGACCCGATTAGGAGTCACCTAGTTAAGGGATTTAAATGATTAGCCATGTTCAGAGCTTTGACCTATTAGGATCAACCTTGCTAGAGGATTTAACACTCTGATATAGAGCTACCCGATTAAGGGATTTACAATATAAGGTCTATTAGGACCTACCCGGTTAGGGGATTTTACTGCTATAATTGTTAGGATAACAACAATTCAAATGATCTTCATATAACACCTCTGTGTCTGATAAGATCTGCTTCAGATCCTCAAAACATCAATACAGAGCTTCACTAATCACTGCACAATCACAATCTCAATATTCACCTTTGATCTTATATCTATCTCATAACTCATCACACTTTTTTTAATAGACATCAACTAAGTTGGCTACAACCTTGGAACAATTTCCTAGGTTCAATGAATCTAGACAAAATAATATTACATGTCAAACTTATGTCGACCATGAACATAACAAATCAAAACTTGTGTCATTTTATTGATTTATGTGACTTTATCACTACCAGATAAGTGTTCATCAGAGTACTTACTTTGTACATCAAATCTCACTTGTCCAGTTGAATTTGCCAACGTGGTCATTAACATAGCTCCAAATACCTGTCTCCATCACTCTTGTAAAATTGCATCATTCAACTCTTCATCAATCACCTGTATCGATTGCATGAATGCAACTCTGTCTTTGTTTACTAGTTAAGAACCTATTTGTCAGTTCATCGGTAAACTATCATCTATACCCATTATAATTTACCGATTGGCTTCTAAAACTTAGATGACCACAAAAATATTATTTCCATCAATGACAACATAAGACTTAGTCATCAAACATGAATCTCAATTTATTCATCACATTCACCAATCAATCATTTATCGGTTACATATCACAACAGTCTTTACCGGTTCAGTCAAATGCCAATAGTTTGGTGGTAGTAGATTCTTGCAAAATCAAGGGTCGAAGATCTACTTTGGGATCTTTTTATTGAAGATAAATGTGTAACTTTAGAATGTTTCTAGTCCCACAATTTATCTTGCAAAGACCTAAAGAAATTTCATATTCTAATGTGGTCTTGCTAGACCCACCGATAGCATAAATGATCATAACCATTTCTGCACCATCACTCTCCTAGTTGAGCCATTGAATGTATTCCTCAATTTTCTTTTATTTTCCAACTAATAGTTAGAGAAATATTTGAAACATTGCAATATGCCAATATAGCCCCTATAATGCTTAACAACATAGCATCTCAATAATAACTAGCTGGTGATGTTTTACCAACATCATTGTTGAGGGTGGGAATAAGGGGAGGAGGATTGGCTATGTTTTCCATACCTTTCAAAGAAGAGGTTCTTATTTATAAATGAAGTATCTTGCACATGTCGTCCATATCCCTACAAAGTTGTTGAGGCTTTGGTCTATCCCTTGAAGCTTTCAACATTTTTTAGTTATCCAATCAAATTGAAAGAAATTGCAATCTAGTGCAAAGAAACATTGTTGACCACAAAAAAAGATAAACACAATGCCTTCCTATAAAAAATATAACACTAAATCCAGTTATTTCTTCAAGAACTAATCTTCACAATAGAGAACCAATAGATAATTGTAAATATACATTCAAAATTAAAATAAATTATTCAAAGGTAAAATCATTATGTACCTTTTAAATTCCATTCTCTTCTCAAAATAACATGAGATGACTCTCGTCACTATTAATTATATAGATTCATTCAATTTAGCATGCAACTCCTTTTGTAAACAAGGAAGCTCTTGAAGTTCAAGATTTTTTTTTTAACAAATGAATCATGTAGACTTAAATAGTATTAAACATGACTTGTTATTTTCAAAGGTGTCTACAATTGTTAAATATATGCCCACTACTAAGAAACCCACTACATCATTGTGGACATTTTCAACAACATCCAACACTTCTATGCATGTTTCATGCTTATTTCTAATGCATTATTTTATTTGTAAAATAATAACAAATTCAAAACAAATAAACTCCTCAGAAATAGAATTAGAATTTCCTCTTCAACTTCCATGTAAATCTCACCACCTAATAATTAATGAAACAACTTTCATGAAAAAACTTTTTTAATTGATTTCTTAAAAAAAAGAATCTATTCAACACAATAACTACTCAAAATAAAATTAAAGTTGAAACTGAAATTATTATTATTATTATTTAGCAAAAGGTGACTAAGTCACTCAAATTTATTAGAAATTAAATAAAAAGATAAGGTGGTGAGTTGTCCATAATGCAATGGACAAACCAAAGCTCAACTCACCCATATCATATCCGAAGAAAATATAAAGATATTCATATATGTTTATGATGAGTTTTGAGGCATCTTTTTATAAGATACTCTATAAGATCTGATCTAATAAAAAACTTTTGAAGAGTAAAAATTTTGGGACTTAAGTACTCATCTATAGCTTTATTTGCTAAGGATTCAGCACATCTGTTGGCCTCTCAAAAGAAGTGAGAAACTTAGAATTCCTCTAGCTATTAAAGGATGAATGAATGTCAAATAATATGCATTTTAATCTTTGTGAAGAAATATATTTTTTCCTTATTGCTTGGAATATAGTCATAGAATTTCTTTCAATGGGATTTTAAAAAAAACCAAAGTCTAGTGCTAGTTATAAACCAAGTCTAAGGGTAGGGAACTCTACCACATTATTTGTGTCAAGCGGGAAGATCTTCCATTCTACTTTAAGAATATTTCCTTTAGCATGGACCTAAAGATAATCTTAATGCAGAAGTGCCTAGGTTGCCTCAAGATGCACCATAAAACTTCAATTTGATTCAATTTGGAGGGGGATGAATCCATTTGGCATATAGGTGAATTATTTTCTTGTCTTTAATTGGTATAGAATCCATTTGAGGAGGGGAGTTTAGTGATTTTTATCTTTTGAGCATCAACACATCCCATGAGGAAAACATCTTTAGCTTGCAACTCTTAGAAACGTAAGACATTGCAACTTCTAAGATTGATTTTTGCATAGAAGAGATTACTTTTTCAACTCTTGAAACAACTTTCCTAAAAATTTTACTATTTCATTCAAGCCACATATTCGATACTAACAATGAAGCATTGATTTTCCATAAGCAGGAAAATGTCGAGCCTTTGTATAGTGCAAGCCATTATAAAATTGATCCATCAAACACAGAGACTTCACTCAGTGAGCTTGAGCTATATCACGTGCGTTCACAGAATACTAAAGAATCCCCCTATTTTTTAAAAATATTTCCTTAAATTGCTTTTTTTCCATCCCCTCCCAATACACAACTTGAATTTCAAGCCCCCTATTTTCACCAAATATTGCATTTTTGCATAGCTCAACTTAAAAGAAACCTTAGTTTCCCCGATGGGAAAATATACTGTACCCTCATTTTTGGGATATTAAACCCCCCAATATGAATACACATGATATGATATTGCCCATCCAATGAACCCCTCATTCCATTAGGATATTGTGAGGGGGGCATACCAATCCAACATCGAATATCACGAAGACCAAAAACTTTGTAGAAAGGTGCAATTTGGTAGAAGATGATCAAAGTAATCAAAATATATCCCACCAAGAACATAAGGGAAGAGAGGAGTGATGCCTAGTCTATCAAGCCTCATACATGTCAAAATTTTGTCTTTAACTGCAAGCTTGGCAAAGCTACTAGCTTTTTTAAGACAACAGGGTCTCTAAAATATATTTGAAGTCCAATTTTCACTTCCTTCCCAAGCAATCAGGAGTTCATATCCCTTCTTGACTAAATATTGAGCTGAGTCTACCTTTGTCTGATATATCTCATCCTCATCTTGAGAAAAGATTATGGTTCTTTTTGCTAGTTCAGCCTTCAAAGATGCTTTAATAGGGGTAGGAAATGGTAAGGAGTCAAAATACCTCCATTGTACCTTGTAGGGAAAGGTATCACTAGAAATCATGAGATAATTTTTAACCTTGGAACCCCAAAGAAGCTTGAGAATGTATCCTATTAGCACCCAAGTCCTTAGGGAGTGTAGTGACTTGTGAACATTATGGAATCTTCCCAGAATTGAAATTTCTCTCCATTATGGACCTCCCAAATTAAATGTGGAAAAGGAATGTCCCTACAAGAGGCTATAAAATTCCACTATTTTAGAGCCAAGGGGCAAGTTCTATAAGGTAAAAAATAATTCTCTGTTTGTGTCATCTTAATAGTTCTGATACTTAATGTAAGTACAGATGCCAAGCTAATAAGATGAGAGGGGGGGGGGGGGTGAATCATACAAACTTAACCTTCCATAAAAACAACAGATTCAAGCTCGGTAACTTATACTTCAGTAATATAACCAAAACTGCTAAACATGCAAACTCAAAAGCATATAAACATCATAACACTGATAACACCAAATTTAACGTGGAAACCCAAATAGGGAAAAACCACTGTGGGATTTCGGACCCACTAAGAAATATACTCTTCTAGAGTATGCTCGGTTAAAAGAAAATCCTGTTAAAGATAACAAACACATTGCAAGATGTGACCTGGTTAAGGGATTTCCCTCAGATCTGTTAGGATCTTCACCTTGTTAGAAGTGACCTTGTTAAAGGATTTCAAACAATCAATTAGAATGTCACCTTGCTAGAGGGTTTTACAAATAAGACTATTAAGTCCACTCAGTTAACAGATTTTATGTCACTTCACAAAATAACAGTAATAAAAATCTATCTACAACTTCACATCTAAAATGCTAAAGCAGATTCTTATTTGCTCAACATAATAGGACTAATCTTGTCCATCTAATGGGCTCTATACTCTGTTATTCAAATAGGTCTTCAAGCTTCTATGCTCAGTAATCACTATGTAGCATCCCTGTGCATACACTTGCTCGCATACATTGTTTATCAACAATTCCTTATTTATAAACAATTCACCAACCACTTAATCTCCTTGATCACATTTCGCATGATCAATCATAGCCATCAGATCTTCAAACTTGACCAGGTTCAATGTATCCTTGGATCTGAAAATGTTTTACCCTGCCTTGGAACTTGCATATATTTCTTGGAACTTGTGCTAGGGTATTGCAGTTCAATCTAAGCTGTAGATCTTCTTGTTGATTTTCCTTTACCATAGATTCTTTAACAAACTTCATTCACGGCATACCAATCATTTAATCATAGCCAGCTCATCAGCTTCCTTCATTAAATAATGCTTTTATTCATTCAATGCATTCTGTCATTACTTGGTTGCAGCTCGGTAAATACTAAACTTCACTCGGTAGACATTCTGCCTTCATTAACCGATAGCGATAACCTTAGGGTTTACCGATTAGGTTCTTTTCTTGATAACATAGTATAGTATTAACCTTACAATCATAAACATATGTAGGATATCAAAACAATCTAAACATCATGATCTCATCATTGTCTAACTCAGTAATAGTTTCCCATTGAATAACTTATTCCTCCCCTTATTCATCACATTCTTTCTGTGTCTTTTATCGACATCTTTATACTCATCAAATCATACTTCTCAAGATATGGCAACATCATATTGAATTAGAAAATCAATTTCTTGACATCAATGACAAAATAATAATATTAAGACAGTAAACATCCTTAATTAGTTATATCCATAATCATCAACAACCTTCTCAATATCCTTATTGAAATGCCAACAATCTCGCCTTGTCTGTTATAATGCCAACAATCTCCCCCTTTTGCATTGATGGCAAAACCAATTGATTTGACCTAATTGATTCGGATTGCTATGAGATTCTGAAATGCTCTCCTCCTATCATCAGTCTTCTCCCCCATACATTAGTATCCACTCCTTTTCTCCAGTCTTCTCCCCCTTTGACAACAATGCCAAAAAGTAAAGAACTAAACCATAATTTCTTCCTGTATGAAGTGATTTCCTGTTGTTATGTGTCAACTTGTTCTCGATCAGAGCATTTTGTCTTCAATTCCTGTTCTCTGTATTTGTTTCCTGCACACCTTTAGAAAACATCCTAAAGTGTGTAAATCAGCATCAACTCCTAAAAGATATTTTGTAGAGTCATCGAATTGATGCTTTCACCGAACTCAGTCAGTGAGTAGAAGATAGGGGTAGGACCCCTAACTTACTTTTGAGATACTCAAAAGTGTCCCTTGGTAGTGGCTTGGTGAAGATATCTGCTATTTGTTCCTTTGTGCTAACATACTCCAACACCACTTTCTTCTCTTGAGCTTCTTCTCTAAGATAATGATATTTGATAGAGATGTGCTTTGTCTTAGAGTGCGTAAGAGGATTCTTTGAAATGTTAATGGCACTAGTATTGTCACATAATATAGTTACTAGCTTGGTAACTTTCTCATTTATACCTTCCAACAGTTGTTTGATCCATGCTATGTTGGTACAATTCAATGCTGCATCAACGTATTCAGCTTCTGCTATTGACTGTGAAACATATCCTTGTTTCTTGCTAAGCCAACTCACTAGTCTTTCTTCTAAAAAGAAAGCTCCTCCACTTGTTCTTTTCCTGTCATCAATGTTGCCTACCCAATCAGCATCAGTATAAACTTTTAAATCAAAATCATTTCTTTTCTAATATACTAAGCCATAATCTTCAGTGCCTTTCAAATATCTGAAAATTCTCTTGATTGCTATCATGTGTGTTTCCTTAGGATCTGCAGAGAATCTTGCAACTATACCTACTGCATGTGTTATATCTGGCCTATTGTTAACAACATATTGCAACTTTCCAATCATGGATTGGTAAAGTGTCTCATCAATAGATGCAGATTCATCATTCTTTGATAGTTTACAGTTGGTAGTCATAGGAGTACTTACTAGTTTTGAATCCTTCATTCCAAATTTCTTCAAGATTTCCTTTATGTACTTGGATTGAGTAATGAAAATCTCATCTTTCATTTGCAGTATCTATAAACCTATAAAATACTTTATCTCACCGATTAATGACATCTCAAATTCTTTGCTCATTTCATTTCCAAAGTTCTTGCATAGAGAGTCATTTCCACAAAATATAATATCGTCAACAAATATTGCTGAGGTCAGTATTTCATTTTCATCATTCTTCATGTACATGTTACTGTTTTCACTTGTTCTTATAAAACCAATCTTGATTAAATAAGAGTGCAATCTCTCATATCATGCTCTAGGTGCTTGTTTCAGACCATATAAAGCTTTGTTCAATTTACATACCTAATCTTTATTCTTGTCTTCAACAAATCCTTCAGGTTGTTCAATAAAAACTTCTTCTTCTAATATACCATTCAGAAATGCAGATTTGACATCCATTTGATATACCTTGAAATTCTTGTAAGCAGCATATGCCAACAATGTTCTTACTCCTTAAAGTCTTGCCATAGGTGCAAAAGTCTCACTATAATCAATTCCTTCTTCTTGGGCATAACCTTTGCAAACTAGTCTTTCTTTATTTTGAATGACCTCACCTTTTTCATTCTGCTTGTTTCTGAAAATCCACTTTGTACTGATTACATTTTTGTCCTTCGGTCTTGGGACCAGTGTCCATGTGTCATTATTCTTGATTTGATCAATCTCTTCTGTCATAACATTTATCCAATCTTCACTGTTAAATGCCTCTTTCACTATCCTCAGTTCAAATTCAGATATCAGACATGTGTTATGTCTCACTTTGTTCCTTGTCATCACTGGATCATCCTTATCTTCTATAATCTGACTTGATGCATGATGTCTTCTGACATACCTGGTTAATACAGGCTCGGTAGGCTCTGTATGATCTTCTTCATCACTCGGTAACTGAATATTTTCTTCATTTCCTTTTGCAGTTTTCTCGATAGGACTTGTCCATTGAACATAGACAAATTCATCATAATCTTCTGGTTCTTTGGAATTTCCTTCATCATTTCTTTCTGCAAATTCATCAATTTTCACATTTGCACTTTCTACTATTTTGTTAGATGATTTGATCAGACATTTAAATGCTTTACTTCTAAAAGAATAACCTAGAAATGTTCCTTCTTCACTTTTCTAATCAAACTTGCCATTTCTATCATCTTTGTGTACATAGCATCTACTTCCAAAGATTTTGAAATAACTTACATTAGATTTCATATGGTGTCTTCAAAGTTCCTTTCTTCAGTTGTACTTGGTTCAGGGTGTAGACTGTTGTGCTTATTGCTTCTCTCCAAAATGTTTGTGGCACTTTCTTTTCAATCATCAAGGTTCTGGCACAATCCACAATAGATCTATTTCTTCTCTCAGCAATTCCATTTTGTTGTGGAGTTCTTGGTGTAGAGACTTGTTTTTTTATACCATGATCATTGTAGAATAAGTTGAACTCATCAGATGTGAACTCTCCTCCTCTATCTGATCTAAGACATTTCAGTTGTCTTCCTGTTTCATTTTCAACTCTTGCCTTGTACCATTTAAACATTTGAGAAGCTTCTGATTTTTCTTTTAAAAACATAACTGACATCATCCTTGAACAATCATCCACAAATAATATGAAATATTTATCACCATAATAACTTTGAACTTTCATAGGACCACAAAGATCAGTGTGCACAAGATCTAAAATTCCCTTAGAGGTGTAGGACTTACTTGTAAAGCTTGATCTTGTCATTTTACCCATCTGGCATCCTCGGCACATAGCATTCTCAGGTTTTTCAAGACTCGGTAGACCTCTTACTCAGTGTTTCTTGCTTATTTTGATCAAATTATCAAAATCTACATGACAAAACCTTTTATGCCATAACCAGGTATCATCTATCTTTGCATACAAACATTTATTCCGAGTTGATTCAAGGTGAAATGTGTTACCTTTTGTTTGTGTCCCGGTAGTAGCTAACTTTCCATGCTTGTCATGAACTTTGACAATTCCTTTCTGAAATTCTATTCGGTATCCTATATTGTTTAGCTGTGCTACACTCAACAAATTGTATTTCAAACCTTCAACCCAATAAACATCATTGCATCTTGCATTGTCAAGAAGTGTTATAGATCCTTTACCTTTTACCAGACATGGTGCATCATCACCAAATCTTACATAGCCTCCATCATAGTCTTCTAACATAACAAACTTGTGTTTATCACCTATCATGTGATGTGAGCATCCACTAACTATGATCCAAGAATCATTAGTATTTATGTGAGATATTAGGGCTTTTTCTTCATACCTTTCTTCATCTAATCCATCTTTGATAGCCACATAAACTACTTCCTCTGTATCAGTTTGATTTGATTTATCATCATTGGATTCCTCGTCGGGTATTAAGCATGACTTTGTATCTCTTCTTCTGAAGTCTCAGTGTCCTCTGTAATGATTATTTTTCTGTCTATCATCTCGTTAATCTCTCTTTTGAATAGAATCTTTGTCAGGATAGTTAGAAGCCATATGTCCTATCTTATCACAATTGAAATATTTCAAAGGTAATTTTCCTTTATACTTACCTTTGCCTCTTGGTAACCTTCTGGCTAATAGTGCTTCAAACTCTTCTTGCTTTCTGATTTCCTCATACAGTTTGTGTACTTCCTCCATGTTCTTGTGAAATCTTTCACTTGCTCCACTATGATCCCCTTTAGTGTACTTACTCATTCTATCATTGTAATCATCAGATTCACCAATATGAAAAGTACTAATGCAAACTCAACTTTATTTACCGAAGACCCACTGTTATCAAAGTTACTTAACTCAAATGCATGTAGCTTGCCAATAGTAGCATCTAAAGAAACTGGCATATTGGGTACAGACCTTAATTCAGTGATTGCAGAGACTCGAATTACATAAGTTGGTAGAAGGGTTCTTAACAACTTACTTGTTATATCCTTTTCTTCAATAGTTCCACTTGCTCCTTTGATTTGATTGACAATCTCCTTTAGTCTTGTACTGTACTGGGTTATGTTCTCACCTTCATTCATCCTCATAGATTCAAGTTGTCCTCTTAGACTATCCACTTTTACTCTTTGAACATGTTCATCTCCACCATACATAGATATGAGCTTGTCCCACATTGCCTTTGCATCATTGCAGCCTTCTAGATCATTAAACTCTGAATCAGTCAATGCAAATGTTATTTCAATCATTGCTTGAATATGTTCTTGCTTTGCCTTTATCTCTTCCATTGTCAATGGATAGGTGCTCGGTGTGATGAAATCATTCTCCAGATAATATACAACATATTCTCCAACTCCTAATAGGTTCAGCTTCATCCTTTTCTGCCATGTAGAGAAACTAGACTTGCTCAGCTTCAGTATATCCCTCTTATACATCTTTGGATCTTTGCCTCAAGTACCTTTAAACTTTTTCTTCTAGAGTCCAAAGCTCTGATACCAATTTGTTAGCATTTGGAATTATAACAGACAATGGAAGATTGTTGGCATTTCAATAAGGCTATTGAGAAGGTTGTTGATGATTATGGATATAATTGATTAAGGATGTTTACTGTCTTGATATTATTATTTTGTCATTGATGTCAAGAAATTGATTTTCTAATTTAGTATGATGTTGCCATATCTTGAGAAGTATGATTTGAAGAATATAACGATGTCGGTAAAAGACACAGAAAGTTTATGATGAATAAGGTATTCAATGGGCAACTATTACCGAGTCAGACAATGATGAGATCATGATGTTTAGATTGTTTTTAACATCATACATATGTTATAAATTGTAAGGTTAATACTATACTATGTTACCAAGCAAAGAACCTAGTCGATAAACCCTAAGGTTATCGCTATCGGTTAATGAAGGTGGAATGTCTACCGAGTGAAGCTTAGTATTTACCGAGTTATAACCGAGTTGTAACTGAGCTGTAACAGAATGCATTAAATGTTTACATGTGTTATTTAATGACGGAATATGATGAGCTGGAGTTGCTTAAATGATTAGTAAGCCATGCATGAAGTTTGTTAATGAGTCTATGGTAAAGGAAATTCGGCATGAAGATCTACAACACAGATTGAACCGCAATACCCTAGCACAAGTTCCAAGAAATGTATGCAAGTTCCAATGCAAGGTAAAACATTTTTCAGATCAAAGGATACATTGAACCTAGTCAAGTATGAAGATCTGATGGCTATGATAGATCATGGGAAATATGATCAAGGAGATTAAGCAGTGAAGATTGTTTATAAATAGGAAACTGTTGATAAACAATGTATGCGGGCAAGTGTATGCACAGAAGCTTGAAGACCTGTTTGAATAACAGAGTGTAGAGCCCAATAGATGGACAAGATTAGTTCTATGTCTAGATTGTATTGAGCAAATAAGAATTTGCTTTAGCATTTTAGATGTGAAGTTGCAAATAGATTTTTATTACTGTTATTTTGTGAAAGTGACAGAAAATCTCTTAACTGAGTGGACTTAACAGTCTTATTTGTAAAACCCTCTAACAAGGTTACATTCTGATTGAGTGTTTGAAATCCTTTAACAAGGTCACTTCTAACAAGGTGAAGATCCTAACAGATCTGAGGGAAATCCCTTAACTGGGTCACATCTAGCAATGTGTTTGTAATCTTTAACAGGATTTTCTTTTAACCGAGCATACTCTAGAAGAGCATATTTCTTAGTGGGTCCGAAATCCCACAATGGTTTTTCCCTATTTGGGTTTCCACGTTAAATCTAGTGTCATGAGATTTATGATGTTTATATGATTTTGAGTTTGAATGTTTAACAGTTTTTGTTATATTATTGAAGTACATGTTACCGAGGTT
Organism: Cryptomeria japonica; assembly: GCF_030272615.1. Lineage (NCBI taxonomy): Eukaryota > Viridiplantae > Streptophyta > Pinopsida > Cupressales > Cupressaceae > Cryptomeria > Cryptomeria japonica. The sequence goes on along the minus strand of NW_026728851.1, from coordinate 347,522 downwards.
GAATTTGATGTTTATATGCAAGATTAAGTTTGTATGATTCACCCCCCCCCCCCTCTCATCTTGTTGGCTATTGGATCTGTACTTATATTAAGTATCAGAACTATCACAATTGATAGTTCGGATACTTAATGTAAGTACAAATGCCAAGCTAATAATATGAGAGGGGGGGGGGTGAATCATACAAACTTAATCTTCCATAAAAACAACAGATTCAACCTCGGTAACATATACTACAATAATATAACCAAAACTACTAAACATGCAAACTCAAAAGCATATAAAAATCATAACACTCATAACACTAGATTTAACATGGAAACCCAAATAGGTAAAAACCACTGTGGGATTTTGGACCCACTAAGAAATATACTCTTCTAGAGTATGCTCGGTTAAAAACAAATCCTGTTAAAGATTACAAACACATTGCTAGATGTGACCCGGTTAAGGGATTTCCTTCAAATCTGTTAGGATCTTCACCTTCTTAGAAGTGACCTTGTTAAAGGATTTCAAGCACTCAATCAAAATGTCACCTTGCTAGAGGGTTTTACAAATATGACTGTTAAGTCCACTCGGTTAAGAGATTTTTTGTCACTTCACAAAATAACAGTAATAAAAATCTATCTACAACTTCACATCTAAAATGCAAAAGTAGATTCTCATTTTCTCAATACAATAGGACTAATCTTGTCCATCTGATGGGCTCTATACTCATTTATTCAAACAGGTCTTCAAGCTTATGTGCTCGGTAATCACTGTGTAGCATCCCTGTGCATACACGTGCCCACATACATTGTTTATCAATAGTTCCTTATTTATAAACAATTCGCCAACCGCTTAATCTCCTTGATCACATTTTGCATGAACAATCATAGCCATCAGATCTTCAAACTTGACCAGGTTCAATGTATCCTTCAATCTGAAAACATTTTACCCTTCCTTGGAACTTGCATATATTTCTTAGAACTTGTGCTAGGGTATTGTGGTTCAATCTGAGCTGTAGATCTTCCTGCCGATTTTCCTTTGCCATAGATTCTTTAACAAACTTCATTCAGGACATACCAATCATTTAATCATAGCTAGCTCATCAGCTTCCTTCATTAAATAATGCTTTTATTCATTCAATGCATTCTGTTATTACTCGGTTGCAACTCGGTAAATACTAAACTTCACTTGGTAGACATTTTGCCTACATTAACCGATAGCGATAACCTTAGGGTTTACCGACTAGGTTCCTTAGGGTTACTGACTAGGTTCTTTGCTCAGTAACATACTATAGTATTAACCTTACAATCAATAACATATGTAGGATATCAAAACAATCTAAACATCATGATCTCATCATTGTCTAACTCGGTAATAGTTGCCCATTGAATAACTTATTCCTCCCCTTATTCATCACATTCTTTCTGTGTCTTTTACTGACATCTTTATACTCATCAAATCATACTTCTCAAGATATGGCAACATCATATTGAATTAGAAAATCAATTTCTTGACATCAATGACAAAATATTAATATTAAGATAGTAAACATCCTTAATCAGTTATATCCATAATCATCAACAACCTTCTCAATATCCTTATTGAAATGCCAACAATCTTGCCTTGTCTGTTATAATGCCAACACATCTAAGTATTTGTGTATGAGAAATTCCCTCCATCTTGAAGTTGAGAAAACATAGACCCTCCAAATCATCTTCGTACCAAGAGTTTTGTTTTGAAGGAGAAGGTTTCTATTACCCACTCCACCTTTCTCCTTTAGGAGAGATACCTTATCCCAATCTGCCAAAGGGATTTCATCTTAGCCATGTATGTTATCAGCCCAAAGAAGGAATCCCAATACTTTTTATAATTCATACATTTTATCTTTACGCATCTAGAGGACAATCATAATATAGATGAGGATGGAATTTAAAACAAATTTTATCAATGACCAGTTATTTTGCTAATGCGAACCATTTGGACCTCCAAGTCAAGATTTTTGAGGAGACTAGAAATTATCTTGTCCCAAAGAGTATGCTATTCCTTACTCGAGAAGGGAAGACCTAAATATTTGGATGTGAGATTCTCTTTAGGGAGCACCCAAAAGTTCGTCAGCCTATCCTAAGTTAAAAGGGAAACATTAAGGAATAAGATATTTGACTTAGCTTTAATACAACTGACCATATCTAGAAGTGTACTCCAAGACATTCTAAATGGCAATTTATCCTTGGAAAGGGAATCTTTCTTGAAGAGTAGTGGTGTGCCACTAATGCAAGAAGCAAGACATATGATCAAACTGTAATATAAAAGGATTGTTAGATAAGGATGCATATATTGTTATTCATTTTTAGGCTCTACTAAACCTAGGTGGTGTTCCCTAAGGAATTATTCTCAAAAGGAATGAAGGAAATAAATGATGTAATAAACCTTACAGCAACCAAATTTTTAAACACATGAAATATTATAAGTTTTTCACTAAGTACCATGTGCTATTTTACCATGGGATAATTGTAAAGAAGTTAAGTAGTGGAACAACTTCCTACACTAATCTTGAGGGGAGGGTAATACAAAAAATTTTATAGATCTTTACAATAGTTACAGAAAATAGAAATAGACATAATAACATTCAAACCATAACACAATGATTTACATTGGGAAAACCCTTTTGGGAGAAAACCCCCACACTCCAAAAGCCAACCAATATATTATTATGCAATCAAAATAGACTACAATATAATTGTAGAGAAATCTCTTCGTAGGAGTAGCACTTATAAGATATTCAAAGGTAACTCAATAGCCATAAGACTCTTACATACAACCTCTACCTCACCCACCTCATACATAGGAGATACAATACAAGAAATTGTCAAACGGTATTACAAAACCATGGGCTAAAACCACCCAATAAGGTGTAGTTGACCTTATCTTCCTTCTAGATTCTCTATGACATGTCCCTCCCTTTTTACAACTCATTTATGCATCTGATGTATTTAATATTTCCTACTTCAAGAGTACAAACTTTTGGAGGCCATAACTTGAGAACCATGTGTCCTATTAACAAACCGTTTGAAGCACCAAAAACCTCGTGAAGTTCTCTAATACCTTGTAAGCTGCTATGTCTCTTATGAATATTTTTCAAGGAATTTTGGAGCCTCTAAAGTCCTGAAAATAAAATTTAAACCTTTCATTGGACCCCTCCAAAATGGAAAAATTAATATCTTCAAAACTAGTTGTGATTTTGTGACGTAACTTTACCGGATTGCTTATCTAGCCAACCAAAAGCTCCAAGGAGAATTTTTCACCATTTTGTTCTCAAATGAAAAATTATTATAAATAGTAACCTCATCTAAATGCAAGGTTAAGACACCATTTTTCCAAACAACAATGATACAATAACTCCATAAGTAGATTCAATAGACATGTGGAGAAGACAATGCTTAATTAGTAACCACTTAATATTTGTATTATATTTTCTCACTCAACACATAAATTTGATGGTATAAACAATATAAATTTCACTAAGAATGACCTCCTTAAGGTTTGCAAATATTTTGTTATAGTATGGTAATTAAATCAAAACAATCTAATGTATCAACTGACTCCAAACTGACAATTAAGGTTTAAATGCTTGATGTTTTCTACTAAGTGTGGAGGGGTTGTGGCTTGTTGGGGCTAATTGTAAATGGGTTCCCTAATCCAAGATGGTGGAAAATAATAACTTGTAAGATCCACCCCTTGACCATCACAATTTTTTTTTCCCAATACAATTAACATCAATTAACAACTTCATCAACTGAGCTACTCTATCTCAATCAAAATTGTTGGTATCTAAACTCCTTCAATATTCATGGTAGTGACAACTCAATGATACAATATATTATATACTTATAAGTGGAGTATTAGCCTTCAATGATTAGGGTCATCCCTAGACTAAAACTAAGCTTCAAGGGTTCGTGCCTAATGACCCAACCTTCTTATTCTCTTGTGGAAAGTTAGAGGCTCTTAGTTTGCATCTATGAGACTACTCTCTCCTTTTGATGAGATTTTGATCTCTTTCTATTCCTAGGTAACAATTAATTAAGTGAACCTATCAAATTAGCCTCATTGCAAGAAGAGCTACACATTTTCATTCAGTGTTGGTTCCATATTCAAGAGCATACAAACATTAGTGTTTGATGTAGGTATATACACAAGGGCCATAACACAATCCCTACACTCAAATATTGTTTCAACCATGTATACATGAGGATATATCTCATACACATCACAAGTACCCAAGATGGCCCTAGTTCTATCATACATCACATACATGGTGAGTAGCATATACATACATCACATAACAATAGTGATTGGCTCATACAAGCATTTCAAGGTTGGCGTGACGATCTCATTTACATACACCACAAGTTAATAGAGATTTACTCATTTAAAAGCATCATAGATAAGTGATTGGTTCTTATGCAATCATCACAAGCTAAAAATGATCGACTCATATACAAGAATCATAGGCCATTATGATTGGCTCATATAGGTCACTGCAAGAACAACATGACTAACTCATCCTAAATGGCCAACTATCTCTTGTCCATAGTACATGCCTAATAGAAAAGGAAATTTGGTGCACTATGCACTACACCGTGGGTCCCATTGTTTCCATTAGTCATTTACACCAATGGATTTGGGGTAGAGGATTCAATGCATCCCATACTATACTATGGGTCCATCCACAATCCCATCAAAGTTGAGAATAACATCAGAAAACTGAGAAGAGGATTCAGTGCATCCCATACTACACCATGGGTCTGCCCTCAATCCCAAGGATTTCCATAAGCAGTGAACCAATCTAGCCCACTAGATTCTGACTTCAATCGCCTATAGGCTACTAATGACAAGTCTATCCAACTAGGAAGAAATAGCTTCCAACATATACCTCATAGTGACCTTAGAGATACTGTCAGCTATCTTCTTCACAATCCCAAGTAACACTCAACATAGATCACCCCCATGTTATAGGTGATTGGTAATTAACCCTCTTGATACTACAGTTATCTCTCATTACCACCACCCACATGGTAAGGTAACTACCCATGCAATTTTTACCATATCAAATCATAGATAGCCCTTAGAAATCATTCACCTTCATGAACCCAGTGAGTGCTAGCTGATCCAACAATACCATAGCAACTCTAGGCCTCTGTCATTGGAATGGTCCAATAACTCGAACTGCTAACTGCTATAATATCATGTCTAGGGTAGTCTAAGCAGCATCACCTTTGTGAACCAGGTGATTGTTGATTATCCCTCTTAGTAGACCAAACATCGGTCATTGGCATGGTCGAATGACTATCTCACTTTGCATAACTATCCCAACGGTTCACTCTTGTGGGGTTCCAAGCATAGGTGTAAGAAAATCACATTCAAGCAACTGTATAGTGTAAAGGTCTAGGACTCAATTACATAGACACAAGATAAAATTTATATAGAACCAACACAAGATGGCCTCCATTCATCATGTTCCCATAAGGTAATAGTGACTATAAGGTAGTCAACCAATGCTTACTATCTTCAACTCATTGTTCGATGGTGCATTATATATTAAATAACAATGGTTGGTTTTTTCCTATCCCCTTTAATAACCACCATTTACCCACTTTGGCCTCCTTTGAAGCCTAGTGTAGAGAGAGTGTCTATCTTATTAGGAACAACCCTTAACTTTGGAGTTATCTCTCCCAAGACCCTTCCCCTATAGACTTGAGGTCACAAGGGTATCCTTCACCCAAGGGCCACCTATGTTCCCTCTTCCAAAAGGGGCAAATTCACATGTAGTTCTCCTTTCCAAGTCTCTCAAAAGACACCTACACACAAGTTCTTGTAGCCTAAGGTTGTTGAGAATCCCTATATATATCAATATCCCTACCCTTTTAAGGATAACAAGGTCTCAATAAATCTCCACCTATTAATATCCATGATTCCACATAAATATGCTAGATCCCTTTTAGGTTCACCTTATTAACATAGAGACTGGACCAGTCACCTATCCCTAATAGACTCCCCTTGTTTACACACGTATTGAAACCATTAACATATGACCCACGATGCACAAATTTCAATAGCCACTATCACATGACTTGTAAGCTACCAATAAAATAACATTGAGGTAAGGTCTTTAAACTCAATGGGTCAATTTGATAGGCTAATGTGGCACCTTATTATGAACACATTTCCTACGCTACCTTTGCATACAAAGTGCAACCCAATTTTCTTATGCTTATTGATTTAACAACTTGAAAATTTTACCAATCGCATATATCACATTCATAGGTATACGCCACTATTTGGAGTTTCCTCACAAGTGATCAAATGCTACATTATTAATGGCAACACGTACATGATAAATATTGTATCATGTTATGTAAAGGCCAATAAATTGGAGTCTTACATTTATATAATACCATTTCATATTTAATCTTATCAAATAAAAACCAAGTGTCATTGCTATCCCATGAGATTCCTAAAATTCTGATTCTCAACCATTAATGGTGCCTAACTATATGCAAGGAAAGTCATTTCCCATTTGAAGTTAATGTAGTCTACATAAATCTAGACAACCCTTTGTCACATACATTAGTGAGGTGTATGTCTTGAGGTTTCCCAACCTTGGTAGAAAGTTACCCCTGAGAAGACCCAAGGTGGTATTAATGAATAAATACAATGTAAAGAAAACAATAAGAAAATATTTGGCATTACCACAAAGAATTAGTTCAATGTCCTACAATGGGAATTACTAGGATCAAGATCCCCAATTTCTCTATGTTCAATGGTAACATTTGTCAAACATCTTACATTTAGCTAAGTATTTAATCATCACCATATCTCATGATTAGGTTCTACTAGATAAGGTTTAATAAAAAATAGTTGTAGAGTTAATAATAACTAACATTATGTTCAATTTGTCATGTATCATAGTTTTACTAAATTAAAGGACACATCGATATCGACCTTAGGAAAGACGAGTATTATCTTTTGGGTTTAATTATATTTACAAATTAAGAGTGTCACAATCCTAAATAATATTTCAGTTAAGGCCAAGCCCACTAGGATCGCTTCACCACATGACAATCTAATTTCATGATACAATTTAAGGTCCAAGACACTTCTTAGCCATGGAGTAATAACATAATTAGTTTTTCACTAACATCTTAAGCCACTATTGGCTATTATGACCCAATGTACTTAGTACCCCATATTATGAAATGCATGTCTATGTGAAGTGTAAACAATAGCCTTGATACTTCCTCTCCTCGACATTATAATTAACAATCAACACTATTGGAATTCAAGCTCAAACATAGACTACATGTTACGCGAGGCAAGATCAATGTGAATAAAAATAACTTATATGTGGGGATGCCATACAAGCCCAAAGAGGCAACCTACTTTGCATACTTGTGTTTCTTGGTGCGTGCAACCCTCTGAAAAATATTCCACTCCCTTTTAGCTAAGATATCCATTTTACCTCTTCCTCCCTTTCAAACCAGATATATCACACTAAGCTTCTTTTATTCAATCTCTTTTCTTGCCTCATGAGCTTCCTCTAATCAAGCTCTCCTTTATACCTCACATGTCCTCCATCTTCAAAAATAGTGCATTCATCTACCCTCTTCTATTCCCATTATGTGGTCTCTTTGCAATATTTTATTCTCTCACGTGTTCTTTCTCTACCTTCTCCCATTCATTCCCTCCTCCATTTTTGCAACTTTGATGACTCCTCAACAAAGACATCACACCATTCCTATCTCTACATGCCTTTCTTCCTCTATGAAATTTGATCTTCATTGACTTAGCTTTCATCCTCTCTACTTGTGTCAAAATGAGAGCTTTGGGGATGTTGTCATTGCAACACTCTTAGTGGAGAAGTACAAAAAATGAGGAAGCATAAAACGGGCATGTAAACTATGTATCAAATTCCTATGAGAGATGTGGTTTCACTAGTTCATTGAATGCTAGATGCACACACAAATGGATTTATTCTTTTTTTTTTCTTAAGGATAAGAGGTCACACATGTTCAAAGACTCCAAGCGTGCCATTTTCCCCCCTCTCCTACACCATAGTATGATTGAATTCCCTAATGGGTGGTCATACTTGCATGTCTTATTTTTGGTGTATTGGTTCACATGAATGGTCCAGAAAATGATAGGGGAACCATTCCTCATTAATGATGTATTCTCCCCTCAACATTTATTTTATTATTTCATTATTAATTATTTTTCCAAACCGAGACGATCCAATTTGGAGGTCGTTGGTGGTGGATGTGACATAATTTTAACCAACACTTTTTATTTCTTAGTAAATCACTATGTGACACCTTAGAGAAGATGACATAGAGGACCATGCATAAAAAATCTTCATATAAGATAGGCTCTATGTACATAAAGACAAAAAGGAATTGATATTATAGATCAATCACAAATAAATATTTTGTATATCCATCAATGGATCCATATACGTCCCACATTACTTTGGCATTATACCTTATAAAAATGTTTACAACATAATAAAATAGATTCATTGCAAAAACAAACAAATTAATTGCAATCAAGATATCTTTCCAAACAATGAAAAGAATATGAACATTCATGAAGTTATTCAATAGACCAAGGAATACACTTTATATTCATTCATGTGCTAACTCACAAAAGAAACATCATAGTGATACAATTAAAGTATGACATATCTTCATTATTATTCAACACAATACAAGATGAAAGAGAAACTCTACACTATAATATGACATATCTTCATTGTTATTCAACACAATACAAGATGTCAGAGAAACTCTACACTCTCTTTTCTCTCTTTCTTTTTTATACAGTATTATGCCAAATTAAACCCAATAATCTACCATTCAAACCCTTTCCATCTTATACACATGAATCTATAGCATTTATGTTTTAAAGTTGAAGTTTTTTTTTTCACTGTCTTATACTAGACATAAACAATATCTTACAAGTAGTGAGGATGTAATACCATGAATGCGACTCACCAATATATACATAACAAGGAAAAAATCATGAAACTACCAAGTAAATCAAACACCAATCACAACAATTCATCATAATAACATTTAACTCTTTGTTATAAGAAGATTTTAAACATTCAAACCCACCAAAGATTGTGTGCAGAACTTGAGGGCATATTAGAAACAACAACATACCTATAAAATACTAGGAACAAACTAATAAATGTAGAAGAGAGTACTATTTACCAACTTGATCGGCTATAATTAAAAAACCTAGAAGCATATACTATGGTAGGTGAAATCAATAATGGATAATGAGGCAAGTAAATATTTTGAATACCATTTGCATAATTTTTGTCCATGTGAGCATAAGAAGCATCGGATAGTAAACAAGCATGGGTTGATGCAAGAGGATATGCTCATGTGAAATCTCCTAGAACAAATGGTTTGTTTGGTCAAAAGTTGGTTGGGGGAACTCCAACTTTTCCTCTTAGCCAATACGCCACGCAATGCCCTTTATTCTAAAAGGGGCATTTATTTTATTTAAAGCATGTCGGGGCCGATATTTGGGTTTCAAGTGGTTCAAACTCCTGACCCCAACATTCCACACTCTCTCTCTACCATTGAACTGCACGCATATTTCAGGATGAAAAGGGCAAATAATTTATTTAAAGAACCCCATTGAGATAAGTCGAGATTGGAGGGCTCGGGTCAAGCCCAATTTCCCCCCAAAATTAAAAACAAAATGAAAATTATAAACCCAAAAATATTATATGGGGATAATTTAGATGGGTTAGGGTTATTCCTGAAAGATTAAAAATATTTTAATGTTATTTAAAGGGGATTTTTGAAGATTTATTGTTTTAAATGAGAAATATGGTTGTTTTGTAAAATCATATGGTTATGAATCATATTAGGCAATAACTGTGTATAAAAGGGGAGTGAGTTTTGAGTTTGAGTTAGTGGTGATTTGTGAGAGAAGTTTTCAAAGAGCTTGAGTGTTCATCTCTATGCACTGGACAACTCATGTCTTGCCATTGCATTTGAAGGAGAAGGACTTTGTACTTATTGTGATCAGGAGAATTGAAACTTGTCCAAGTTGAAGATCTTGTAATCATTGTTGGAGAATAATCAAGGATCAGTCACTCTGTTGGAGAGTGGCCCAGAGTCGTAGCCATATTTGTAAAATTTGTTATCGACTCGTGTTCTTGTCTTCTCTCTTCCTTCTCTCTTTGTTAATTCATCACTTTATTATTGTTATGTTCATTTAAGAATTTCAATTACATTTTCAAGACCTTCAATTTAATCGTTGTAATAGTGAATCATACATGTGTAACAGTCATAGATCCGAACATCAGATCAAGTAGTATCAGAGCTTGTTGTGACTAGTGTTTGTAGAGGTGAATGATAATGAGATCCAAGAGTGAACGAGGTGAAGGCATACTTGCGGAGCACATCCTGAGATAAAAAAAAAAGAAGAATTCTCCCACGTTCAGAGATAGCAGTTGAAGAAGGGCAAATTGAGTTCAATGGGAAAGCCTTACAAAAGGCATTTCTTGATATGAAGTCGATGGTTGAAGTTCTTGTAATGTGGGAAAGGAAGTGATGGGAAGATCAAGGGAAAAGTTTTACCCTCCTCAAGAAAGGAGTGAAAGTTTCACAAAAGATTATCTTCAACCTCTCACGCACATTACATTTAAAAGAGGGGGATTGAATTTACTAGATCCAATCTCAATGGAAAGAGATTGAATGCTAAGTGAATTGACAATGGATTTGAAAAGTAAAGTAACCCCCCTTTTAGAATTGACAAGTTGAATTAAGCAATTTAAGACTAAATGCAAAGATGACAAAGAAATGATTATAACTTGAGATAGGAATACAGGATGAAGTTGTGCACTTGGAATTAGCAGTAAAATGTCGAGACGAAGCTCCCTTGTAAATTTGAGCGAAAGTTGTTGGGACTGGGTTGAAAGTGTACTTGGTCCTCCAAAAAATCTGCAAGCCGAAAATAGTTTTTTTGTATTCAAAAATGAAGCCTAAACCTACAATTAGAGTTGTGCACCTGCAACCTACTCACATAAAAGATAGGAAATGTTGTTGGCATTAGAGGTTTTCCTTTAGGTCAAACCCCATTTTTGGAATTAACCAAATGATGAAAAGTACTTGCAAGTAAATGAAAGGAAATGTATAAAGTAGAATTCACCTCAAGAGAGGATGCAATTGAAATGTAGATAGAATTATTTGAAAGGATATGTAGAACAAAGTGTTAAAATAGATCTCCTCTTTAATGGTTGAATCCTTGATTTGAATGCAACACCTTGCCTTGAAAGGAGACTTGAGATGCTCAATGATTGAAGGGATGCTTGAATGCTTGAATGCTTGTTCACCTTACTTTCGCTTATGCACTTGATTCTCAATTATTGAATTTTGCAAATAGGAGGGGAAAATGTGTCTTATATATTCGCAAATTAGGGTTATTTGACTGATTTTTCATCTTAAGCCGACATAGGGAATCTTTTCCCGCTTCATAATTGACAAGTGCAATACAAGTTTTAAGTGAAGGGGGCCCAAAATAGGGCAAGGACAGGGGCACCACACCCCTATCCTGCCCTAATCTAGGATAGAAAGAAGGAACAAGTAGTGTAGGGTGAAAGTAAATGCATTTTTCGGGAGGTATGAGCATGTATTGGGTCTCCAATTGGGCTTAGGGATTCATTTCGCCAATGTGAAGACCCAAATGCAGTTGAAAATTGCAAGGTCACAATTTTATAACGCTACATTTAGCCCCCACTTTAGTGGGAGTATAAGCGTATGCTAATACTACTAATAAAGTACAAGGAAACAAGATTGAATGACTTTCACAACATTTAAGAGGCAAAATACACCAAGTCCCCAGTGGACTAAGGATCTTACAACTTTGATTGACAAAGTAAAAGGGAAGACCAAAAGAGAGGAACCATGACTGCAAGTAGTAAGGTTCCCCTCACTATGACTCATGAAAAAGAAAAGATACCAAAAAACTACAAAGTAAAACCAAGTTCACTAAGTAACTTTAAGTATCAAGAAGGAAAATATGAACAGAGTGTATGACCCCACGTTAAAGAGATTGCACATGCCTTATCGGGAGTGATTGCTTTAAGGTAGGATACACCCGAGAGAGAAAGAGAGGGATCATGTTATCGCTAGGATTTAGCCCCCAATCGAGGAACAAACCCAAGGATACTGAACACAAAACACAAAGCACGAGGTAGTTTCACTTTCCTCGGGGTTAGTATGTTGTATGATAACTCATTTATATCATGTATATATCCATAGAATAGTCGTCATTCCACAAATAAAGAAAACTACCTTCAAAGAAAAGGAACACAGGTGTCTTTTGAGTCAACATGAAAGAGACCAAAAGAGATCTCAATTATTTGTATCGTCCTCAAGTAGACATTATTAGGGAAAATAGAAGAACACGGATACACATAGAAGAATGGTCACAAAAAAGAAAGAAAAGAGAGAGAGGTAAAAGATCTACTGTGCTAATGTAGCTAGTGACATCGAGCACAATAGATGGAGCTATCACAAGATCCAAACAAGGACTATTCTCATGTGCTAAGTCACTTTGTTCGAGTCTAGGAGCTAGGATTAAGGCTTTTGAAAATTTTGCAGATAAATGTTTGTCAACATCCACATATTCACATTCACTATTAGAAGCATTAGGAGTTGTATTGTCGTCATGAATACCATTTTCACCTATTTCTTCATCAAGATTTATAGAAAGAGGAGCTCGAACATGAATAGGAGTAAAAACATCACATGTTTTATGCAACTTATGATTTGGAGATTTAGGCTCAACATCTTGTTTAGGAGAAAAGGGAATCATGTCAACTCTTGTGGTTTTGGGAGATTTAATATTTTGAGGAACAACTTCATGATCTCAATCATGACACTTTCATCAGCATTCTCTCACACAATGATTCTATCTAGTCTTAACAGAAGGCTAAGAAGAAGGAAGAATACGTTGGTATTGTGTTGTCAGTGATGTCAACCAGTAGAAGAGATGTGTGTGCATTACTATTATGAAGGAGTACACACTATGATATCTTGGATATAACCTTGTGTTGATGTACACTAGTAAAGGAAAGGAAGATGACATCAGAGGTCATTAGTACACAAGCTAGTGCTTGACTTGTGTGAAGATATGGAGGAGTGTTGTGAGCAGTTGCTTGTGATGAAGAGGCAAAATATTCTTTGAATCACTTCAACATTGGAAGAGAAGAATGCACCAGTACATTGTAAGGTTGTAGAACAACAGGACTCTCACCATGTGAAGAAGTTGCAGTCATTTTGTGAAGAATCAGAGGAAGTCTGAAGTGTTTTTCACCCTGACAAACTGGTAGAGGAAGGAACATCCTTGATCAGGAAGAAAGGATGAATAGATGTAAGTAGAGGAATCTGACTTGACTGAAAGAAGATGGTGTCTTTAGAAAGGTTAAGGACATGATGTCATCAAGAGTGGTAACCGATAAATGAGTCCATCTGTTATATATGCAAGGTACTGTTGCAGAAGATTTCCCATTTGTGGGAATGAGTATACTTTAGATTCACCAGTCTGGAGACTGGTTTGAGAGTTCCATCAACAGCTCAAGATGAGAGCAGATATGACAAGGTGACTGGTAGAATGGTTGAGACCAGATGGGTTAGCAAACCGACTGAAGTAAGGAACCACTAAGGTGGTTGGTCGGTGATCCTACTTTGATTGACTGGTAGTGACGAGCTGGCAAATAGTTGACATGGAGTCAACATGGCAAACCCACAATTGGATAAAGATATAATGTACAACGATGGGGTTGTTGCAAGGGTTGGTCAGCTTTAATGAAAAGTCACGCAAATCATGGGATGTGTTGCAGAAGGATTGCAGGGGTTTGAGGCTCAAGGTCTAAAAGACAACTACGAGCCAGCTAAGAGATTGAGAAGATCAAGGCGATGAAGGAAACAGCCCGACAGATCTCTTGTGACTAACCGAAGGATTTGCTGAGGAGGTAAAAAGAAAATCACTAGGATTAAAGGCCGTGATCAAGGAAACACGACTATGGCGAAGATATACATTCTAATGTCAGAAAGATTGGATCTTGCAAGATCTGATTGAATTTGGTATGTCTCGAGGATGGTGAAGAAACCCTAACCGGCTGAGTTTTGAATTGACGTTTGGTGGGAAATCTAGGCTATAAGTAAAATGGCCTAAGAGATTGTTAGTTGTTGCTGAATAGAGAGAGTATTGTGTTATTGGGAAGTTGTAGACTTTTGCAAGTAGAGACAAGATCAGCCGAGTGCTCAATGAGCAAGAGAGGGAGAGTGAGCCTAGTTGAAGTTTTCAACTGGTTGGAAAGAAGAACCAGTAGTAACTACACCAGTAGAGTGTGAAACCGGTTATGTGCAGAGAGTGAGATGCAAATCCAATAGAGAAGAAGCAGGTGCAGAGCAAGAAGAAGAGTGAGTTGGTAGAAGAGAGAAGTACTTCACTGACAGAGTAAGATATTTGATGGGTTTGCAAGATTCACTTGTAACACAATAATAACTTTTGTATTTGAAGTTTGCATTGTGAACATTGATTTGTAGCTTGGTGTATGGGTTGTTGCTCCTTTGGGTTGTAGCTGCTTGGGTTGGTGCCCTAAAGTCAGGGGTTGTAGCTGCTTGAGTTGGTGCCCTAAATTGTGTAACTATGTTTTACTGCAAGGCTGGATTGGAGCAGTAGACTCCAGCAACATTGTTTACTAAGGTTTTTTCCACATTGGGTTTTCCTCGTATATACTGGTGTTATGTGGTGTCTCCTTGTGTGTGTGTGTATTTGAGTTAGTTTCAACACTAACTGATAAGTCTACCTTGTGCTTGATTTACAAACTGGTGTCACTCACATAGGAAAGCCTGGAAGAAAAGTTTTGAGAACCATTGATTCACCCCCTCCCCCTCTCAGTGGTGGATTGTGTCTAGCAATTGGTATCAGAGCCTAGGTTCCTAGTTAGAAGATTTTTCTCCAACTTGGGTAGATTCCGGCCTAAGGACACAATGGTTTGTTCAGTATATACTTCTGCTCCATTATTTGATGGTTCAAATTTTTCTATTTGGAGTTGCAGAATGGAAGTTTTCTTATCCTCTTTAGGGTTTGCTATATGGATGTCAGTAGTTGATGGTCTCCCTAGAAAGATCAATTTTTCTACTGGATGTGTAGAAGAAAGAAGAAACCTATGCAATGAAGAAGCCATATAGGCTATTTTCAGTGTGCTCACTAGTGACATCTCTTCATAGGTTGACAGGTGTAAGACAACAAAGAGCTTATGGGAAAGATTGAAGAAGCTCTATGGAAATGAACCCTCAACAATAGATCCTACATTTGAAGGAGATATGAGAAATACATCTCATATCCATCTGGATGAGGAAGATGGTGCTTCCAGTAGCCATTGTTGTGAAGTTAGATGGTGCTCAACATCTGGTGGCCCAAGAATCTAAAAGTCGCTGGGCAACCACCTCTCCTCAATAAGATAAGTTGAGCAGTGATGATGATGTAGAAGAAGACATGGTAGAAAGATCTAGCCATCAAGATCCTTCTAATGATGAGGAAGAAGAAGAAGTTGACCTTGAAGGAGAGCTTGTAAATACACTCAACTCAATAGAGTTAAAAGATAATACAAGCTATTCAAGAATGCTGCTATTGTGGAACAGAACTGGTCAGTCAAATGCATCTCAGATCTAAAGACTTGGGCAAAAGACACCAAGGTATGCTGGTGTGAAGATATAGCCTCTCATCTTGAAGAAAAAGACAAAAAACTTTAGTGGTTGCTTGAAGAAAAGAAAGGGGAGAACTCTCATGTAAGTTGGGCTCCTCGAAAGAAGGTTGACCTGGCCACAACCGGTGTGGACTTGTAGACAAAAATAAAGATCAATGCTGCAAGAAGGTACCTTCACACAGAACCTAGAAGTGAGGGGAAGATGGTAGAAGAAAATCTCACTGGAAGCAGGAAGATGAGGAAGCAGCAAAGGAAGCCTCCCACTGATAGAGGGAAAATAAATTCTACCACTCATAGGGAGAAGCAAGTGTGGGAAAAGAAGAAGAGATCAAATGGAAGAGCTTCCCAGAATGGACAACCTTTGGCCTCTTCTCGAAAAGGAAAATATGGGCATGCAAAACTGGCAAGATCTCCTCATGCATTGTAATATGAACATGTAAGTCATATGCAATCATTTACTGGTTACTGCTTTACATGTAAATTTTATGGTCATAAGGTAAGGGAGTGTAGAATGAGATCTAGAAAGGATATTGTATGATCTCATAGAAAACATGCTGATAGGAAGAATGCATCCAAAAGTAGATACATGCATGTTTCTTCTCCCGATTATGCAAAGTTTGGTTCTCATAACTACAATGGATCTGACCATAGAGAGCTTGAGTGTAGGAAGAGGAACTTGTAGCTACATGGAGACCAACAAAATGGCCACGTTCTGTAGAAATATGAAAACATAGCATATGGAAGGTAGAGATTTGCATGGAACCAAAGGAGATATGTTCCAGCAAGAGTAAGAGGTCCACCGGTCCCTATTGCTAATCAAAGAAGCATTAACAAGAGGAGATGGTCAAACCGGTATGTTAGAAGATTCCCCAAACATGAAGTTGGGATGGATGTGGTGTGCTACTATAGCACCACTTTTGGTCGTTGTGAAGGATCAGAAAGAGAAAGGTACCATCTGTAGAAGAAGGCAAACCTTGCTTCCCGAACTAAAAAGGGGAAGAAAAGTGAGATCAAGCAGGTATGGAGGAAGAAGACCATGGATCGACACTATGCGTTCAAGGCATAGGTGATATCTCCTAGAGACCAAAGGAGATGCAGGATCTTAGGGGGAGTAGCACTTTGAATGTATCACTCACCCCCTTGTGAAGAAGGCAATATGGAAGAACATGTTATTGCCTGCATAAAGGAAGAAAATGTAATGACAAGTATGTGTAGGTATCTCCTTGACTACACACCTACATATCAATGATGGATCACCACTGCATGTGTCAAGAAGTTATGGTTAACAATTGGTATCTTGTTAACCGGTATGTGCAGGATGTTACTAGTATGACTATTGATAGGTACTTGCAGGTTATGTAAAACAATGAAGTTGGAAATCATTGCAATAACCCCGATAGCAGAGAATGTTGAGTTTATTTCTCAGGTGGTATTGGAAAAGACCTGAATGACATATGTTGGCCCCATGATTGTTCATACAGGCATGCATGCTCTTTGTTTAACTAGTTTGATTTATGGCATGATGATAGCATTGTCTGGCATTGTGTAGATCCAAGATCATGTCTTAAGCTGTGATGGATATAATGGAGTTGAAGGATCATCAGATGATCACTCATGCACAACTCAGCTGATATATGGTGAAGAATGAAGTTTTGGTATTGTAGCTGACCGGAGATGAGGACCTGAGTTGTATATCTGAGGGGGAGTTCAAGTGCTCATCATGAAGAATCTCATGATGAAGAGCTAGTTTGCTTGAACTGGTAAAAATTTTGACTGCCCAAATTAAAGTCAAGAAAGGTGTTGCAGTTTGATCGGCAAAAGAACAATGTTCACTGACATATCAACAATTGGTATCAGTCTTTCTTGACTTTGGACCCGTATACTCAATTGGTTTCAGTTGATGGTTATGTTCCCCATCTCAAGTACTGTGACTTAAGAAGATGTAACAACTGGTGACTAGATAACAAGTGGTATCAAAGGAAGTGTTACATCCAATGAAGACAAAGGGGGAGAAAGTTTTCTATCAGTGATAGGTGGATACAAAGAGAAATAATATCCTAACAATGCCCTTTGTCATTGTGTCAAAGGGGGAGAAGAATTTTGTAGTATGTCAGATACTACAAGTGTTGACATCAATGCCAAAGGGGGAGATTGTTGGCATTGTGTTGTCATTGATGTTAATCGGTATGGGATGTTTATCGGTAGAAGAGATGTGTGTGCAACACTGTTATGAAGGAGTATAGGCTGTGATATCTTGGATATCACCTTGTGTTGTTGTACACTAATAAAGGAAAGGAAGATGACATCAGAGGTCATCAGTACACAAGCTAGTGCCTAACTTGTGTGAAGAGATGGAGGAGTGTCATGAGTAGTTGCTTGTGATGAAGAGGTAGACTGTTATCTGAATCACTTCAACACTGGAAAAGAAGAATGCACCGGTACATTTTAAGATTGCAGAACAATATGACTCTCATGATGTGAAGAATTTGTAGTCATCTTGAGAAGAATCAGAGGAAGTTTGAAGTGTTTGTCACCCCGACAAACTGGTAGAGGAAGGATCATCCTTGATCAGGAAGAAAGGATGCATAGATGTAAGTAAAGGAATTTGACCCGACTGAAAGAAGATGGTGTCTTCAGAAAGGTTAATGACATGATGTCATCAAGAGTGGTAATCGGTAAATGAGTCCATTTGTTATATATGCAAGGTACTATTGTAGAAGATTTCCCATTTGTGGGAATGAGTATACTTTAGATTCACCAGTCTGGAGACAGGTTTGAGAGTTCCATCAACAACTCAAGATGAGAGCTATAAGTAAAATGGCCTAAGAGATTGTTAGTTACTGCTAAATAGAGAGATTATTATGTTATTGCAAAGTTGGAGACTTCTACAAGTAGAGACAAGATCAACCGAGTGCTCGATGAGCAAGAGAGGGAGAGTGAACTTGGTTGAAGTTTTCAACTGGTTGGAAAGAAGAACCGGTAGTGACTACACCAGCAGAGTGTGAAACCGGTGATGTGCAGAGAGTGAGATGCAAATCTAGTAGAGAAGTAGCATGTGCAGAGTAGGAAGAAGAGTGAGTCAGTAGAAGAGAGAAGTACTTCACCGACAGAGTAAGATATTTGATAAGGTTCCAAGATTCACTTATAACATGATAATAACTTATGTATTTGAAGTTTGCATTGTGAACACTAAGTTGTAGCTTAGTGTAGGGGTTGGTGCTCCTTTGGGTTGTAGCTCATAAATCTATCTGGGGTCGCAACTCCTTGTGTTGGTGCCCTAAAGTCAAGGGTTGTAGCTCCTTGAGTTGGTGCCCTAAACTGTGTAACCATGTTTTACTGTGAGGTTGGATTTGAGAAGTAGACTCTAGCAACATTGCTCACTGAGGTTTTTCCCACATTGGGTTTTCCTCGTATATACTGGTGTTATGTGGTGTCTCCTTGTGTGTGTGTGTGTATTTGAGTTAGTTTTAGCACTGATCGATAAGTCTTCCTTATGCTTGATTTACAAACTGGTGTCACTCACATAGGAAAGCCTCAAGGAAAAGTTTTGAGAAGCATTGATTCACCCCCTCCCCCTCTTAGTGGTGCATTGTGTCTAATAGAATATTTGTTGGAGGAGGAATATTCTCATCTTTGGAATTTGGATGTTTTGGTTGAGGTATTTTAGGTTTGACAAGAGGAGAGGCAGGTCTCTTCTCTCTATAAGAGCAAGGAGGCAGAAGTGCACCATACAAAGGATGAATGTTCAGTGTAGGAAGGAGACCAAGTCCATCATGAGGAGGAGGTATAGGTCTAACCTTAGGAAGTATATTATTGTTCTTCTTAGAAGAAGGCATAGGTTCATCTATAGGAATAGGTTGGGAATCTTCCTTTGGAGGAAGATTAGTTCTATCCATCAAGGGAAGAACTTCATCTTCAAGAATGATGGGAATATTAAGTTTTGGAGTTCTAGGTTGGCTCAAGGATAGGATCATATCTTTCTTCCACTTTTGATAAGAATGAAAGAGAGTGTCTCTTTTCAGTGGAAGAGATTGAAATTGTTGAGGCCTAAAGTAATCAATAGGATCACTTGGGCTTCTTTGAGTTGGTCAAAATAAGCTATGATTAACAGTTATGATTTTTCTATTGTGAGGAAATTTCAAACACTTATGGATTGGAGAAGCAATAGCCTTCATGGAAGATAGCCAGGGGTAGCCTAACTTGACATGGAATTGTTTAGATGAAGGAATGATAACAAAGTTGGCTCCATAGATTTAGTGTGAACCTCAATAGGGAGTGATGGTAGGACAAGAAAATCCATTAGATAACTCAACAGTCACATTATTGTTATCATAGATTGGTTTATGCAAATGTAAAGTATAAAGGTATTCCTTAGTAACAACATTAACCATGCAAGAGGGATCAATAAGCACACAATGACAAGGTTTGTCTTGAATCTTTGCAACTATATATAAGGGGCCATTGGGTGCTCTAATGGTATCACTAGGGTCAAATGTGATACATGAATCCTTAAGTGTTTCTTCTTTCTCTACCATAATCACCAAATTTGGAATCATGGTAGTAAGATTGGAGGGAGAGAAAGAGGTATGTTTAGTCTCAATCACGTTAGAGGTATGAGAGGGTAAAGGATCAGTGAATATCTTAAGATTTTGATTAGGAGGAGCCACTAATTTGTTTCTCTTATCATTCACACCTACCATAGGTATAGTATTATTATCAATCAAGTCTTGAATCTTACTCTTTAATAAAAAACATTTCTTAGTATCATGACCAGGTTGACTATGAAATTGACAAAAAGAATTATTATCAAAGTAAGGTGAGGCTACCTTAGAAGGGTCAACTCGTTTTATTGGAGGAAGTTTGATAACTTTTCTTTGTAACAACTGACACAATGCTATGTAAAGATTCATTCATAGGAGTAAATTGTCTTTCTCTTTTGAAAAATTTAGAAATACGAGGCACACATGTTGTAGAATTCATATTGTTGTTGATTGTGTCATTCAATTTGATGAATCCTTTGCCTAGTTTGAACTTTGCAAATAGTTGTTGAGCACTATCACCCTTATCACTCAGAGCCATAGGAGTGGATTGTTCCAATTGACTCATAGCCAATTGATAATTGTGAAGTGTTGCACACAAATGCGAAAGGAAGTAAACTCAGAAAGGAGAAGTTTATATCTAATATTTTGTTGTAAATTAGAAATGAAAATTCTTTGAATATCATTATCAGGCACTGGAAAAGAAATTTGAGAACACAAATGCTTATATCTACTAATGAAATCAGTCACTTTTTATTAACACCTTGTTTACAATGCATCAAATCAATCAAAGTAACTTTAGGACCTATGTTATTTTTAAATTGTTGAATAAAAGCATTTGCTAATTGTTGAAAAGAAGTAATAGAATAGGAAGGCAAAGAGAAATACCATTGTAAAGCCTTATCTCTTAGTGTTCTAGTAAACAACTTGACATGCAATCTTGGATCATAAGAAAAGTCAATACACAAAGTTTAGAATTTATTGACATGTGTTAAAGGATCACCTTTCCAATTATAGAGTTCCAACTAAGGGACTTCAACATGTTTAGGAGGGACAACTCTAACAATATCAAGAGAAAGTGGGCTCGCAACATCAAATGTGGGCACACTAAACTTGGATTGACTCATAGAAGCGATGTGGGCACAGTTTGAGAAAGATTATTAATGGTTGCTTTGGTTAAGGAATCTATGTTAGACATGTTGTTTTGAGAAGGTGGTGTGATATTGTTGAAAGAAGGCATTGATTGAGAATAAAGTGGAGAAACACTATGGTAAGTAGGCATAGGTGATGATTGAGTAAGAAATGGGACACTAAAAGGAGGGATAAAATGATTGGATTAATTGCCCCCTTGTGTCACATTAAGTGGTTGATAGACAAGAGGAATACTCATTGAAGGCATAGATAAAGATGGAGGATTTAATGAAGAAGAGGGATTTCCCCCATGACTAATGTTTGTAGGTATAACATTTTGAGTTGATATAGTCATGATGTTTGAAGTGAAAGTAGGAATACTAGTCATTGAAGTGGTCAAAGGAATAGAATAATTGATTTATCTAGGAGGTTGTGAATAACCTAAGGTCTCAACACAACTCTTTATAGGCATGACATTAGAATCAACAATATGGGAAATGACATGCAATATATCAATTCCATTCTTATCACTTTTAATAATGCATTTTAAAACTTCAATTAATGGAAGAGCTTCACTATTAGGGTTTCTTGGGATATCCATTGTTGAAAGTTGTCAAATTGATTGTCCAATTTTGAAAGTTGATATATGGAAACTCTCGTCAAAGCTTCTTCTTCATCATTAGAATCATCAATTGGGTAGATATGGATGTTATTAGGATGAGAAGAATTAGCATTATTCTCATTGAAGAAGTCACCCAAATTAGGCTCCATCTATTCTGGAATTAAACCTTGGAAAGCCTTAATTCTAATGCTTCCTCTAAAGGGGATAGTATAGGTAGGACTAATAGTGGTAAAACTCATGCACTAGAGGGAAATTTTAAATTTTGCATTTTGGGAACAAAGTTGGCAAAAGTGAATAATGCAAATTTCAAGGAAATAATGATTACACAATTTGAAATTTGTGGAAAGAAGAAAAATGACCCAATTTTCCAAGAAAATATTGAGAAAAAGGAAATTGAAATTTTAAAATTAAGGCCAATGGGATACCTCTTAATTTTAAAATTAAAATTGACAAAATTAAGAATTTTAAAATCAGGGTAGATTATAATTAACCATTTAATTTTAAATCTTTCCTTGAAAGTTGGGATGTTAAATTTGTGAAGTATTTTTTATTTTAGAGGGATCAAAATTCAACAAAATCAACCAATTTTTTGGATTCAAGCAATTAAATACAATCATAATAGTCTCCCAAAATTTTGGGAAAAAAATCGAGGACTAGGTTTAAAGTGCACCTGGTTTGCCCAATTTTTTCGGAAATTTTTCAGGGATGAAAGATACGATGATTTTAGAGCTAACCCCAAAAATTTGGTTTATTTTACGAAGTTAAGATAGGTGAAATTAAGGTTTGAATGTGAAAATAGGACCCTATTAGGGTTTTGAAAAAGAGAAGAAATTGAATTGCAAATTTGAAAAAGGTCAAACATAATGGATAAGGACACATTGAATAATGTTCGGAAAACTAAAATTGGTTGAAATTGATTGAAATTTACACAAAATCCAAGTGGATTTGAGAATTAGGGTTTGAGGACCTAACCACTGAATTTTTTAATTTTGAATTTTGGAGAAACGAGAGAAATTGAAAATTTGAATGTTAGGCAAGAAGACAAATCTGAAAATAGTTCCGAATATGAAAATTAAATGTAAATTGAATTTTTGCACAAGTTGAAATTGATTTTTGCAAATTACGGTTTTGACAATTAACCACTTAATTTTGTAAAATTGATTTGCAAATTGAACAAGACAAAGAAGAAATTGAATTTAATCCAATTTTTAGATCTAAAACAATAGATAGCAATTTTTGCAAAACACAAGTTCAATATCAATTTTAACAACTAGGGTTTTGAATGAGTTAACCACTAAGTTTTGCAAGAAAATTAAAGTTGTAAATGAAAAATATGCAATAATGTGAAATGTAAAACATGTAAGACGTCGGGTTCACCAAAATATAATGTGGGAAAAGAAGTGATGGGGAGATCAAGAGGAAAGCTTTACCCTCCTCAAGAAAGGAGTGAAAGTTTCACAAAATTTTATCTTCAACGTCTCACGCACATTGCATTTAAAAGAGGGGGGTTGAATTCACTAGATCCAATCTCAATGGAAAGATATTGAACGCTAAGTGAATTGACAATGAATTTGAAAAGTAAAGTAACCCCTCTTTTAGGATAGACAAGTTGAATTAAGCAATTTAAGACTAAATGCAAAAATGACAAAGAAATGATTATAACTTGAGATAGAAATACGAGATGAAGTTGTGCACCTAGAATTAGTAGTAAAATGCTGAGATGAAGCTCCCCTGTAAATTTGAACGAAAGTTGTCAGGATCGGGTCGAAAGTGTACTTGGTCCTCTGAAAAATCTGCAAGCTAAAAAGGGTTTTTTCATCTCCGAAAATGAAGCCTAAACCTGCAACCTACTCACATAAAAGAGAGTAAATGTTGGGACTAGGGGTTTGCCTTTAGGTCAAACCCCATTTTTGGAATTAACCAAATGACGAAAAGTACTTGGAAGTAAATGAAAGGAAATGTATAAAGTAGAATTCACCTCAAGAGATGATGATATTGAAATGTAGATATAGTTGTTTGAAAGGATATGTAGAATAGAGTGTCAAAAGAGATCTCCTCTTCAATGGTTGAATCCTTGACTTAAATGCAACACCTTTCCTTGAAAGGAGGCTTGAGATGCTCAATTCTTGAAGGGATGCTCAAATTCTTGTTCACCTTACTTTCGCTTATGCACTTGATTTTTGCTTATTGACTTTTGCAAATAGGAATTGAAATTTTGTCTTATATATTCGCCAATTAGGCTTATTTGACTGATTTTTCATCTTAGGCTGACATAGGGAAACTTTTCCCGCTTCACAATTGATAAGCCCAATGCAAGGTTTAAGTGAGGGGGGCCCAAAATAGGACAAGGATAGGGGCGCCATGCACCTATCCTGCCATAATCCAGGATAAAATGCAAGAACAAGCAGTGCGGGGTGAAAGAAAATACATGTTTCAAGAGGTATGAGCATGTCTCGGGTCTCCAATCAGGCTTAGGGATTCATTTTTACAATTTGAAGACCCAAATATGGTCAAAAACTACAAGGTTACAATTTTATGAATCTACAGTTCTTTTCTAGGAAAGACAAGAATGACAGAAATAGGAGAAAGGAGGCACAACGAAACCGGAGGATAAAGGAAAAAGTTTGAGAGGTGGTGATTCCCCACCAAAAACTCCACCTTCTCCTCATTCTTCTCCTTCTCCCTCTTCTTCTTTGTCTTCTTCTATTAATCCTTTTAAGGGCACACATAAGCATGTAATCAAACTTCATGTAAAATTTGAATTACCTAAATATAGTGGGGAACTAAGTGCTGAAACACTTGATGACTAGATACAAGTAGAGGTTTACTATAGGATACAAGGCCTACTAAGATGCCTCTAGGGTATAGTTGCCTACTCTTAGTTTAGGAGGTATTGCTCTCACCTAGTGGGAGAATAGGACCCAAGAGGAGCTTTCTTGTCATGGTAGAGTTAGGATGTCCTTGATGGAGTTTGTTGCCGCTCTAAAAGAGCAATTATATCTTTTAGGACACATGCAACAACTAACTATGAGTTGGAAAACCTTTGGGCAAGGAAAAGGCCAATCAGTGTGGGAGTACACCCACGAGTTTAGAAAACCGGCAATAGCATTGAATGTACCTTTTTATACCCAAGATACCCTACTTAAATATATAGGTGGTTTACATTCCTACCTCAGACACACTATTCTCATGTTGAATCCTAGTAATCTAGATCAGGTATGTGTCCAAGCTACTCATATTGAGTCTAGGGGTAAGAATAGTTTTAGTGAAAAATTTGCTAAGAAATCATCCAAGAAACCACCAAAGGAAAAATCAAAGGATAAAGGTAAAGGGAATAAGATGGCTACATTAAAGAAAGAGGATGTTAAGCCTACGTGCTCTCATTGTAAGAAAGAAGGGCATGAAGATGCTAAGTGCTGGAAGTTACATCTAAAACTAAGGTCGAAGTGATACAGAGGTAACAAAGGTCTGAAGAAGACTACTATGGTGATCCAACAAGTTCTTGGATCTGATTCTGGAGATGAAACTTAGATAGTTGCTATTAGGATCTAAGGTACAGTGAAAGGTAGAACTTTCTCATTAGATGTAATTATTTTTAATGCAAGTACAAGTAAAGCAAATTCTTCACATCCATGTGGTAACTAAACACACTAAGATTGATAGTCTATTTGATACAAGTTCACAAGTCAACTTAATTTCTAAAAAGGTTGTAAAGAAACTAAATCTAACTGCCACTCCTTATCCTAAGCCCTATCCACTTGGATGGGTATGTAATGATTCACAACTGTAGGTGACAAAACAGTGTAAACTTTGTTTTTCCATCACTGCTAATTCCATTGATGAAGTAGAAGTAGATGTTCTACCTCTTGATATTTGTGGGCTTGTGTTAGGAAGTCCATAGCTTTTTGATAGACAAACAATCTTTTACAGGGGGGAGAATAAGTATCATTTGTTCAAAGATGGTAAAGAGTATATAGTTAGATGGCATAAAGTCAAAACTAATCTTGCATTAGTAAATGATGGTCAAATGAAAATATTAGTGAATGTGAGTAATAACTTTGTACTAATTCTTGTAAAAGCCAAGGATGATGATAAATCCAAAGTATTTAAGGGGTGAAAACTAGAACAAAAGTTTGAGTTGGTCAAAATTGTATCTACATATGATGACCTATTTCAGGAACCAAAGGGGTTAACCCCCAAGAGAGAGATCCAACATGAAATACATTTTCAGCAAGACGTGTCTCTTCATAATATTGGCATGTATCATTTGTCTGTTCTTTAGAGCAAGGAGGTTAAGAAACAAGGGCAAGAGTTGATCAAAAAAGGGGTAATTCACCCAAGCACATCTCCAAGTGGCTCGTCAATTGTCCTAGTGCCAAAGAAGGATGGTTCTTGGAGGATGTGTATTGACTATCGCACCTTGAAAAAAATCACAGTAAAGAACATGTATCCTCTTCCTCATATTGATGATTTACTTGATCAGCTAAAGCATACGGTTTATTTTACTAAGTTGGATTTGCAAATTGGTTATCATCAGATTTGGTGGTGTAGGAGCACTAAGGCATGTGTCTACTTCATTTTAGCATGTTTCTACATCATCTTGATTCATGGTTATGTTAGAATAGAATGTGTGTGTGTGTGTTTCAAGGCCTATTGATTAGGCCTAGGCAATGTAATAAGCTCTGAGGCTCCAAGGTGTGTCAACTTGGTCAAAGGCCTTGTATGGGCATTTTATAGGTATTTTTGATGTTTAGGGGTCTGCAATGTGTAGTATGCTCATTCTTGACCTTTGGTGTGAAGGCAAAACCAACTTGTAAAAAGTTGTCAAAAGTTGCAAAGTTGCAATTGTTGTCTTAAGCAATTTTCCTTGAAACATTTTGAAATATGGTTACTCCAATGGTTGGTTGGTTGCTTGTATGCATTGGAGGTAGTTGGAGGAGTTCCTTGGTGTGATATAATCCTAGAGAAATGATTCCTACTGGTTAGAGATGATTTTGAAGGAAACTCTTGTCTTCTAAGAGAACGGTTAGTGAGATTTTTCTACATTTTCCTTGTGTTTCCTGTTCTTGCATGACTCCTTGTGAATTGTGGGAATGAGTTAAGAAATTGAAAAGTTGTAACAAAGGTTAACAAATCATTTGGATTTATTTTGAGGTCTTGAAACATTCAGGTTTGAGAGAAAGAGGATTTTCCATCCCACTGGCTTGGTAAAACCCTTAAACAAAGGGTTTGGATGCAAATAGTGGCAGAAATCAGTATCTCTAAATGAGATCAATTTGAAACCTAGGATTATGTTTATTTGGCATGTATATTATATTTTCTTGGTGGTTGTGAAGACAGGAAGTTACATTTGACTTTCATATGATGATGCCCTAGGCTTGACATCGGTCATGTGGCAAGCCTGTACAGTAGGAAAAGAAGGTAGAAAACCTGAACAACAGATTGGTGGATGGTCAAAATAGGCATGAGAAGGACCCTTGGGTAGGTATAGACCCTTGAAAAGTGTTATTCTTTCACTCCTTTATGACTGGTGAAGCTTTGGAGAGCTTTAACCCCAATACCGGTTGGAAGAGGCAAAATAGGGTCAATAGGGTTTGACCACTCGTACTCAAAACCCAAATGCCAAAGTTTGGAATCTTGTAGAATACACAAAAGGGTATCCAAATATCAAATTTATACAAGGGGTTGTTCAGGTATATTGTGAGACAAAAGAAAAGTCCGAATGGAGGGCTAATTGCTTGTAGCCCTATTTCCTAGGTCTAAAAGAGGAAACATTATAAAAGGATAATATACACCCATATGAGGGGTCAAGATATATGAAAATTCCATATAACACATGTGTAAACATTCACATAGGCCAAATTCCACCTTGTGAGTAGAGATCTTGTTGCTTGGGGGTGTGGGGTTGTTAGGTGTCTTTGGTTGTAGGGTTGAACCTAAGGGGTAGTAGACTCCTTGTTAATTGTGAGTTGTCCTGAGTGAAGAGATCCTTGGGAAGTATCCAGGGAAGGATCTAGTAACCTTGATAAGGTTAAGGACATTGGTCCATTGGGTGACACCAAGTGGAGACCCTTATTGAGCAAAAACCAAAGAAGGTGATAGAACATCCACATCCCTCTGCATCATATTGGTATGTGAGATATACCAAGGGTGGAATAGTGTATGTCAGACATAGAATTTGGAGAAGAGGCTACTATAATTCCTCATAAGGAAATGAACCAAGAGGCCATCAATAAGATGGTAGAAGAGTTGCTTGGAGAGAAACTCAAAGAGATTGGACAGTCTAAGGGAAAAGACAAAATTTGTGATGATGAATCAAAAGAAGAGAGTGAAGAGTAGGAGGCCATCCCTCACAGTATGGAACCTAATCAAAAGATGTTTTTAGATGCCCTAAAATCAGTAGACATGGATAATGTGGAAAGTCTACCTATCTATAGCGGTAGCCTGAATGGAGAAGAGGTGCTTGAATGGATAGAAGCCCTCAATAATTATTTTGAGTACAAAGAGGTCCCAAAGGAGAAAAGAGTGAGTTTTGAAAAGTCTAGACTCAAGGGGTCTACCTTGTTGTGGTGGACAATGATGCAGGAAGAAAGAGTGAACATAGGGAAGAAGAAGATATCCTCTTGGGAGAGGATGAACAATAAAATCAAAGACCAATTCCTACCAATAGACTATGAGGTTCAGACGTATAAGAAGTTGCAAAACCTTAGATAGACGGAGTTGGATGTGAATGCATATACCGATGAATTTCACAAGCTAAGTCCTAGGTCCAAGAAGCATGAAGAAGAGGTGGAGAAGGTGGCTAGATTCCTGAATGGGTTAAGGCAAAACATCAAAGATGAGATCAACATCATGGCTCCGAACACTATGCACAAATGCTTCCAATTGGCATTAAGGGTGGAAGATAAGATAAGAAGGAGAGGAGAACAAAATAATAGAGGAAGAGGTGGCAGAATTTTCAGAGGTAGAGGTGTCTTTGGAGGAAGGAATACTCTTTTTAAAAATGGTGACTCTAATTAGCAAGAGTCCAATGGAGAGTTCAATAATAAGAATGGAGGCTTTAGGGGAGGAAGAAGACTTTTTGATAGGGGTAGGCAAGGAAACCAAAGCAGAGGACCTGGTGTTTTCACTGGTAAATGTTACAATTGCAACCAAGTGGGTCACACTATGAGTAGATTCTTGTAGAAAGCTTCTAGCTCACATGGATGGGAAAAAAGAACTCAACTTGTGCAAGAAGATGATGGACAAAGTGTCAACTCACCCATGGGAAGTTTAGGTCCCACCTTAGATGGAGAAATCCTTATGCTTAGGAGAATGTTGTTGAAGATACCCCAAGGTAAAGAGCCCCCACAAAGAAAGTCACTCTTCAAAACTACTTGTAAGTCTCATGGTAAGGTTTGCAAAGTGATTATTGATTCTGGTTCCACAGAGAATATTGTTTCTTTAGAGATGGCAGAGAAGTTAAAACTGTAAAATGTTGCCTCATGTAAGTCCTTATAGATTATCCTATCTTAATAAGGGACAACATGTTGTAGTAGATGAGCAAACTTGGGTAGATTTTAAAATGGGGGACTATAAGGATAGGATCTTGTGTGACATCCTTCCTATGGATGCTTGTCACCTATTGTTAGGTCGCCCTTGGCAGTATGATGTCAAAGCACATCATGATGATGAGAAAAATGTGTATGTCATTACCAAGAATGGTATACAGTTTAGGATGGATCCTTTACTTGATCAGAAGGAAGAGAAGATAGTTAACCCACATGTCATGTTGCTTAGTGGAAAGGAGTTTTTGGAAGTCCTCAAACAAGAAGAGACCCAAGGCTATGCTTTAGTTTACACCCAAGAGATGAGTCCAAGCATGGAAATGGTGAGAAAGGAGAGATTCCTAGGGAAGTGCAAGCCATGTTAGATAGATACAAGGAAGTTGTGGCCAAAGAAATGCATGATAAATTACCACGCATCAGAGAAATCAGTCATCAAATTGATTTGATTCCTGGTGTGACCTTGCCTAATAAAGCTACCTACAAGATGACTCCTAGTCAGAATGAGGAGATAGCAAGACAAGTGCAAGACCTTTTGGATAAGGGGTTGATTAGGAAGATTTTGAGCCCATGTGTTGTACCTACTGTGTTGGCACCAAAAAAATATGGAACATGGAGGATGTGCATTGATTCTAGAGCCATCAACAAGATCACAATTAGATACCGGTTTCCTATGCCTAGGATTGAAGACCTCATGGACTATCTCAGAGGTTCATGCTACTTTTAAAAGATTGATTTGAAGTTAGGTTACCATCAGATCATAATCAAACCTAGAGATGAGTGGAAGACAACCTTTAAAACTAATGAGGGTTTATATGAATGGATGGTGATGCCATTTGGCCTCACAAATGACCTAATACCTTTATGCACCTCATGAATGAGGTACTGGAAAAATTTATTGGAAAGTTTGTTATTGTTTATCTTGATGACATTTTGGTGTTTAGCAGGTCCAAGGAGGAGTGTTTGAAGCATTTGGATCAGGTTTTGAGGAAGCTTCATGAGGAGAAATTGGTAAATAGTCTAGATAAGTGTGAATTCATGAAAGTTGAGTTGGTGTATCTTGGCTTTGTAGTTTCAAATGGATGTTTGAAAATGGATCTTTTTAAGGTTGATACTATTATACATTGGCCGACACCTAGGATAGTAGGTGATGTTAGGATTTTTCATGAATTGTCTACTTTTTATAGGAAGTTCATCAAGGGATTTAGTCATATTTGTGCTCCCATCCTTAACACTATAAAAGGAGGAATCAAATGCAGGTTTGAATGGATAGAGAAAGCAGCCCAAAGCTTTGAGATTTTGAAGAGGAAGATTGCAGAACTTCCCACCTTGAGACTCCCTCATTTTGATCAACTTTTTACAGTTGAATGTGATGCAAGCAAGCAGGCAATAGGTGCAATCCTTAGTCAAGAAGGACATCTGATAGCATTCTTTTCAGAGAATTTGAATGGGACTAAACAAAGGTATTCAACCTATGATTTGGAGCTTTATGCTATGATGCAAGCACTCAAAAAGTGGTGCCATTACCTTCTTCCAAAAGAGTTTATTGTTTATATTGATAATCATGCACTGATTTTTCTAAATGGGCAAGAGAAGTTGAACCAAAGGCACATCAAGTGGGTTGAACAACTCCAACCTTACACCTTTAGTATCAAGAACAAGAAGGGTGTGACTAATAGGGTTGCAGATGCTTTGAGCAGGAGAACCCTCACTGTTGAAGAAATTCAGTTGCAAAGTGTTGGTGTTGATTCTCTTAAGACCATGTACAAGGAGGATCATTATTTCAAGGATGCATATGATGTATGTACTAAGTTTGCTAACTCTTTTCATGTTGAGTTTTCTGATTTTATGTTGCACGATGGATTTCTCTTCAAGGGGCATCAACTATGCATTCCCCAATGTTCTATGAGGGATAATATCATTAGAGAGAAACACAATGGTAGTCTTGGAGGTCATTTTGGTTTGGACAAAACCTTAGAGTAGGAATCAAGGTTTTATTTTTGGCCCAAGATGCAGGCAGAGGTAAGAATATTTGTGGAGCATTGTCCTATTTGTTAGAGGGAAAAATGTGTTTCAACCAATGCTGGTTTGTATCAACCTTTACCTATTCCTACTAGGCCTTGGGAAAGCCTTCATACTTGGATTGCCCAAAACTCCTAGGGGGTTTGATAGTGTCTCTGTAATTGTTGATAGGTTCAGAAAGATGGCTCATTTTGTGCCATGTAAATGCACAAATGATGCATCACATATTGCAGGTCTATTTTTGAAAGAAGTTGTAAGGATACATGGATTACCTCTCAATATTGTCACTGATAGAGACTCCAAGTTTGTTAGTCATTTTTGGAGGACTCTATGGAAGAAATTGGGCACCAATCTATCATTTTCATCAGCATACCACCCTCAAACTGATGGCCAAATTGAGATGGTTAACAGGTCCCTTGGCAATCTCCTTAGATGCCTTACCAAGCAGCATGGACAAAGTTGGGATTTAGTGATTGGATAAACTGAATATGCATACAATGATTCAGTCAATAGGAGCACAGGGAGAAGTCTATTTGAGGTTGTGTATGGCCTACATCCTAAAGGGATAATTGAGCTCAGAGATCTTGGAGGCAAGGACAAATGGAGTGCCCAAGGAGAAGATTTTGTTGTCACCATGAAGCAGATTCATGAACAAATTAAGGCTTCACTTCAAAAAAGTGTTGATAAATATAAACTCAAAGAAGATGTCAAAAGGAGAGATGTTTAGTTCAAAGTAGGGGATTTAGTGATGGCTTACCTAAGGAAAGAAAGGTTACCCAAAGGCCAACCTTCTAAACTACTCATGAAGAAGATAGGTCCCCTTTGGGTGGTTCATAAGTTTGGCAACAATGCACATGAAGTTGAACTTCCAGCAGACTTGGGAATATCTCCCATCTTCAATGTATTTGATTTGATAGCCTTCAAAGGATCCTTGACAAATGCAACACCTCATTCATCTCTTAAGGAAGAGGATGTAGAATGGATGAAGGATCTACCGTCTGGTAAGCCATTGGATTTGGAGTGCATTCTTGACTCTAAGATGATCAAATAAACAAGGAAAGGTGTGTACAAAGACTATCTGGTCAAATGGAAGGGGCTTCCTGAATCTAAAGCTACTTGGATGAGTGAAAGTGATATCCTCAAGCATGGAACTACACTCAACTGGTTGACAACTCTAGGGACTTGAGTTTTCTTGTCCAGGGGAGTATGGTGCAAGAGCACTAGGACATGTGTCTACTTAATTTTGGAATGTGTCTACATCATCTTGATTCATGGTTATGTTGGAACACAATGTGTGTGTGTGTGTGTGTGTGTGTGTGTGTTTGAAGGCCTATTGATTAGGCCTATGCAATGTAATAAGCTCTGAGGCTCCAAGGTGTGTCAACTTGGTCAAAGGACTTGTATGGGAATTTTATAGGTATTTTTTATGTTTAGCAATCTACAATGTGTAGTATGTTCATTCTTGACCTTTGGTGTGAAGGCAAGACCAACATGTCAAAAGTTGTCAAAAGTTGCAAAGTTGCAATTGTTATCTTAAGCAACTTTTCTTGCAACATTTTGAAATATGGTTACTCCAATGGTTGGTTGGTTGCTTGTATGTGTTGGAGGTAGTTGGAGGAGTTCACTGGCATGATATAAGCCTAAATGAATGATGCCTACTAGTTAGAGATGATTTTGAAGGAAACTCTTATCCTCTAACAAAATGGTTACTAAGATTTTTTGCATTTTCCTTGTGTTTCCTGTTCTTGCATGATTCCTTGTGAATGGTGGGCATGAGTTAAGAATTTTAAAAGTTGTAATAGAGGTTCACAGATCATTTGGAGTTGGTTTGGGGTCTTGAAACATTTGGGTTTGAGAGAAAGAGGATTTTCCATCCCACTGGCCTAATAAAATCCTCAAACCAAGGGTTTGGATGCAAATAGTGGCACAAATTAACATCTCTCAATGGGATCGATCTAGAACCTAGGAGTATGTTGACTTGGAATGTATATTAGATGTTCCTAGTGGTTGTGAAGACAAGAAGTGTCATTTGACTTTTCTAAGATGATGCCCTAGGCTTGACATTGGTCATGTGGCAAGCTTGTGCAGTAGGAAAAGAAGGTAGAAACCCTGAACAACAGATTGGTGGATGGTCAAACTAGGCACGAGAAGGACCCTTGGGTAGGTATATACCCTTGAAAAGTGTCATTATTTCACTCCTTTATGACTAGTGAAGCTTTAGAGAGCTTTAACCCCAATACCAGTTAGAAGAGGCAAAATAGGGCCAGTTGGGTTTGACCACCTATACTCAAAACCTAGATGCATAAGTTTGGAATATTGTATAATTCCCAAAAGGGTATCCAAATATAAAATTTATTAAATGGGTTGTTCAGGTATATTGTGAGAAAAACAATAAAAGTTTGAATGGAGGGTTAATTGCTTGTAGCCTTATTTCCTAGGTCTAATAGAGGAAACATTACAAAAGGATAATAAAAACCCATCTGAGGGGTCAAGATATATTAAAATTCCATATAACACATGTGTAAAAATTCACATAGGCCAAATTCCACCTTTTCATTAAAGATCTTGTTGCTTGGGGTGTGGGGTTGTTAGGTGTCTTTGGTTGTAGGGTTGAACCTAAGGGGTAGTAGACTCCTTGTCAATTGTGAGTTGTCCTAAGTGAAGAGATCCTTGGTAAGGATCTAGGGTAGGCTATATTAACCTTGAGAAGGTTAATGACATTGGTCCATTGGGTGACACCAAGTGGAGACCCTTATTGAGCAAAAACCAAAGAAGGTGATAGAACATCCTCATCCCTCTGCATAATTAGGATTGCAAAAAATGACATTTGGAAAACTACATTCAAGACTAAGAAAGGAATATATGAATGGTTGGTAATACCTTTTGGGATGTGCAATGCACCAACCACTTTCATGCATGTAATGAATGATGCATTTCGTCCTTTCATTAATGAATTTGTAATAGTCGACCTAGATGATATACTTGTATCCATTAAGTCATGGGATGATCATGTAAGTCATGTAAAGAAAGTTTTTGATGATTTGAGAAAATAAAAACTCTATTTAAAGATGTCAAAATGTAAGTTTGCAAAGACATCTCTAGTGTACTTAGGATATGTCACAGGAAATGGTCAATTAAAAGTAGACCCTACGAAGGTCAAGGTAATTCTAAAATGGCCTAAGACAAGTACAGTAACTAAAGTCAGAAGTTTCTTAGGTGTTGTTCATTACTAGAGAAACTTTATTTCTAACTTCTCCTATATAGAAACACCATTGCATGCATTGACAAGTACAAAGACAACTTTCCAGTAGGGAGGAACTCAACAAAAGGACTTCAGCACTTTGAAGGAGAAGTTGAGCACTGCACCTATTTTGACTTTTCCATATTTGCAGATGCCATTCGAGATTGAAACCAATGCAAGTGGGTTTTCCATGGGAGCAATTATAATGCTAGGAGATAAGCCGGTATGTTATCACTCTAAAAATTTCATATCTGCAGTCAGTAACTATCTTACTTATGATAAGGAACTTTATGCACTAGCTCAGAGTGTTAAAAAATGGAAGCACTATCTAATGGGCAAAGAAACAATCATCCACACTAATCACCAACCACTACAATATTCGCATTCATAGTCAAAATTGCAGCAAAGTAGGCACTTTAGGTGGATAGTATTCCTTCAACAATTTCACTTAATAATTAAGTACAAGAAGGGTTTCCATAATAAGGTAGCATATATGCTTTCTACACCTCCTGTTATGAATGCTTTGGTTATCCTTCAAGGGAGTTCCATGGTTCACAAAATTTTTCAAGAACATTATGCCATGGATGATAACTTTAAGGAAATTTATGCAGCTCTAATTGAAAGCAAATAAGTAGAAGAAAAGAATTAATATGTGAAAGATAAACTATTGTATTATTTAGGAAAGTTATGCATTCCTAAAGGTGAAAAAGAACAAGTAGTTGGAGAATCTCACACGTCATTGATTGCTAGGCACTTTGGCGTTATCTTGTAGAAGTTTTATTATTGTCCTCACATGCAGGAAACTATAACTAAATATATCAAAGGATGTACAATGTGTGCAACAAGTAAACCAAGTAATAGGAAGTTGGGGTTGTACACACCTGTTCCTATTCCATCCTGACCTTGGGAAGGTGTTTTGATGGAATTTGTTGGAGGACTTCCCATATCTAAAAAGGGACATGACTATCTATTTGTAGTAGTTGACAGATTCAACAAAATGTGTGTTCTAATGCCTTGTAAGAAATAGATCTTAGCTAAACTGATAGCACATTTGTACTTCCAATATGTATGGGTCCATTTTAGGCTCCCTACTTCCATTGTATCAGATCGAAATTCTCGATTCATGGATACAAAGCTAAGGAAAAGTACAGCTTTCCATCCTCAGACTAATGGACAAACTGAAGTGGTAAACAAAATAGTTGTACACTTGCTTCAAGGCTACTGTATAAAATATCACAAGTAGTGGGATGAGAGTCTACATTATGTGCAACATGCCTACAACCATACAACACATTCTTCTACAAAAAGGTCTACATTTGAGATATGTTTTCGATATTTGCCACGAACACTAATGGAGTTTTCCTTTGGAAAAGATGATGTTGAAGATGGACGTCATGATGCAAAGAAGGCTTTGCAGTTCATTCAAAAAGTCCAAGCAGTTCATCAGGAAGTAGAAGCTCAGTTGGAGAAGAGCCAAGCCAAATACAAGGCTCGACATGACAAGCATTGCATAGATCATCATTTTCAGGTTGGCAACCGTGTTTGGTTACATATCAGCAAGGAAAGGATGCAAGGTGAAGGTAAGAAGCTTAAGTCTATCAGATATGGTCCCTTTGAGATCTTGGAAAAGATTGGTACCAATTCCTTTCGCCTGAATCTTCCTCCATATATGCAAATTTACTTAGTTGTAAATGTCAAAAATTTGAAGTTGTATGTGCCTCCAATGATATTGGATGAAGAGGTCGATGTCCAGGTTCCTTCTATTGATGACCTTTCCTTGAGTATATGTCAGAGATGGAGGTTGAAAGAGTGAGGGAGTTGTATCCTCACTTACTTTTCAAGTAATCAAGCTTTTGGAGGTCCAAAAGTCTCCTACAACAAATGGTTTGTTTGGTCAAAAGTTGGCTAGAGAAATTGAACCCCCAACCTCTCATCTCCAACTTTTCCTCTTAGCCAATACACCATGCAATGCACTCTATTCTAAAAGGGGCATTTGTTTTATTTAAAGTATGTTGGGGCCAATATTTGTGGTTCAAGTGATCCAAACTCCTAACCCAACGTTCCACACACTTCTCATTGAACTGTCCACGTATTTTGGGATGAAAAGGGCAAATAATTTATTTAAAGAAGCCCGTCGAGATACAGTTGAGATTGTAGGGCTCAAGTAAAGCCCAAGCCCCCCCCAAAATAAAACATAAAATGAAAATTATAATCTGGAAAAATATTATATGGGGATATTTTAGATGGGTTAGAGTTATTCTTGAAAGATTAAAAAGATTTTAATGTTTTTTAAGGGGGATTTTTGAATATTTATTGTTGTAAATGGGAAATATGGTTGTTTTGTAAAATCATATGGTTATGAACCATACTAGGCAATAATTGTGTATAAAAGGCGGGTGAGTTTTGAGTTTGAGTTAGTGGTGATTTGTGAGATAAGTTTTCAGAGAGATTGAGTGTTCATCTCTATGGACTGGAGGACTACTGTCTTGCCATTGCATTTGAAGGAGAAGGAATTTGTACTCATTGTGATCAAGAGACTTGAAACTTGTCCAGGTTGAAGACCTTGTAACAATTATTGGAGCATAATCAAGGATCAGTCACTCCGTTGGAGAGGGGCCCAAAGATGTAGCCATATTGGTGAACTTCATTATGAACTTGTGTTCTTGTCTGATCTCTTCCTTCTGTCTTTGTTAATTCATCACTGTATTATATTGTTATGTTCATTTAAGCATTTCAGTTACGTTTTCAAGACCTTCAATTTAATCGATGTAATAGTTAATCATAGGCGTGCAACAATCATAGATCCTAACATCAGATCATGGGTGGTAGGTCTATATTTGATGCAAACTTAGTAGCGTAGAGTGCAAGGTAAACTATATGTTGTCCAACAGTAATTATTAGAAGAAAAAATGAAATACATCATAGTCAAACCACATGACCACCCAATGAATATGTAATCCAAAGTTCCTCCGCATAGTTTATAACTTGACCTCTTCAGAATTAATATTGATTTATGTTCGAGCTAATTTGATAGTAATCAAATAAAATAATAACTCAAGTGAAAGAAAAATCAACTACTGGAAGGTTATGCCACTTTAGCGAACATCAACACAAAAGTGTGATATTCTGTTGAAAAACTAACAAGAAAAATTTATGTACTTTACCTTTGTAGAAATTAAAGAGAAATTTGGGAGATAATTACAACCTTCACAAGAAAGGTGATGTCAATACTTAGAGTCTTCACAAGAATAGGGATCTATATCATAATTTTTGTGGAAAATTGAAGAAAGGAAGACTTAAATTATCAAAATTTTAGCTACTTTAATGAATGGCCATATCAAAAAAATATTGATAAAAGAAAAAATGAAAATAACAAAATTTTAACCATTTCAATAAACATCAATATTAAAAAATTGACAAAAGAAAAAATGAAATAATTTAAATTTCAACCATTTTAATAACATCAATGCCAAAAAAAAAAAGGACAAACTAAAGAATCAACAAATTCACAGTCAAACACTTTTTATGTCCTCCAACAAAAAAATGTTGGAATTTGTGTGGACAAATGAAGGTTTACAATAGACCATGAT
The DNA here is from genome assembly GCF_030272615.1 of Cryptomeria japonica. Taxonomy (NCBI): domain Eukaryota; kingdom Viridiplantae; phylum Streptophyta; class Pinopsida; order Cupressales; family Cupressaceae; genus Cryptomeria; species Cryptomeria japonica. The sequence continues at coordinate 309,059 of NW_026728851.1, read as the reverse complement.
ATCTGATTTTGTATGTTTTCCAATTTACCTATTTAATCAGTTTTGAATTAATATTTTGTTTCATATTTTGTGATATATTTAACAAGTGTCACGTAGTGGCGAGTACTTGCCTTATAATATTGATATAAAAATATAAGAAAATTAGCATTAATCATAACTAAATAAATCTAGTTAATTATTATAGAATTGATTTAATATTATGATATAACATTGATATAATATGATAATTATTCACATTAATATTTAAAAATTTAAAAATAATAATTTAGTATTAATAATAGAATAAATGAATCTATTTAATTATTCATTAATTTAATATTTAATAATTAAGAATATATCTCAATAATAAATAATAAATATAATTATATAATAAATTTATTAACATATAATATATATTATATAAATAACAAATATGTCAATTTCAATTGATTATTAACAAATTAATATATAGATTAAATTATCAATTATAATTACATAATATTAATAAGAAATATTTTTTAATATAAATATTATTTTTAGTTGAACAATTATTACAATATTTCCATGTTAGTATTTATAGAGAATAATGAAAAAGAGTTGAAAAATTATAACTTATAATTAATTTTATTTATATAATTTGAATTGTCATAAATATAGAAATAAAAAAATATTATATTATTTTAAGAAATTTGTGTTGAAAAACTAATTATCGTTCACTATATCAAATAATTTATTTTTTTAATTTCATAATAATTAATATGTGATGTAGATTATAATTTAATTAACATATCATTTTAATATTTATAACAATTAATAATAATTTTTTAAATAAAATAATTATCAATATATTTATTATTTAACAATATAATGTAAATATTGATATTAATCTTATGATGATATTATTATAATAATTGAATTATAATTAAAAAATTATTTACCAAAATGGGTTTGAAATAGTTTTATTTGCAAGTACTACAAGATTGGAACCGTGGGTCTTTATAAAATAGGGGATGGTATTTTTAATAAATAAAATAAATAAATATAGACACTCTTAGTTATGGGTAAATCATTGAAGTATGCAGTTCTCAAATTAATTGTCACATAACAATGTACCTTTCTCCACAATGTTGTTTTAACAGTTGAAATTATTATTTGTATATTAAAAAATCAAATAAAATTTATAATTAAAAAACTTAAACAACAATAAACCTTAATAAAATATTATTTGCTAAACAACAATTCCATATGGCAGGCTTTCACAACAGATGGAAAAGAAAAAACAAATTCCGAGCAACTCACGAAATCCAGTACCAGGAAAACCCAAAAAACGTGGCGATTATGTCCACAAAATTAGCAAGCGTCGAAAAATCTGTCTATAACAAGTAAAACAATATTGTCCAATGGTTGATAAGAAAAATAATTTTTCTAATTTGTAAACTTAAAAAATATGCATGTAGACTTTAAGAAAAGTAACAAAGTTTTAAAAAAATAAAATACTTGTTTACAATAATTAAATTTTTTTAATAACCATTTAAACATAGAAAAAAAATCATTACAATAAAATTGCCTAACAGCAAGTACTAATAAGTATAATTTGAGAAGGTTGTTGTAATAATGATGAATTATAAAGTATATTCTAAAATTGATTTAAAATTATTATACATTTAAATTTAGAAGTACATAAAATGAATATATATAAAGAGTTACCAATCCTAAAATATATTCATATATATCATAAACAAGATTGAACTATATATATATATATATAATTTATTAAAATAGTAAAATAAATCATATAATAATGTTCAAGTTTTTAAAAAATAAATGAAAAAAAACTTAATTATAACTATTATTTTAAGATGTTTTTCTTTTAATGAATGTCATTTTTACTATGTATAAGAAAAAATGTTGAGGCTTATTTATTTTAATATTTACTTGAACAATTATTTTATATTAGATAAAAATAGTCATTTTAAAGAACTACATTTATTTTCACTTATCAATTATTTTCATTGTCAAGGGCATCACTAATAACATGTTTATTATTATTAAATACTATCACTTGTAATTATAGAAGGTGCAAATTAAAAAAATTGGAGAAATCAATGGGATGAATACATAGAATAGTTAATCAACAAAAGATTTGATTTTTTTCTTTTCACTTAAAAAATCGAAATTCATGAAAAATATCACTTTGTTAATGTCACGAGAGAAATTAAACAATGATCATTATGTTTAATATGTAAGTGCAAATATAAAACATTATTATCTATATTGAAACATCATCGAGTCCACTAATCAAATTTAAATGTAATTTTTATTGGTCAAAATTTATCTTTGACTATTAAATTAGATGATGTTTAAGAGAAGATAATATTATATACATGGTGCACTTGTTTATAGTATATTTTGTCCAAGAGTTAGTATCTAGTGTGTATCTTACATGATTTTGAGTGTCTATCCTTTGATTACTATATCCAATATTGTTTCTCATTTTTAATTCAAAACCATAACTATTATTTCTTCTCTTAACTTAAAAAATTACACATAAAATTGAATCCCAAATTTTCAAATTAAAATCATTTCAGTTTTTCTTGCCGTCTGCCCTTCTTCTCTTTCCAACAGATGTTCTTCTCTACTTCAAAGTGGTCTTGAGGCAATCTTGCTTCCTTAATAGAAGTTAAACTTAGTGGAGGCTAATGAAAGTCAAAATCATTTTATATTGTCCATTGATTCTAGTGGGTCATTATATCCAGATGGATTGGCTATGACTTTAAAAGGTAAATATCAACACTACCAATATATTCTTTCTACTCTCACATCCATAGATCTCTCAAACAATGAATTGGAGGGAGAAGTTCCTTTTGATTTTGAGAACTTGAAGGGTTGGAGGCTTCTTAACCTTTCAATGAATAATTTGAATGGGACTATTCCAAATAGTTTGGAAAAAATGGGTCAGTTGGAATCATTAGACCTTTCAAGAAATATTTTTTTAAGACAAATCCCTATAGAGCTTGAATCTCTAAGCTATTTAGGTTCATTGAATTTATCACACAACAATCTTCTAGGACATATACCACAAGGACAACATATAACTAGCACCTTTGGAGAATCAGCTTATTGAGGAATCCTAAAGTTTGTTCTTCCTCCTCCTCTATTTTCAATTAATAAAATAAAGAAAAGAACTAAATATCTATGGTATGGGATATCATTGGGATTGTCCTTTGGAATAGCTTTTGAGGGAATAATATCATTGATCCTGATAAAAATGAGTTGGAGAAGGAAATACTTCAACAATGTTGATGCAATCCTAAAGTTTTTGTTTCCATGGATGAATAATGTGACATTATGAAGGGATACATCCACAAGTCCTTGAAATGTAAGTTTTTTTTGTTCTTTGAAGTATATATCATAATTCTAGATATTAAAATAATGAAATTAAAAAAAAATAGTATTTTTTTCATATTAATTTTCATGAGTTGTTCTATCAATTGTAGATTGTTTGTAGTTATTTTAAATCAAACAATATAATCTTCTAGTTGTTACTAATATATAACTTTGTGTACATGATTTTTTTTTTTCAGGATGATTTCTTGTTGTATTTAAAGACTTGTTAATCTTGGTGGCAAAATATTCATTACACATGCTTTTGGGAAGGACCAACATGCAATAGAAAGCTCATATACTTCTATGAAGAAAAGAAAGATTTGAAAATTTCAAAATTTAATCATTTTTTAAAGAAATGTGTCAGCGAGAATTGTGAAATACTTGATGTAACACCAACAATCTAGTTCTAAAGAAATATGAAGATATATAAATACTATATAAAATTGAACAGTTTTTAGTTCATGAAAAGTATGAAATATTTTTCTTTTTTATTCAAAAAGATGAAATGTGTCAAGAATTTTAACTTTGAAGTGGTGTGCATTCATTGATTCGCATTACTTGTCTTGTCATTATCTTGAATCCCTTTTCTCCAAAAGTACAATTTCATTTTTTTGTTTAATTATTGAATGAATTTATAGTATATACACATTTTTCTTTCTAAGTAATTGTTGAGATACTAAAAATCATTATGGTTCAATATTACAAATCCACATTAAAATATTTGACAAAACTCCCACTTTTATTATGTTTTGCTGAATGTATTACTTGTATGAAAGGAAAAATATCACAGCAAAACTGATAACAACCACTAGAAAACACATGCACCTCTATGTGTAAGGGGGAGAGAGACTGTTATTTTATTAATTAAATTGTCATTTAATATTTTTCGTACTAACAATATTTGGTTAAACCTTTACCTGCACATCTCACGTTCTCTTCTATTCCGCTTCCACACAGTTTTATTTGCCTTCTCTCATTTTTCTATGCCTCTCTCCCTCATGCCATTCTCTACATTCTCCTCCTCATATCTTAGCTTCTGCCCATGTTTTCTGTTTTTCCATCCTTCAAACTACCCAAAAATTGCGTTTTAAAGGAGGGCCGTGGGTCTACATGCTATCCGGCACTCCTGCAAATGTTTGGAATAATGGAGGATTACCATGTCTCCACAATGGCACAGACACCCTAACTCTTTGACCTATTGGCTAATAAATTAAGTGGAATGCAAAAATGTTGATAATTCAATTAAAAACTATTGTGCATTATATTAGAGGCAAAATTGATTGGTGGACAATACATAAGGAAGAGTGGCAAATGAGTACGACATTATGTCGTGAAGTGCTCCACCAATAGTGCCACACGTATCAATTATGAAGATACCTTGAGGGTGGAAAATTTTAACTTTTACGAGACAAGGAAGTGGATAAAAGTGTAAACCCTTTTATCAAGATCTGCTATAGAAGATCTTACATCAAGAAGGTTTACATTGTTCATGAGGCTTACATGCTATAGACTATTTTGGCCTTATATATATTGTTAAAATCTATTTCATTTTGTTTTATCATGTTTCATTTTGTGTGCTACTACTTTGTTGTTACTACAAGGATGACATGTAACTAGCACTTTTGGAAAATCTTCTTACACAGAGAATCCTAATTTATGGGTTTGTCCCCTACCCAAAAATTGTTCTTGGACAGAGTTTGTTCCTCCTCCTCCTCCTCTATTTTCAATTAATAAAATAAAGAAAAGAACAAAATATCCATGCTATTGGATATCATTGGGATTGTACTTTGGAATAGCTTTTGGGGGAATAATATCATTGATGTTGATAAAACTTGATTTGATTATGCAATGTAAAACAAAAAGAAATGAACAATAGTATACTCAAGCATACATAAGAACATGACACATAAATGTTCTGAGTGGAAACCCTCTTGAAAAATAAAACCACTTGAAATGCCTCACTGACTTATCTAAAAATTTCTTTCTTACAAAGCCTCGGACTGAGAACCTCATTGGTTACAAAATGTCTCACCGACAAAGATGTGCGTCTCACTGGCAATCACAACAACTTACAACATAAATAATTTGAATTACATACAGAGTCTCTGCTCTGTTTCACTTCTCAACATTTTCTAATCTCCCAAAATTTGAGATTTAGAAACAATAGTTTAGTATGCTACAATTGCTCACCTACAATATACCATTGTATATTTGTTAAACTATACATAGTAGTATCATGTAGAGAACATAACAATTCACTTACAAAACATCATTGTGTATGTGAAAAAGATATATAGTGATATAAAGCAATGAACCTTTTCACAAAAATACTGAAAAGATATTCAAGAAGTTCTTCAATTCTGTTTACAATCACAATACATCAAAATAATGCCTTTATGAAAAACCAAGAGTCTTCTTGCCAAAGAAGTATTAAAAAAATATCTTTCTGTACAATCCCCCCAAAAAATCCACTTTCTGGATATATTACTCCAATAATGTAATGTATCAACTTACTCCAAACTAATAAGTAAGATTTATTTTGTAGTACCCTTACTCATTTGAACTGATATTTTGTTCTTGTTATTCTCAGTGGATACATTATCATTTGTTATTCAGAATTATATAACATGGTTCCATGTTTTATCTGATTATGAGATATGTGATTTATTTGCAGTATTTATGTACTTATGTTTTATGGCATTATATGGTTCATTGCTATGTACTGACGCTTTACTTCATCTATGCACTGTGTGTTGTGTATCTGCGAGTGTATGGGATGCAAGGGGACGATTTTCCTCCACTCATCTCAGTGAGACAGGGAACGTCGCGATTCTCCTTCATCGGTGTGTATGTTGAAATTTCTATATATATATATATATGCATGTGTGGTCGGTGATGCAGGATGTTGCAGGTACAAGTACCGGGTAGGTACGGGGTATCGTCTCCACCTGGCTACACAGGTCTGAGCATGCCTTATATTTTCCGATGGAAGTGAAGGAGATAGTAGTTGACCCTATTTTTAGTCAGTTACACTCGGGTGAGTGCCTTGAGTTAGTCGTTCTGTCAATTGGTTTGGTCTTCATATTTTATTGTTTGATCTTTATAAAAGTCACATGATGCTTGCTCAGTTTGCGTGTCTAGTGTTCCCAATTTTTGTATGTCATTGGTAATTGTTACGTTTATTACGTCTATAAGAGTAAAGAGTAGTTTTGGTAATTAGAGGAAAAAGAATCAAATGATCTATTGACTTAATATTGTTTATAAAGGACGAGTTAATATCTTGGTATGAGTTGATATGAATTTTATCAGCTTGTTAGCTCAATAGTTGCAATTCGATCGTTTGAATATATGTAAGGACATTATATACACGGAGGGCAATAGTCACTTATAAGTAGTTATTGGAGTTAAGATAAGGTGATCGTATTATCAGTAGTTGATATCGCCCATCGGATTATTGTGTTTTTGGATTATGCATGTATAAAGTTAGAATTATAAATATATTATATTTAATAAGCTTTTTGAACGGGTAATATATATATATATATATATATATATTTGAAATCAAAGTATATATTTATATATTTAAACGTAAAATTTGCTATGAAGATTAATGTTTAAATATTAAAATGAAAGTTATTAATTAATTATTAAAATATAATAATGAAATTATATTAAAACAAATAAAACAAATTTGATTTTATAGGAGGTGGCAGGGGTTATAGTTAGTATTAGGTAAACAGTGGTCGATGGTAATATCGACCACCCCCCTTAATATAGGGAGGGGTCGGTATTACCACCGACTACCCTCCTCCTTCATAAACTGCATACTCCCTCTTCCTCCATTCACACTACAGTCAGCGGGCAATGACACCTCTCGCCCCTCTCGTTGTTCAAAGCGATAAACAACCACTTCTCCACGTCCAAACTTTTCCTCGAGCTGTAGTTCAGTGCATCTAACTGCAGATTGGCCGATTGAGGAGGGGAATAGATTGGCACATAAGGTGAAGACTAAAACGTAAACCTTAGTTAACTCAAGACCTGGCAAATTAAACACACATTTCGCTGAATGCAAACACATAAGTGTTTGATGTAATGTACCGATCTCTCCACCCAGCCGATAATTGCTTTAACCACGATCAAGGAGCGCAAAGAGCTATAGTTAACTGGAGATGGACTCTTTACGTGGAGGAACAAGAAGAGTTGGAGGTAAAAGACTTTAAGTTGATAACTATTACTAAGCCCCAGATTTAGGAGAAGCCATGGGTGATTTTTAGTATAAATAGGGGTGGGAGTAGAGAAGAAGGGAGACAAGTCATTTTTGGCATCCAAGGAAGGATGGTGGATTGTAGAAAGAAGAATAGAGTTAGAGAGGATACTGTTTGATAGTATCAAGAGAGTTGTTTTTTTGATAGAGTTGGAAAGTATTGGTGAAAAGGATCGCAAGCAAGGTGCATTTATCGGTGAAAGGGCGTTAAGGTCTTGCATATTGATCAACATTTCAATAGGTCAGGAATTTCTTAGTTTATGATCATTAATATTTACAGTCTCTGTTATATGTCATGTTTATTGTCTTGCTTATGAAATAGTTATGGTTATGTTTTATTTATCGTTAGGGATTGTTAAATAAAATCATATAATAGAAGTTGTGATTACGTTATGACTATAGAAGTGGAATAGTGTTTAAGTTCAAAATTGCACACTTGTTATTATATGGAAGAAATGTATGGTTGCGTTCAAAACCCAGTTATTAAGATTTATTAGACGTAGCTCTAGGAGAGTCTGGGAAGTAATAGTTTACTATTGATACGTTACAGAGATGGTATGAGTCAAACAGATAGCTCGCAAATCCGTAGCAGGTTATGCTCACTACTTGAAAGCCAAGAAAGATTCTTTGACACTTGTCAAGCTTGTTGTGGATGACAACCCTACTGAAGAGAACCCAACTCCTGAAGAGAACAAAGAGATAGAAAAAGGTCCTACTCAGAGTCCAACTAAAGAAGTTACTGTTGAAAAAGGAAAAGAACCCAAGCTAGAGTGCTCGCCAGAAAAGCCGATAGTTATAAGTTCTGACTCGTCGGAGGGGTATACCCCCTTAAGTGATAATGAGTCTGTGGGGTACTTTCCCCTAAGTGAAAGCAAATCTGAAGGATATACTCCTTTAGATCATGTAGAGTCTGACGAGTGCACTTCTCTGTTTTTTCTAGAAGAATGATGTAACACTCTAGTGTAAAAAAAAATAAAATAAAAATAAAGACATTATTCTATGGAGAAATGTATTATGTAAGACTTCCTTGATGAAATAAATATATCTATTTTAATCTTAGTCTATGGTATAAGTGGAAATTATTGAGGTGGCATACCTATAGTAGTTAACAAGAGTAATTGAACTCTTAAACATGTTAATAAGTGTAAAATTCTGTGTTATACCGACCAAATTGTTCTTCGTGTCTTGACAACGTATATTCGTACTGCAAGTTAATTTTGTGATAGGTGTTGGTACGTAAGATTACCTTGTTTATATGGTGGTCGCAGCTAAGTACATTGAGTCATGTTGTCAATATGTCTTGTGTACTGTGTTTTGGCCAGTTATTTAGATGTATAACCTTAAGGAAATGAGCCACTGTGAGTTGTTCGTAATGGTCAACCTTAGGTTAGTAATTATGTATCTTTCACCCGAGGTAGGTCAAAATTGGGTATGGCTGTTTGTGTCACCATAGAGTTCTATAGATAGAACTAACCTGTAGTGTCCTAAGAGAGAGAGTGGCTTTTGAGCGGGGGCTGTGCTCGAAATGGTGACAGGATAACCCGTTGGAAGTTGGTTAAGAAAGTGAAAATCTAATAAATGACTAGGGAAGGGTAGAATAAAAGTTAAATAAAATAATGTGCCTCGCACATAGGTGAGTGCTAGTACAACTTTCATAATGTAGCGAGAAGGCCTGGAATGGCAAACTTACCACCTTGTCTTCGTGAGAGGATTGGTAAGGTCCGCATGAGTCTTAGTTGGAATCGGAAGTTCGGGAGAGGTTACCAGGATAACCCAGGATGGGGGCCAGGACCTATGGAGGTTGTACCATGGTATCCACCATAAGACATGCGATGACACTTTCTCCTTAGAGTCACTAGTGTTTTGTGAGTTGGGTCACATGATTGTGAGTGGAGTCTTGTAGTCCTTTTGTTCTTGTTTTATTTTGCTTGCTTGAGGGTTATCTACTATCTCCAGCACGGTGGGGTGGTTCCTTTTCAGAATCACATGGTCGGGTGGTAGTGTCACTTCCCATCAGATGTTCTGGAACGTATCTTCAGGCAAGGAAGGACTTCGCTGATGTTCTTGGTTCGTGGTTCATGTACCAACTCTTATTCCTAACCATTATTCAGTTGAAACTAGAGGTCTTGAAAAGAAACTTTATGTAACTTTCATTTTGTAACATTTTAGCTCATGATGTAATTTTCTTTTTGGAAAATATGTATTTTCGAATATTGTAAGCAAAGAAAAATTGTAATGTATGCTATTTCAATTACTTAATTCTTTTGTATATAATATATGATTGCTTGAAGTATTTTAAATTCTTTCATTGTGGAAATTTTATCTTAAATATTTAATTTACGAAGTAATATTCGTTGGTAACCCTTAGGAAATTCAGGTGTTAGACTTCCACTATGATATTAGATGTGCTAAGGTTTAAATCATGCACTTAATCAAAAAAAATATATATATATATATTATTTCACCCTTAGTTGCATAGATTATGATGTTTTCCTTTAGGGTTCCTGACGGGGCATTACATATTTTTTCTATTACGTTTGGTGGGCTTGCTGCTTGTTGGAACTAATTATAAATTGTGTCTTAATCTAATTGTTTGGCAAAGCCTTAATTTTAATCAACACTATACATTTCTTAGTAAATCATTATGTGACTCCTTAGAGAAGATGACATAGAGGACCATGCCTAACAATTATGCACATAAGCTAGGCTCTATATAAAAACAAAAAATAAATGACATTATAAATCAATCACAAGAATATATCTCATATATCCATCGATGGATCCATATACATCCCGCATTACTTTAAAAAAACATACCTCATAGAAAGGTTTACAAGGGAATTCGAGTATGAAACCAAATAATTGAAATACTTGAATTATCAATTGCAATTGAGATAACTTTCCAAACAATGAAAAGAATATGAACATTCATGGAGTTATTCAAATGACCAAGGAATACACTTTATATTCATTTTGTTGGTAACGCACATAAGCAACCTCCTAGTGATACAATGAAATTATAGCATATGTTCATTGCTATTCAACACAATACAAGATGAAAGAGAAACTCTAACTTGCTAAATAAAATCCAATAGCCTAATATCCAAACCATTTACTATCTAAAACACGTGAATATATAGCATTTAGGTTTGAAATGTGGAGGAAATATTTTTTTTTGCAATCTTATCATATCTAAACATGACAACATTCTACAAGTAGCAAGAATGTGACACCATGAATGTGACTTACCAAGACATCCATAACAAGAAAAAAATCATAAAAGTACGAAGAAAACCAAACACTAGACACAACAATTAATCATAATAAAATACAAACTCTCCATCTCTTACAAGATGAAACCTTACAAACCCACCAAGATTATGCATAGGGCAAACTCAACCCATATCCTTCATCATGCCTACCCATGAAAGCGTAGGAACAAACCGATAAATTAAGGACTTGAATATTTGAAAAGACTTGCAAGCCTAGAAGCATGTACTAGACGGCCGAAGCTATTTTGGCTCCAAAACAGATCTTTCGTACAGTGTGATAGTGATGTGTTAGTCAATCGCAACCGTTTATTGCAAAATCAACGGTGTAAAACGCGAGACTAACACGCATGTTAGTCAGTCCGTACTGCCATTTTGAAACCAAAATAGACGTATCCGTAATAGACAATGGGGTAGGTAAGCATTTTGAATCCCATTTGAATAATGGCGGTCCATGTGAAAACAATAAACATCAGATGGTAGACTAGCGTAGGGAGGTTTAAATGTGAACACAAATAAGCATCGGATAGTAGACTAGCGTAGGTATGGGTTTAAATGTGAACACAAGCAACATCGAAATTAAAAAATCAAATATTCCAAACGCACTGACAAACTCGGTCAAGAAGTGAAAGAAAAATTAACGTCAACGTCCAGAAGTCGGAAAGAAAAACTTTCCGACATTTACTTTTGCATAACGAAGAAATTTAATAGAAACTTCTGCAATTTCCACAGAAGAAAAACTTTCCGACATTTACTTTTGCATTGGATTGATTTTAACTAGCGTGCAGTGCAAGGCAAAGTATATGCTATCCAGCCGTAATCATGTAACAAATCACGTGGAGCCACCCAATCATGTAAAAAATCAACGTCAACGTCCAAAAATCCAAAATTGTGGAAAAATGTGCGAAGAAAAACCTAACGCTAGAAAGTTCAGCCACTTAGTGAATGTCAACATATAGAGAAAGAAGTCTGGTATTTTCTAGAAAATTGGGAGAAAGGAATTTATTTTTATTTTTTACATTTATCTATCATAATTTTTGTGGAAAAATGATAGAAGAAAAAGGTAAAATTATTAAAATTTTAGTCATTTTAATGACATCAATATAAAAAAATTCATAGAAGAAAAATTCAAATTATCAAAATTTTAATCAATTTATAAATATTTAATATTGAGAAAAGAAAAATTTCTATGCCCTTTATCTTTGCATAATGAAAATATTTAAGAAAAATTTGTTCACATTTTTAAAATGTAGATACACTAAAGCCGCCTATACTTTCAAAAAATACTATCTAGAATTATCAAGCACCCTTCTTCATAAGATAACAAATATGATAGTGCTTCTCAAAAAAATCTACCATTATGAAGTGGGAAGCAATTGAGCAAAATTAAAAATAAGAAATTGGACATAAAATTCAATCAATGATGTACCCTTAAATAAACCTTTCCAAATATGATAGACTCCAATAATTTCCTTATTTCTTCATTCACAAAGTACACATCTCATATATAATTTTTTTTTTTTAAAGGCACACACTAATGAAATTTAGACATTAAACTTCCCATACATAAATGTCACATATTGTAGGCTACTATCATTTTTTATAATAGTTTTTGATGTGAATGAGTGGTTATATAATGTCTTTAAATGGTGCTTTCCAAGTAATCCAATCCTATAAATGTCACATTTGGAAATGAAGGTAGAGGGAAATATTTGAGTATTTGATGTAACCGTAAATTGTAAGTTATACATTGGTAGTTGAAGTTTCAACCTTACCCACTTTAATGTAATACAAAAGGAAAAGAAAGGTGAAAAGAGCCCTGTGGAAAATTTGAGAACAATACCAAAACACATTATGAATGAAAGAGGGTGATGTTTTCATCATTTAGTTAGTGAAATTAATGGAAAGTATCATTTTGTTAATGTCATGAGAGAAAATTCAAAATCATTATTATGTTGAAGTATGGATATGCAAATAGAAAATATTATAATCTCTACTTACACATCATCCAATTAAATGATCAAATGGTCAATTGTAATTTTACATGTTTAAGAGGAGCTAATATTATATGTCTGATATATTTTTTTGTACAAAAGTTAATATTTAGTGTGAAACTTATATGGTTTTGAGTGTTTGTCCTTTTGTGATCTACATCTAATAATGTTTCTTATCTTAATTCAAAATCATCATTACAATTTTTCTTTTTTTAAATTCAAAAGCTACACATAAAATTGAATGCAAAAATTCCAAATTAAATTTGATTATAAACTCATACCAACACACTTGCCCTTAATGCTTACCTACCAAACTAAACACAAATTAATTTATAAAATACTATTTTAAAGAAAATCATTAAAATAATCTCAACCATAGAAAATTTCCTTGCACTTTACCTTTGTATAATGATCAAATTAAAGAACATTGGGAGATATTGAACAAGCTGCAAAAGTCCCTTTCAAAAATATTGTACGTCAACATCAAAAACAAAGATATTTAATCAACATCCATGTGATGCAACTTTCCTACCTCTGCTAGCATTTGAATCTGCACCGTCTGTATGACTGCCCCCTCTTGGGAGATCCCCTCCTCCTTGCAAATAACCCCCCCCCCCCCCCCCAATGATACCACAGTCAGTTCACATGCTGCTGGTTCCGCTACTAGGACCCGACTGTCTGCGAGTCATACAGAAAAGACCACCAAGATTGATACCCCTTCCTATTCTTCATCTTTGGTACTGACAGACTCTGGCCTGATTGATGAAGACAAGGGGTTGGAGAACCTGAAAGAAAATAAGAAGAATATACGCCCCTGGGCCAGAATCTGCTGCCTGACAGAAGAATGCGGAGCTTGGTAAGAACGATTCCAAATCCAACTAGAAAAGCGCCCTTCTTCGGTCTACTAATATGACTTTGGATGCGGCTTTGGCTAACTTTACCCAAAGTGATGAAGGAATGAAGATCAAGCTCCTGGATAGTCTCATGGATAAAATCGCTTCCTCTTCACCTAGCGATAGTTGGAAACTTCTTCTCCCTCAGGCCATCTATTGACATGATTAGGAGATGGGCTAAATCAAGATGGAAAATAAAGGGTAGTGTCAACATCTCGACAATGCCAGGAGGTCTCTTCCTTTTCAAGTTCACTATGAAGGAAGACCCGATCTTTGTCCTCTCAGGCTCTTGGGCCTATGGGAAATATTTTCTAACTCTAGCTAAATGGAAGCTTGGTTTTGACCCTTCAGCCAAGCTCAATCGCATGGTTCATCTTTGGGTTAGACTCCCTGACCTCCTGCTGGAATTCTGGGATGAATAGATCTTCCACTGGATTGGAAACTCGTTCGGCAACTATGTTATAGCAGATTCAGTCACTCTTGCTAAATCTAGGTTGGTTTATGCCCGTTTTTGTGTCAGTGTTGTGATTAACAAAGCTCTCCCCAATTTTGTTTCTCTTAACTTGAAGTGGGAAAAATGGTCTTAGGCCATTGTCTATGAAAATGCTACTCTTTTTTGTCAGAAATGTGCTAAACAAGGGCACACGTATGTTGAATGTAAGACCCAGGCATCTGTAGAAGCCAAGCTGAAAGAAAAGGCTATTGTAGATGAACCCATTAGCCCCAACACTCCCTCTTCCTCAGCCCCCTTGGGACTTCCTAATGTGAATGAAATATCTGATGATTACCCCCACACTGACAAGATCCTTGACACTTAAAAAACCCTAGTCGATCCAATGAAAAAATATAGCCCAGTTGTGACCCTCGAAGAGGGGGAAATCCCCCCAATGACAAGGCTTTGGCTATCCCCTGGTCCCTCTCCCTCCCCCTCCTTGACTTCAGGGGATGGCTACCTCTCCCCCAAGCCTCTAGCTATTTCTATCCCCACAACCCCTCAACCCTCCAACCTCTATGGTGCTATGACCCCCTTAGGTTAGAAAAAGTTGCTAATCACAGCCCCTCCTTGTTCCTCTAGTGAGGTGGAGTTGTCTATTGAAGTAGTGAAATCCCCCATACTGAGTTCTCTTGTGAAGTTATCACCACTCGGATCTCCTCTAGTGGATAATGAGGAATGGTTGATCCAGAAGAAGAAACCTAGGGCTAAGAAGGCAAATGTGGGTAATGAAAGTAAAGTTGGAAGACCAACAAAGAGGGTGCTCAGACATAAAGTTATGGCAAGGGATATTGCAAGGGGCAGACAACTGACCCTTTATGGAATCAACAAAAATAAAAAATGAAGTTCCTCTCCTGGAACATAAGGGGTCTTAAGAATCCCCATAAGCAATTTGCTATAAAACAATATATCTTGGAAATGAAACTTGATATCTATCTTCTTCAGGAGGTTAAAATGTCCTACCAAACTTTTGCAACCATTGTTGGTAAAATTTGGTCGGGGGCTGCCTTTTTGTATGTGGATGCCTTAGGGGCATCTTGGAGAATTGCTACCCTCTGAGACCCCCTCAAAGTCCAAAGAAAGATTTATGTTAGCACTCAAAATTTCCTAGTGGTTACTCTCCAATATGGTGAGCACTATTGGCACTCGTTCAATATATATGCCCCCAATTCCAAAGCGAGAAGGCATCTGGTGTGGGGGAAACCTCTGAACTCATGGTTGCGGACCAGAAGTCTCATTACATATTGGTAGGAGACTTTAATAACCCCCTCTACCCCTCTGAGAAATGTGGAGGCCTAGTGGATTTTTCAGATAGCATGGGAGATCTCGCTAACCTTATTAATGTTACTAGCCTCTTTGATCTTGATCTTCAAGGTGTCCCCTATAGTCAGTCGAATAATAGGAAAGGCAATCATTTAAATTAAGTTAGACTGGATATATTTCTTACCTCTACCAACTGGGATATTGGTCACATCTCCTACCTAAAGACTCTCCTAAGAACCACTTCTGATCATAGCCCCCTCCTGCTCCATTGGAAGGATAGATGCAACCTGGGTCCCCCCCCCTTTTCGCTATGAGATTATGTGGGCCTCCCACATGGATTTCAGAGACCTGGTTAAGGGCTAGTGGGCTACCACGATCCAAGGGACAGTAATGTTCAAAATTGCGGAGAAACTGAAACTCATCTACAGGGAAGTTAAAGGTTGGAATAACGCAACCTTTGGTGACATCTTCAAAAAGAAAATGGAGTTGTGCTCCAAACTGGAACAATTCCAGAGAAATATGGCTGCAGGTGACCCACCTCACTCTCTGTTGGTTGAGGAAGAAGAATGTCATAAGAATTGGAAGAAAATCCTTTCTAAGGGGGAAATCTATTGGAAACAAAGATCCATAATTCAGTGGCTGAAAGAGGGAGACAAAAACTCGGCTTTCTTCTATCACTCAACGAGCATCCATAAAAGGAAGAACTTTATCAAATGTCTAAAGGATGACTCAGATCAGGAGATCACTGGAGAATTTTCTAATTGGCCAAACTACCACCGAATTCTTCATCTATATGTACACTAAATCTGGAAGAAACAATGTGTCTCTCCAGGACAGGATTTTGAGTAAGCTCCCTAATGCTATTGGGGAGGAGGATAACTATTGGCTCCTTTCTCCTATCTCCTCAGAGGAGGTCTGCATGGTGGTCTTTGTGATGGGTGCTTTCAAGACCCCGGGCCTAGATGGCTTCCCCTCGACGTTCTTCCAGGATTATTGGGACACTGTTAGTTATGATGTTACTAAAGCGGTGAAGGACTTCTTCAAGACTGGAAAATTACTGAAAAAATTGAATAACACCTACATTGTTCTTGTCCCCAAGTCTTCAAATCCCAGTTGCATGAAGAAATTTCAGCCCATAAGCCTCTGCAATTCTATCTACAAAAAGAATTCTAAGGTCTTAGTGAATAGATTTAAGCCCCTTATGGCAAAGTTTATTAGTCCCTCCCAAAAAGGTTTTGTCCCTAGTCATCAAATTCTGGATGCAGCCATTGCCACCCATGAAATAATCCACTCTATGAATAGGAGCAGAATCCTAGGTATGGCTTTCAAGCTCGACATTTCAAAAGCTTATAATAATGTCAACTGATGCTTCTTATTTAAAACCTTCTCAAAACTGGGCTTCGATCAGAGGGTTGCAGACATGATTCGGGAATGTGTTTCTACGGTCCAATTCTTAGTCCTGATCAATGGGACCTCTAGGGATTGCTTTAAATATGAAAAAGGTATTCGACAAGGAGACCCTCTGTCCCCTTATCTTTTCATCATGGTTGTTGAAGTCTTGAGTAGGAATGCGGTTGATATGATGATCAATGGCAGACTGCAGGGATTCAAAGAAGCTTCTACTATTCCCCCCTCAATGATCCAACAATTTGTTGATGTTACCTTTCTGTTTGGTATATCCTCAGTAATTGAGGCCAAACTATGGAAGAATTTACTGGTGGATTATGCCAATGCCTTGGGGCAATGTATCAATTATGATAAGAGTAATCTCTTCTTCCTTAACACTTATGTCGACCTTTAGCTTAAAATCCTCTCTATACTAGGGTGTAAGTTTGTTTCTCTTCTAGGGACTTACTTGGGTCTCCCCCTCACTATTAAGGAGGTTACCCCTGCATTCTGGAATACTATCCTTGAGTGAATACAGAAGAAACTTGCTGGTTGGAAAGGGAAATTCCTTAGTAGTGTGGGAAAGCTCCAACTCCTTGCTGCTTCCCTCTAGGACATCCCAGTTTACTTCCTTTCCTTGTTCAAAATATCTGGTGCTATGGGGGAAAATCTTGAGA
The DNA here is from genome assembly GCF_030272615.1 of Cryptomeria japonica. NCBI lineage: Eukaryota > Viridiplantae > Streptophyta > Pinopsida > Cupressales > Cupressaceae > Cryptomeria > Cryptomeria japonica. The sequence goes on along the minus strand of NW_026728851.1, from coordinate 291,454 downwards.
GGATCCAAAGAACCTTTCTGTGGACGGGCATGGAGGAAAAGAAATGCCTCTCTCTACTAAATTGGGACACTGTTTTCTTACCCAAATCCATGGGAGGACTTGGTATTAGAAAGATAAATGCCTTGAACAAGGCTTTAATTGCAAAAGTGGGATGGACCCTAGCTAAAGGTGAGGTGGACTGGTGTAACATTATCAGGGCCAATTATTTGGAAAGGGAGCAATTCTATTGTAACTTGAATGCTGGTGACCTTCCTCATGGGTCTAAACTATGGAACAACATCTTGAAACTCAAACCGGTTATCAGAGAAGGATGGAAATGGCAGGAAGATTAGGTTCTGGGAAGACTCTTGGGTGGATGAAAAACCTCTGGCAGATTCTCAATTCTACCAAATTATATATCCCTTAAAGGAGCACTTAGGGGAGTACATTACTGATTATATGGAGCCGGGAAGAGGAAGATGGAAGAACATAGCTTGGATCTTTTCTAATAGACCTCACTTGTTACCCACTGCTCTGGAGTTGCAGGATCTTATGCTAGAATGCAGAATTCCCCTAGCTCCCTAGGAAGACATATTCATTTGGAAGGGGACCCAGTTGGGGGCTTTCTCGGTCAAGTCCTCTTACAGACAGCTCCTGAGACCCACTGGCGATGTTGAGTGTTGGAGGAAGATATAGAACTCACAGGTGATCCCTAAAGTCAACTTCTTCTGGTGGTCCCTAATGCATGAAAAAATCCTAACTCAGGACAATCTAAAGAGGAGGGGTTTCCAACTTTCCAATAGATGCATTTTATGTAAAGCTGAAGAGGAAACTATTGACCACCTTTTCATCCACTACCCCTTCGTTGGACACTTGTGGACCATTACCCTTGAAAAATTTGGTTTGCAATGGGTTTTTTAGGATAGCAATAACCAGTTTATCACTGGATGGACTCCTCCCTCCCACCACCCCCTGATTCTCCAATTATGGAGACAGATCCCTCCTCATATCTATTGGGGGGTCTGGAAAGAAAGAAATAACAAAATCTTCAAAGATGTTGAATCCTCCCCGGATAAAGTCTTCTACAATTGATTCAAAATGATTTTGGATAATATATTAGTGACTAAGTGGAAACTGCCCCCACCACCAATTCTCCCAATTCAATGGAATTTTTTTTTGCTGAACTATGGATGCTCCCCCTGGAGTTTGAAGTTTTCAACAATAGTGTAAAGATCAACACGAAAAAGACCAAAAGGTTAGCCCCAAACCCCCATTGGTACAAATTAAAATTTGATTGGTCTACGAAAACATCTGCCAAGCGGGAGGTAGATGTTGGCTTGATGATGATTGTAATGTATTCATCACTTGTTGTCATTGATGAAAGACTCTCATGCACACATATGATTATATTGACTACCAATGTAACTTCAATTGTTTACACTGTCAATTGGTATGTTAGACATTTATCTCTAACCGGTACTTTGTTTCAACCGGTATGTGCATAAGAGACAACCTATGGTTATACTAAGTCGGCATCAAGATGAAGATCAAGATGGAGATCAAGCGAAGACTAAAGGACAACGGTTCATATGTTTTATTCAAACCAGTATTAATTGTTCCAACCGGTATTTGTTAATTTTTGTGATGAGTTACCAGCACCGACTACTTGGCGGTAATTTTTGTGATGAGTTACCACACCGACTACTTGGCAGTAATTTTTGTGATGAGTTATGATCACTTGTCTAGATACACTGCACCTAGGAAATTGTGTTTGATTTCCTTGGACTGAAATAAGATTTGAATGTCTATTTAAAGACATCTTAGTGAATCATTTGAGACAGATGTTATGTAACTGATGGTATGCATCAAGAACAAAAGTTTTTGTTGAAGAGCGATAAGTGTTAAGATGAAGAGTTTGTTGAAGAGCGGTGTTGAATGTACTTAGAAGGATCTGATCAAGCAAGTATTGTGCGACTCAGAATAGATCAAACCATTCTTGTTGTTTTCTAACCATTACAACAGAATCAAATCCCTTAACCGGGTAAGCTCTAACAAGCTTCAATGTACAAATCCTCTAACAAGGTGATCCATTAGTTTGGATTCTTAAATCCTCCAGTGAGGTTACTCCTAACAGGGTACTACTCTTAAGAGGGTATAAGCTTCTAATCAAGCTTTGGGATCTCTAACAAGATTCACTCCTAGCAGAGCACTTTGTAGACCTTAACCGGTCAGTTATCTATTACTACAGATAGTTAACTTGTGAGTTCCATCTCACCATGGTTTTTAACTATTTGGGTTTTCCATGTATAAACACTTGTGTTATGGTGGATGCTTTACTTTTTGTGGATGTTGTTATATCTTTTTGGATTGCATGCATTGTGTTTAAAAGCTTTGTTAAGTTTATCTATCGGTTATTTTTTGAAGTAGTGGATTATTTGGTGTCACTGATTCAACCCCCCCCCCTCTTAGTGCTTTTCAAGTCCATCAATTGGTATCAGAGCCTAACTTCTTTGAATCCTAATCGCTTAGAAGGAAGCCTTGAAACCACCATGGGGGACAGGAGCTACTTTGAGATGGCTAGAGAGCTAGAAGCTAGTAGAAATGAACTTGAAACCCTTAGGGTCAAACTAAAAGCTTCTCAAGTGAAAAGGAGAGAGCTAACTGAACAACTATTAGAGATATTTGATAATAGTTCTTCAGATGAAGCCAATATTGATGCTTTATCAGAGGAAGTTGAAAAGTTGAATGGTGAGAAACTGAATCTAAGGAGAGAGCTAGAAGGTCTCACTATCTGCATGAGTTAGGAACAGGAAGCCAGAAGAGCTACTGAAGATCTTATCAAGGAAACAGATCAAGAGATTACAAAGATCAAATGGGAAAAAGACACTATGCATGAGAATTTGATTGCCGAAAGAGAAGAAAAGGAGAACCTACAACTAGATCTTGAGCTTGCATCATCTCTGAAAGAGAACCTGTCTAAACATAATGAAGATCTCATCAAATAGCTTACTGAAGCCAATGAGAAATTGGAGAAGTTCATAAAAAGTTCTACCATGCTGGAAGAACAAATTCAATCACAAAGAATGAAGGGTGATATCTCTAGACTTGGTTTTCACACAACTGAAAAAGGTGAATCCTCTGGTACAAAGAGCAACAATCCTAAGAACAAATCTGCTCCTAAGATCAATAAGCCTACCAGTAAGGTCTTTAAACCTATCTGCTTTGTTTGCCATAAACTTGGTCACACTGCAAATGTTTGTAGAGACAAACCTAATAGAAATGCAAGTTGCAATACTAATTCTAGGTATGTGTCCAAGAAATTTGAAGGTTATTGCTTCACATGTGGAATGTATGGACATAGATCTATTGAATGCAGATATGGAGAAAACAATCCTGTGCCACACATGCATCCAAGACCAAATGGTGAGCGGATGAGGAACTTTGATAACTGGGTAAACTTGAACTGGCAAAGATCCTACGACAACTAGTTTTGTCCATTTGAGATGGAAAAGGTAACAAATGTTATTTGTACCTTCTGTAATAACCTTGGTCATGTGGCTATGAACTGCATAAGAAGAACAAGAAGAGGAAATGCTAGACCTTGGAGATCATCTGGTATGGCCTGTTATCACTGTAACAAACTGAGGCACTTAGCAAAATTTCATAGATCCAAAAATAGCAAACTAGTCAACTCTTCCAAGGATCAGAAAGGAAAGAAGAAAGTTGATATTGAAGAAACCAGAGAGGATATGAATCGGATTTGGAAGAAGAAAAGTGATGACTCGCCTAGAGAAGAAACTGTTCCTTCACCCAGTGAAGAGAACCCTACACTGGTGACTTAAGCCTTTTTAATATGGCTAAGGGGATCTTAATGGTAAAACATCTCTTGACCCCTTGTGAAAAATGAGCGTTAAAGAATTTTGAAACATGAAATTTTAGTAACTTTTTGTTAACATTTTATCAACCGGTTTTCCACTTGAGTGGTGAAATTATAGTTTGTAACCCTAATAGCCAAGCATTTATTGCAGTAGGTAAAAAAGATAAAAGTGAGTTTTACTTTGTCATTTTTACTCTAACTCATTCGAGAAAGAAATTTGAAGCAATTGCAGAGCTGAGTAAGATTGTCTTGTTGTTAATTGTCAAATTGTTTCGTGATTTGAGAAATTAGGTTGAATTGAAGGTTGTAGAAGGTCGAACTGGTGTGCACTTGGGCATTTCAATCAATAAACGAGAAACGTGCACAAAACAAGGTATTTCTTTGAATATACCACTTCGAATCTTGTTTATCTAAAATGGCATCTACTTCAAAGTCTGTAGAGGGGTTGATGATGACTTCTGAGCCTATAGAAGTTGCAAAGGCAGGGCAGATTGTATCATATAATGCATTGTCACAAGTTCCAAGCAGAGTTTTGGTCAAAGGTGATTCGTCCAATTGAAATCACTTTATGATGAGAACGGTAAAATTAAGACACAATATGCTAGGGTTTTTTAAAAGGGTTTTCATAATGCCTCCTATTTTCTTGAAGATTTCGAAGAAGCACATATTAGAATAATTTTGAGTAGAGTTCATGGAGAAAATATGTACTTAGAAAGAACTCACACAATTACAAAGGAAGCCATTCAGGCTGTGTCTGGCTACTTCTCAACCGGTGAAGTACCTGAGTTAAGGAAAATTTCTAAGGACACCGTCTTCAACTTAACCAGTTCTACTTTTGATAAGCGTGCCTTTTCTATCAACATTATTAGAGACAAACTAGTAACAATGGTGATAGGCTACCAAGTATTTTACTCCAATAGACTTAATAGTTTTCCATCTGTAGTAATTCATACAGCTCATAGAATGATTGTTGATAATGCAGATTATGATCTCTATGAAGCCATCAGAAGGCAATTATTTCAAAATTTGCAATCAGTTAAAAAGGATAACAATAAAAAATTCAAGTATGGTTAGCTATTGGTCGGATTATTCTTTTATTTTCATAACTTTCTACTAGGAATTGGAGACATTGATTGGTCAAAGGACTCACCTGTCTCTGCACAAATTAAGAACATCATCAAGGTTGTAAAGAATACTTTCCATGCTGCCCTGAATAGGTATTTAAATGAGTTTCAAAAGAAGATGAGTATGATAATGAGGCTACCAGAATATGTGGTAAAACACTTTGACAAGGACACAATCTTCACCGTTACCGCTAACTTTTGCTTAATGAAAGCAATTGAGCCTAGAGAAGAAGAAATGGAAGACATGAGTTATGAGGTTAACCATGATCTACTGGTTGGTTATGCTAATACCCTATTAGCATCTCCAATAGACAAGATGCAGGCAAAACTGGACATTGTGGCAGTCCAAGAGGCACCTAAACAAACCAGTACTGCACCTATTAAAAGTACAAAAGAAAAGAACAAAAAGTCTGATGAAGCATCTCCAACAAAGAGTACTAGGGTTACCAAGAGTGTCCTAATAAAAAAGGAACCAGAACCCAAAGTATCTATTAAGAAAGAGACAAAGAAGAGAGGCAGAAAATTAATTTTGCAACCAAAATTAGAGGGAACGAATTCTGATAAAGAACCAAAGAAAGCAAAAACAACCAGCAAAATATCCAAGAAGGTTAAGGAAGTGCCAAAGGCAACTGTGCCTATTGATATAGCATCCTTCAAACCTGAAACCCATTTTGAAAGGACAATGAAGACACTAAGGAGGAATAGGTTTGACAATGTAAAGGAGCATTTTTTATTCCTTCATTGAAGATGAGAAAGAGCAAGTGATTCAATGGGTAATCACTCATCTATGTCATTACAGTAGATATCCACATGAATTAGAAAAGGATATCTCAGATTCTTTGAATACGATTCTTTTGAATAAATGGGAGGAAGCTATTAAATTAGAAAAAGAAATCATTGATGAGGTATTTGTACAATATTTTTACGAGGATGATATTAGTGCCTTAGTTGCTCGATACAAATATTAGTTTACATTCAAAGCAAGAAGACTGAAGTTACTCAGTGGAAAGAGAGAAATCATTGAGACTAAGACTCATCATATAGCTTATGACATCAAACAGATGGAAGAGCTCATCCAATCCTCTATGAATAAGGATAATGCTACTGATGATGTTACTCTATCGGAAATGGATGAAGAGGAGATTATTCAACTTGATGAGGTCTATCCACTCAAGAAGAAGGATGATTCCATTATTCTTGTTGATGATAATGTTCAAAATATAGTGGACCTATCTGGAGACAACACTGCACCAGATATGGAGCCCCTAGTAATCACTAATGTATGGGTTACACTAGTTGAGAAACCGACTACTCAACTAAAAGTGGACAATCCACTTGCAACAGAACAACTGGGGAAACCCCAATCTCCACTGGTCATTCAATAATTTTAGAAGGAGACTACTGAAAATGTTGCCACACAGTCACCTAAAAAGACAACAGAGCAAAATACAGAGAAAGCTATCATTAAGGTTGTATCCCCTGAACCGGCAAAGCAGAAACAACTTGAAGATGATGATGATGATTCTTTAAGTATTTCAGGACCTATTGATATGAACACTTTGAGTGCATCATAAATGATGAAGATTGCCAATGTTATGCAATCTAGAGCGCATAAGATGAGACTAAAAGAGAAAAGGGTTGAAGCAGAGACAATTCAAACTACAGTAGAAATTTTGTCTGGTCTACTACCAGAAACATCTATAGCACATCTTTCTACACCCATCAACAAACTTGATCAGTTGCAGATGCATCTGATCAAATCAAGTCACTAGAAGATGTTGCTCAACTATATGCTGAAAAGAATCACAAGAAGAAGTATGGAGAAAAAATGGCAAAGGATATTGATAGTGGGAAAATGGTTATGTCGTACAATAAGGATTTGTTGAAAAATGCTATTGAAATGGGAGGAAAGTATCTTGCTTCCACCTCTAATGTTTCTTTCTTTTATTCTGACATTTCAACAAGACAAATAGAAATAGAGCAAGAGCTAGAAAGGATATGCAAGGCATATGTCCCACTCCAGGACTCTATACTTACCTTTAACAAATCTATAGATGATTTGCATAATAGATTGCATATATATGATAATGAGAAGTCTAAAAGACTCCGGTCTCTAAAGGAACTCAAGAGTCTGCTCACATCACAAGTAGACATATTATAGAGAGCCTACTCCAATGTAGAAGCTATCTTAGCAACCCATGAAACTTGCAACTTGGACTCAATGGAAGAATTCCATTCACAGCTATTGTCTACATTCGAGTATACTGAGAACGTGTTGAAGTTGTGGACAAACACTTTGTCACAATTGAAGTCAAGCTACCATGTTATTTCCATGAGACTTGCTTATGCTTGAAATTTGATACAGTTTTTTTGTTACTATTGTATATGCTAAACACTGTGATACAAATTGTCTATATATATATATATTGATTTTTTAATTTGGCATTGTTGTCAAAGGAGGAGTAGAAATATGTATGTGTGTTTTTGAAAATTTTGTATAATGTATGCATTAAGGGGGAGCATGAGTAAATGTGTAAATTTGTTGTCCATACACACTTAGCGATATTACTGCAAAATTTTCCTAGTGTTGCCTTCAATGCCAAAGGGGGAGATTGTTGGCTTTGTGATGATTGTAATGTATTCATCACTTGTTGTCATTGATGAAACACTCTCACACACACATATGATTATATTGACTACCGGTGTAACTTCAATTGTTTACACTGCCAATCAGTATGTTAGAGGTTTATCTCTAACCAGTACTTTGTGTCAACCGGTATGTGCATAAGAGACAACCTATGGTTATACTAAGTTAGCATCAAGATAAAGATCAAGATGGAGATCAAGCAGAGACTCAAGGACAATGGTTCATATGTTTTACTAAAACCAATATTAATTGTTCCAACCGGTATTTGTTAATTTTTGTGATGAGTTACTAGCACCGACTACTTGGCTGTAATTTTTGTGATGAGTTATGATCACTTGTCTAGATACAGTGCACCTAGGAAATTGTGTTTTGATTTCCTTGGACGAACATAAGATTTGAATGTCTATTTAAAGACATCTTAGTTTATCATTTGAGACAGATGTTATGTAACTGATGGTACACATGAAGAGCGAAAGTTTTTGTTGAAGAGCGATAAGTGTTAAGATGAAGAGTTTCTTGAAGAGTAGTGTTGAATGTACTTAGAAGGATATGATCAAGCAAGTATTGTGCTACTCAGAATAGATCAAACCATTCTTGTTGTTTTCTAACCATTACAATAGAATCAAACCCTTAACCGGGTAAGCTCTAACAAGCTTCAATGTACAGATCCTCTAACAAGGTGATCCATTAGTTTGGATTCTTAAATCCTCCAGGGAGGTTACTCCTAATAGGGTACTACTCTTAACTAGGTATAAGCTTCTAATCAAGCTTTGGGATCTCTAACAAGATTTGCTCCTAGCAGAGCACTTTGTAGACCTTAACCAGTCAGTTATCTATTACTGTAGATAGTTAACTTGTGAGTTCCATCTCACTCTGGTTTTTACCTATTTAGGTTTTCCATGTATAAACACTTGTGTTATGTTGGATGCTTTACCTTTTGTGGATGTTGTTATATCTTTTTGGATTGAATGCATTGTGTTTAAAATCTTTGTTAAGTTTATCTACTGGTTAGTGTTTGAAGTAGTGGATTATTTGGTGTCATTGATTCACCCCCCCACTCTTAGTGCTTTTCAAGTCCATGAGTGGAGTCATTCGTGACCACCTGGGAAATATTGTTGCAGCCTATGCGAGCAACCTAAAGAAACATATTGTCACTCAGGCTGAGGGAATGGCTCTTCTCTAGGGTCTGAGATTTGCTACTACTATTGGCATTAAACATCTGGAAATTGAAGGCAATTCATAAACCATTGTAGAAGCGGTTAGTGGTAGACTTGCTACTGGGTGGAAAGTGGATTCCATTTTGAGGGATGCTAGGATGATTTTGGCTGACCTTGATGGTTTCACCATCTGCCATATCTTTAGAGAAGGGAATGTTGTTGCAGACTCTATGGTGGTGGTGGGAATGCTGCCAAACGGCTTACGATGCTGGAGGAACCCTGATTTGTTGCCAATGATCACCAAGGAGATATTGGAGACAGAAAAAACTAAGTCTAATGATGAACCCATATAACTATCACCAGATGAAGAGCCAAATTTCAAATTTCAAATTTGGAGGGGAAACCCGCCCATCATGGGTTGGGCCTTCCACATAGCTACGTATGGCCTTGTCATCACCTTCAAAGGGGGTTTAATAATGATGATAGTTGTTGTTATAGTACTGATATCGGGAATGCTAATTTCCTAATTATCATCCAGATGGATATAATTAGGGGTGATAAAAGCGACAGTTGGGATCAGCCGAATCACATTGGCTGGATTGAGAGTTCGCACAAGTGTAGTAGATTTCGTGAAAGTGAAATTTGCTTAGGCACAACTTGGAATAATCACACCATTTATTGCATGATTTTATCGCATAACTGGCTAAGTTTTTATCTCGACTCTTCCTCTACTCTAGTTTGGATTTGTTGTTTTGATACCCTATTTCTCTTTTGCTCTACTAAGCTGGAAGAAATGACCATGGGGGTGACAGGCTAGGACTGGAACTCGACAAAACTGGTGAATTTAAAGCCAAGTCGGTGGTGTGGTTTGTTTGTTTGGAAGGAGGGATTGATAAATTTATGGAAAAACTGAAAGGGAATGATGAGAGATTGTCTAAGAAATTCATGGCTTCTTGGGAGGATAGAAGGGTTACCATTGGGGGTATTTCCTTCGAAATTCATGAAGAGGTGATTTCCCAAGCGATAAGTCTGTCCATGGAGGGGAGGAAATGGAAGAAACAAAGCCACATTTTGGATAGTACTAGCCTAAACCAGTTTTTTCATGAAGGGGATAACCCTGTGAAGAGGGCAAGCGACTTCAACTGGGAGGAGCTTCCACCACCGTGGGACGAGGTCTTCTATATCATTATGAAATACTTCACTTTGGTAGGACGGTATGTAATGTTTTACTATTATCACATCCCTTTCCTTAACCATCTTAGAAATAAAGATCATATCTCCATTCCATTTTTTCTGCTACACTCGTTGGACTCCAATGTTAAGGATATTGCCAAAGCCAAGAAAAAAGGAAAAGACTTCCCCATTTTGCACCAAGGCCTCATCTCATGGCTCTACAATTTCAACCTAGCCCTTTTCCCACCCCGCATAATCTCTGTCCAAAATGTGGCTGAAAACTGTCCCCTAGCCATTGCTACCGATAAACCCAGTACAAGCCCTCCTTGGCTGCCTGAAATTGGCTCCTGCAGTAAGAAAAACAAAAAGCACCTTCCTGAGGATGCTAGAACCCCTAAGAAAGTTAGAATTTAGGAGATTGATTCCGATGTGGAGATTACAGATGAGGCCAACACCCCTCACCATTCTATGAGACTGGCCTCCAAATGCCCTGAAAAATCCTTAAGAGACCCCTCCTCATCCCATGAAACTGGGAATTCCATCCCCTTCAAGAATGTGGCCCTATTTTAGTGTACCTCAACCCCCCATTCTGTTAGCTCCACCCATGCTTCTGAGAGCCCAAAAAATTCCATGAGTTCGGAGGCCGGCCCCAAATCCCAGACAAACTCTCCCTCCCTGACTCTTAGGTTCAAGAAGATGATGGTGGTGGAGGAAGTGAGCAGCATAAAGGAGGAAGAGGACAACAACCTAGCAGAGTTGGGTAAGAAAGTGGAGGGTTTGTTTGATAATTTGCAAGAAATCACCAACAAAATGGAGGCCATGGAAAACAAGCTGCAGAACGTCTCTAGGTTTTCTTTGAATGTTATGCATTGTTCGGTGGCCACTTTGTGGCTTCTGTAGGAAAGTACTATTAAAGGCAAAGGCAAGGAGGATGATGACTACGAGGCTCTATTCAAATTCCTCACCAACGAATGGGCTAGGAAGCTCCTCTCCAAGAGGAGCCATGAGAAAAAGAAATAGTTTTCTTCTATGTCTCGGACCTCTAGTCATTTGTTTGGCCCTAGTAGCCTCTAGACTTATAGTTTTAATTTTTGTTTATGTTTGAACTTATCTACCTGTTGCCCTGCGTGGCAAATGTTTAAAATGTTTATTAAGACTTTTATATATCTGATGAACATGCGTAGAATGATTATTGTTTTTGATAGAGGAAATTTGAGAGGGCTCTAATTTTGCCACTGCTCTGTTGATAGTTGGCTTGCCACTATTTCTTTGTTTTGTTCCTGGGTCAACCCCCTTGTTTTGGCTACTTTTAATATTAAAAACAATGATATTTACGTCGAAGGCGTGCATTATATGAAATCGACGAGTTGTCAAAGAACATCCACGACTGATATTACACCCATAACCATGCAAGACAATTGGAAAAATGTTGACCATTCATTTGGTCTTCGCCATTTTCTTTTCAGATTTTCACAAAATATAGTTTTACTCGTCAACGTGTTTCACAGTTTCAATACTGCTACCGTTTTAATTTATTGTGAATGTGAATGGTACAGTCATTTTTTGGCTTCTTCGTACCTTGCTATGGGTAAGATATCAATATTCAATATAAATATTCTTTATCATTACCGGATTTTGATTTTTAAAAATCTTTTGGACACTTTAATTTTTTTTATGTCGGAATGGTTACGTTGGATATTTCATACGTTGAGTATGTTTTTAACTTATTTGAAAGATTTCAATAATAGTTATTTTATAATATACAAAGTCAATTTTGTTTTCAAATAACAAATAATATATAAATAATAAATTATATGTTTCATCTTTTTAAATATTTGGTTTTTTATTTTTTATAATTACTATATTATATATGTATATATGAATTTTTATATTATTATATATATAAAAATGGTAATAAGTTTTTAAGTTTTTTAAAATAATTAATAAAATATTAGTTATATCTCATACACTTGTAATGTTCAACATAAAACTAAACAATTAATTTTTTAATTTTAATATGGTTTATTTTTATTTTTAATATTTTTATTAGAAGGACAATTTTATTTTTTAAAATTTCACTATATTTATGTTCAATCTTGTAATAATTTAATATTTGCTAATTTATTTAAGAAGTTAACTATAATCATTCTCAATATTATAATTTTTTATTTTATTTTCAATTAATTAATAAATATGGTCAAAAGGTGCATTGGATATTGTTCAATTTTATGCGTATACCTATTTTTTTTGTCTAATCCATTGTAGGGCATGAGTATTCCACATAAATACAAATAGTCTTGAATAAGGTAAACTAAAACCTAACGAAACACATACAATAAATTTTCTAATATTAACATTAAAATTTGGAAGGGCTCTTGAAGTAAAATATAATTATATCTCGTGTCTTTTAATTGTTCACATTAAGATAATTATCTCTTTAAACCTAACCACATTAGGGCCTATATTTTTTCTAAATATTAAGGCATATTAAATTATTTTTAAAATTATATGTATACAAATTAATTATATATAAGATTAATTTTATAAAATTTTGATAATTTTCTTAAGTTATTTTTATATGATATTTTTAAAATTATTTTATCATAGTATATATTCAATTTTGAATTTAATTATATAATAAAATTATATTTATTGTTGTATACAATATTTGAAATAATATAAATTATCTTTCTTTTTTTAAATATAAGCACTACCATAAGAGGTAGCTCCTTGTATTCATAAAAAATAGATTACAAAGATGTTCATATACAAATAATTGTGTAGGAGAAAGCCTATTTTGGCACCAATCTCTATCACCCTATATATTTTGGCTAGATTAAGAAGATCTTTGTTGTTGCCCATGAAATCTTAAATTCCTCCAAGTTCTTCTTCTTCTCTACACTAGTCCTGAACAAATGTCATGCCTCTACATTCATTTCATACTCTTTCTTCCCTCAAGTATATTGTATTCAACATCATGCATGACTCAAGGACTTCTAGAAATAGATTGATTTCTCCATCAATAGCACCCTAGCACTCCTGCCGGATAATGTGTTTTGCAATTTGTATCACCCAAAAGTTGCTAAGGACTTGAACCATGGGCTCAAACATAGCTCAAAAATCATCGCATTGTGTTTGTGTCATTGTTGACACGTTGCTACACCTAGAATGCATATTACCACATCCCATGCCTCATTGTATCTCAACTGAAATATGGCTCATCCTTGTTCTTCCCTGATCACCTATATGAATGGATAATGGGTGCCAAATTGTAAGCCATTTCAAATGAGATTTTTGATCCTTGCAAACCACCAAGTTGCCACTTCTATCACATCCCACTAAAAAATAGTCTCTCATTCAGGAAGAGTACAATCTTTTCCATTCTAACTTTTCACTTTTGAATCACCAATGTTAGTCAAGAAAGATCCACTACAATGCATCTTATGGCTATCTAAATATGGTGAGACATCCCTGTAACCATACATGGGCAAAGGATCATTCCACACTTGTGTCTTTGAAAATTACTTCATTCAAACCATCCCATTTCTCGAAGGAGTTCATGATCTCCTCCACATAACTATATTTTTGTATCTTCCAGCTCTATCTATTCCTCTCTCCTCTCTCTATCTTTATCTTTCCCATCCTCTCTATATTTTTCTCCTTCTCCAAATCCATCTCTATCTTCCTCTTTATCTATATAAGATCATACTCATAATAGAATCTAATTGTCTTTGACCTCATGTACTACACAAATACATACCAAATTATACTATAGTTTTTCTATTGTCCCTTCTACATCTCCTTGGCGTACCCATTGCACACCAAGGTCACCAAAGAAAAAATACAACTAATAAACCATGTAAGAAAATTATTAACCATGTTGGGTCATTAATTAATAAATAATCATTGACCTATTGACCTCCACACAGAATAAGAATAGCCCACCTTAAGAACAACCTCAATTCCATCCTTCCCTCTGTGTGATCCCAAATGGCCATCTCTTACCACAAGCTCTGTATTGTTTTCATTTCAATTTTTCTTCTCTTCTTCCACCTTCCTCTTTCCCATGGATTAATGTCCAACAGATGTCCTTCCCCCGAATCCCAAGCTCTGCTCCTCTTCAAAGCGGCCCTGAATGACTCCAAGGTCTCTCTCAGTTCATGGGTAAATGGAACGGATTGTTGTACATCCTAGATTGGCATTTCCTATGACAATCACACCAATTACGTTGTCTCTCTCTATGTATCAAGTGCAATCTATCCCTCTTCTCCCCAAGTTGTGATATCTGAGAGCCTACGCCAACTTCATTTTCTCACATCACTTACAATATATGGATTATCAGGTACTACCATTCCTCCCTATTTGGGAAATCTTTCTTATATTCACTCTTTACATTTACCTTATATTGGCTTAAGTGGGAAGATTCTACCTTTCGTTTGTTTGCTCACCTGCCTTAAAATCCTTGATCTTTTGAGAAATAACTTGAATAGAAGCATACCTTCCTACCTTAGCAATCTTCCCTATATTGAGGCTTTAGTTTTATCTAATAATAGATTTAGTGGGATGATTCCGCCTCTCGTTTGTTTGCTCACTGGCCTTACATTCCTTGATTGGAAGCATACCTTCTTGTTCACTCACCTGCCTTGCATTCCTTGATCTTTCAAACAATTACTTCAATGGAAGCATAGCTTCTTGCCTTGGCAATCTTGCTTCTTTAACTCACCTTGACCTGGGTAACAACCAACTTAGTGAAAAAATACCGGCTTGTCTTGGAAGTCTCTCTTTATTGAATAAATTGGATCTTTCATACAATCAATTCAGCAGTATCATTCTAGATTCATTGGGCAATCTCTCTTTACTAGAGTTGTTGGAAATTAATGATAACCAACTGAGTGGGACCATTCCCCCTTCATTTGCTCACCTTTCCTCACTCACTCACTTGTATGTTGATGGCAATCATTTCATTGAAACCATCTCTTCTTTGTCACTTCCAGCTTCTTTACATACTCTACGCCTATCATTAAACCATTACCAGTTGATTTTAGAAACTTTCTTTCACAACCTTACAAGATTAAGTGATTTGTATATATCTGATTGTGTCCTAAATATTAGCACAACTTGGATTTCACCCTTTGATTTATCTTATCTACGTTTAGTGTCATGTATGATTGACGATGAATTTCCACCTTGGATTTCAACACAATTCTCACTTGAATCGTTGGGTATAACTAATGCCAGTCTTGTGGGCGTAATTCCCTCTTGGCTATGGGAAACCAGTCCTCTGTTGTTTCATCTAAATCTTTTAGGAAATCTTTTGGAAGGAAACCTATCCTCAAATACTTCATTGTGGATGCATATAGAACAACTAGATTTGGTTAGAAATGGATTGAGTGGGCACATCCCATCAATATGGTCGCCTAAGATGAAAATATTGCTACTCAATGATAATTTGTTCAGTGGCAATATTCCTCAGAGTTTGGGCAAATTAACCCAGCTTGAAATGTTAAATCTTGCAAACAATGAGATGGCAGGAGTGATCCCTATTAGTTTGTCCAACTGTTTGTTAGGGCTCCCATAGATACTAAGAGGGGGGGGTGAATCAATATCTAACCAGTAATAAGAATTTCTTAAGTTAAAACATGTAGAACATAATATATAATAGTGTACCAATATGCAAGAAATAATGCAATAAATAGAATCAAGAACATCCACATGGAAAGTACACCATAACACAACATGTTTAATGAGGAAATCCAGTGTGGGAAAAACCTCAGTGGGATTTGTGACCCACAATATTCACTCACTGGCCAATAGGAGAATATTACTTACAATAGGGGCCTGCACATGTAGGAAGGCCAATTGCTTAGAGCTCACTACTCAAAGGGAAGTCACACTGACTTACAATAAGGATTATACTAATCCAATAACTTGTACTACTTTACAATAGCATCTTCAATGCTAGATTCAGTTCCGGTTCCTGCTCTGTTCTTTACATATACCCTTGACCTATATTTCGCACATTAGGTCTGCCTAATATTTTCCTTAATGCTTGTACATCACTCCTACAAATGTCTACAATGATCTCCTTTATATATAAGAGTCATTTTACAATTTTCCAAGTCAGCTTACAATAATAAACAAAATATTGCATAACAAAAATCCTATCGGCCTCTGTGCCGATATACTTGTTTTCTTCTGTGTCGGTGCTAGTGTCCTGAGTGTGATGTGCTGATGCTGGTGCACTATCTTTCCTATGTAATGCTTTGCCAGTATAATGTCTTGCCGATGCCATAGGATTGCAAGGTTTCCATCAATGACAAAACCTTCAATCACATACAATGTCTCATTGGAGTGTGCATATGCCAACAATCTCCCCCTTTGGTATTGATGGCAACACTCATGAGATATTTCAAAAGGTATCCAAAATGTGTAGTCCAAAAATGTTACCAAAAATGTTTATCAAAAATGTGAGAGCTCCCCCTGAGCATATGATTCCTGTGTTTTGAATTTTCGCATCCCACTACTCCCCCTTTGGCATCAATGACAAAGGTTGTCAAGATGTCGATAGAGTTTTTAGTTTCATCTATCCATAACCTCAACCTTGTAGCTAGGTAGTTATAATTTGAAAAAGATCTCCCAAAATCAATTTTAGACTATCCATAAACTTCTTACTATCTTTTATTGTTGTCTCAGTTCTCTTTACTGTATCGGTGACATGCTGCAAATGCTCTACCGGTGTTTTGCTTCCCTGTGTTAATGCCTCAAAAATTTCCTTCCGTAGAGATGCAGTTTAGATCTCAAATGTTTTGCCTTATTTATTATTCTTTCTTTTTCTCTTTCCAATTTGAGTAGTTCTTCCTCAAAATTTGCTATCTTCTCTTCAAAAATTGATAGTGAATCAGGTGAGTTGACAAAGTTATCTGCAAGTTTATTTATCTCATCCTGTGCCTTGCTTATTTTCTTGTCAATATCTATAGTCAAAAAGTTTGTTTTACATGTATCTTTATACAAATTTTTTTATTCTTTCAACAAATTACATAGTTCCAGTAGAAGTGTGTCAAAATCTCTGTTACACTTCTTTATTTCCTCATCAAAGAATTTCTGTTTCTCAATTTCTACCTTATCCTTCACTGATTCTTCCTTTATTTTCTGAATGTTTTCTGAGATATATTTACACAATGTATCCAATTGTCCTAAAGAATCTTTATTATCTATATTACAGTTGGGAGCTATTACCTTCAAAATTGGTATAGAATCATCAATTGGTTTATAAGCCTGTGAGCTGCAGTCAGTTATTTTCTTGATAGAGTCAAGTAATACCTCAGTCACATTTGTTGACTTGAATGCTTATGATGATCCAACAATCTGAGTACTGATGGAAGTAACCATGCTTGTATTGACCTTTGGTAGGTCAGTTTGTGTCTGCATTTCTTTAAGCACTCGTTTTCCTACTTCACTAGTTACCGGTGGCATTGTTTCCTTATGTACCTATTCTGGTTGATGTTGTTCTAGAGCCTTTAGCTCTGTTGGTTTCTCTGTATGTTGTGTTGTCTCTGTCTGTGACTCATTCTCTAATTTTTTCTCTGTATCTTCTATCGGTTTATCTATTTCCCCTGCTACCGGAGGCTCATTAGCCATATCTGACTTATTAGTTGTATCTTTATCTACTATTATGTTGATCTTCTGAGTATCAACATTCACAGTATATAGGACTTCAGAATTAGGATTGTTATCCTATACATCCATACTTTCTGCTGCCAGTTGATCTTCAATGGTTGTTATTTTCACCGATGGGGGTAGGTTGTCTTTAACTTTGATGCTTGGTGGTCCACCAACTTTACCTTTCCCCTTGTCTTTATCTTTCTGATATACCTTTATAGGTTTAGGGTTCCTATAGTCTTCTTGTTTTTCTTTGTCAACCAGGAATATATCCCATCCATCTTTTGTTTCCTCTGTCACTTCATTAACTCTTCCTGCCATTAGTGAAATATGCCGATGTGCAGTGGAGAATACTGACCAGTTTGCTTGAGCAATCAAATCATCGATTTCTTTTGGAGAGTTTACCGGATATACATGAAGTAGCTTCTTAATTTTTATTTTCTTATCTAATTCTATCACTGCTTGTCTTCTAGCCTCAAGTCTTTTGAATAAATCATCAGGAATTTCATTTGCTACTTCCATCAAGAATTTCTTGTACATGTCCATATGCAATATAACATTGTTCTCAACTTGCTCTTTCTCATCAGTAGTTAGAGTGTCATAAATTTTCTCTATGTTCTTTAGTTTTCCTTCCTCTGTGATTTCATTTAGTAGTATATCAAGAGGTGCCAAGTCTCTATTTGTCCTTTTCTTCTTCTTAGGTCAGCTTCTTCTTTGGTGTGGCCTTTCTAACCAAAGATCTCACTGCTTGTTGCTTTTGCCTTGTTCTTCTAGGTGAAGGTGTGGTTGTCGATGAAGGATCACTTTTTCTTACAACTCTTTTAAAAGTTGCTGGCATGTCACCTACCGGTGATAGATGAGTTTCAGGTTGTGGAGCTGCCAACTCATCCTCTGTTATGCCGGTTTTCTTCAATACATCTTCCTTAATGGATTTTGCTTGTCTGGACCCTTTCCTTACAAATGCCTCAACCTTCTTTACTCTTTTCTTTGATTGTATTTGGCTTTCTATGGTCTCAACACTACCAAATATTTCTTCCTTAGGTTCATTTGGGGCTTCCAAAAGTGCTTTAGCATATGTTTCAACTATGTGGTCATCTGTTTCATAGCCCATCTTGGTTACCCAAATTGTCCTTGGGATGACCGCTTCCATCCAGATTTCATCTTTCTTAATGACAAAGCATATATCATCTTTGTATTTGTCTACTATTTTCTGAGATAACCTTATTCTTTTCTTCATTTTGGTCTTTAGTGCTTGGAAAAAGTCATGAATATTGTTTTCCTTGTTCTCACCCATGTTATTGAATAGTTCAGTCAATTGTTTTCCTACCTGTATGTCATATCCAAGTTCTTTATAACCTATACCGGGAACCTGTTTTGTTATGTGTAGCATTAGGCATACTAATAGATTTCCAAATCTAAAAGTTCCTTTCTTGTCCTTCTTGATTTTTCCAAGGTTGTCAATTAGTTCATCCTTTAACCATTCACATATGTCAATTTTTGCATTATCTGTTACCATATCATAAGCTATCTTAATGCATAAACTTGAAACTGAATTAAGTCTATTAGCATGAGTGGCTTTATAACCTAATATCATACTGATGAATCTCACATTGATATCTCTTACATCATTAACCCTTAGAGACCTCTTGTCGAATGTTGCACCAGTTAGGTCTATAACTAGGTCATTGGGAACCTTCTTGTTTTTATCTGGTCTCTTACCAGTGGTCGGTAACCCTGTGACAGCTTTCACAGCTTCCTTGGTGATCTTATGGATTGCATCTAACCAGAAAAATTCTCCATGAACTCTACTTAAAATTATCCTAATCACATCCTTAGGAAATTCAGGAATGCTAAGGATTTCTATAAATCCTAGGGTTTCAATAATCTTGTGTTCATCTTTAATATTGCTGGTATCATCACATATCACGATTTTATACATGGTTTTGATTTCCTCTATAAGGAAGTTAAGTAGTGGAAACAACTTCCTACACTAACCTTGAGAGGAGGGTAATGCAAAACTTTTTCAGATCGTTACAACAGTTACAGAAAATAGAAATAGATATAATAGCATTCATACCACAACACAGTGATTTACGTGGGGAAAACCCTTTTGGGAGAAAAACCCCACACTCCAAAAGCAGCTCAATATTTTATTCAGCAATCACAAATAGATTACAATATACTTGTAGAGCAAGCTCTTCGCAGGAGTACCACTAATCAGAGATTCAGAGGCAACTCAATAGCCATAAGACTCTTACACCCAACCTCTATCTCACACACCTCATAAATAGGAGATACAATACAAGAAACCGTCAAACGGTATTACAAAACCATGGGCTAAAACCACCCAAAAAGGTGTAGCCGACTTTATCTCCCTTCTAGATGCCCTATGACATGTTAAAGCACACATCAACATGTTTCGCTCCCTTTTACAGCTCATTTATGTATTCGATACAAATTATTTTTCCTATTCCAGGAGTACAAACTTCCGGAGGCCATAACTTGAGAACCGGGTGTCCGATTGACGAACCGTTTGAAGCGTCGGAAAGCTCACGAAGTGCTCTATCATCCCGTAACCTATTGTGCCGGTTATGGATACTTTTTTGGGTGTTTAGGAGCCTCTAAAGCCTCCAAAATTAAGTTTAAACATTTTATCGCACCCCTCCAAGATGAAAACTTTAATATCTTCAAAACTAGCAGTGACCTTGCAACGCAACTTTACCGAAATGCTTATCTAGTCAACAGGAAGCTTTAGGGAGAGTTTCACACCATTTCGTGCTCAAATGAAAAATTACTATAAATAGTAACCTCGCATAAATGCAAGGTTGAGACACCATTTTTCCCAACAAATCTCCCACTTGTCGAACACCTTGTAGGAGCAGAAGGGAATGTCAACACAATGAATCAATTGCTAGGGGCCATAAGGCCCATAGACTCTGAACACCATCTAAACTTTTCTATGCTCATAGCCTTAGTTAAAGCATCTGCAACATTCATCAAAGTTTCCACCTTAACCAGCTTCACCCTACCATCTTCGACCATATCTCTAACAAAATGATACTGAACATCAATATGTTTGGTCCGGGCATGAAATGTCGGGTTCTTAGCTAGGCTAATTGCACTCTGACTGTCACAGTAAACTGTCACTATACCTTGTTTTGTTCCAATATCTGAACACAGTCTCTTAAGCCAAATGGCCTCTTTACAAGCATGATTAGCTACCATATACTCTGCTTCAGTAGTGGATAAAGCAACCACAGCCTGTCGCTTACTCATCCAACTAATTGCACCACCAAACAAAGTAAACACATAAGCACTGGTGGATCTTCTGCTATCAATATCACCTGCCCAATCTGAATCCACATAACCATGGATATCAAGGGAAGTCATGTCTCCAACTGAATTACCATGATAACACAAAGAATACTCTGAAGTACCCTTCAAATATCTGAAGATTCTTTTGACTGCATCCCAATGAACTCTACCAGGATTAGACATATATCTAGAAAGTACTCCCACTGCTTGGGCAATGTCTAGTCTAGTACAGACCATAGCATACATCAAGCTTCCAACCGCACTCTGGTAAGGCACTCTGCTCATGTCTTCCATCTCCAATGGGGATGTAGGACAATCTGAAACAAATAGTTTCGTTCCAACTGTACAAGGAACACTCAATGGTCTACAATTTTGCATGTTGAACCTCTGTAACATTGAATTCACATACTTACTCTGGCCTAGCCATAGCTTTCTGTTCACCCTATCTCTTCTAATTTCCATCCCAAGAATGTGCTTTGCTGCACCAAGATCTTTCATTTCAAATTTAGTAGCGAGCTGAGACTTCAGTTCTGAAATCATACCTTTCCCTTTACTAATGAATAACATATCATCAACATACAATGCAATGAATAAGAAACGATCACCATCAGATTTATAATAAACACAGTGATCTGATTTAGAATGTTCAAATCCCAAACTCAACACATATGTATCAAATTTCTGGTACCACATCCTAGGACTTTATTTGAGGCCATACAAAGATTTCTTCAATATACAGACCAAATTACTTTTGCCTTTCACCACATAGTGCTCTGGCTGTGTCATATAAATATCTTCCTCCAAATCACCATGAAGGAAAGTAGTTTTCACATCCATTTGCTCAACCTCTAAATCATAAGTAGTAGCAATAGAAAGCAAAAATCCAATGGACGTCATTTTTGCAACAGGAGAAAATATCTCACCGTAATCAACACCCTCAACATGAGAGTAGCCTTTTGCAACCAACCTTGCTTTATACTTCTCAATGCTTCCATTTGAACCAATCTTTTTCTTGAACACCCATTTACAACCAATAGGT
Organism: Cryptomeria japonica; assembly: GCF_030272615.1. Classification (NCBI taxonomy): domain Eukaryota; kingdom Viridiplantae; phylum Streptophyta; class Pinopsida; order Cupressales; family Cupressaceae; genus Cryptomeria; species Cryptomeria japonica. The sequence continues at coordinate 269,484 of NW_026728851.1, read as the reverse complement.
TTTCGACCTTCAGGCAATAGTACAAGATCCCATGTATCATTCTTTTTCAAGGCTGCCATTTCTTCCTCCATAGCAATCTTCCAGGATTCTGCATCATTCATACCTAATGCCTCTTCTACAGATTTCGGTTCATCCACACTAGTATTCAGAGCAAAAATACATCTCCAATCATTAGGTGAATACCGTTCAGGTGGTTGTCTATGTCTTGTAGACCTTTGAATAAGCTGAGTTGGAGGTTCTTCCTCCTCTTCTAAAGATTCAGAGCTAGATGAGCTCTCCTCAACTTCTTGCCTATCTAGGGGTCTCGATTCAACTCTTTCAAGTGTAGAAGGAAGTTGAATCACATCTTCTTTTTTAGTCTATTCTGGCTGCAATGTAATAGAAGGAGACTTAATTTCTCTAAAAGTAACACTTCTACTATGAATTACCTTTTGTGCAACAGGGTCCCAAAGCTTGTATCCTTTCACACCATAACTATACCCGATGAAGATACATTTCATAGCCTTGTTCTCCAACTTTGTTCGCTTCTCCTTTGGCACATGTGCATATACCTCGCAACCAAAAACTCTAAGATGTCTCAATGAAGGCTTGTGACCTGACCATGCTTCCATAGGCATTTTATCAACAAGAGCTGATGTAGGAGACCTGTTAATCAGGTAGCAAGCAGTGGCAACAGCTTCAGCCCAAAACTTTTGTTCGAGACCAGCACCACTCAACATACTCCTAGCCTTCTCCATCAGTGTCCTGTTCATTCTTTCTGCAACTCCATTCTGCTGTGGAGAATACGGAGTTGTCTTCTTCCTATTAATTCCACGGTCTTTACAGAATCTATCAAAATCATTAGAGCAAAACTCACCGCCATTATCAGTTCTCAAATATTTTATTTTCTTTCTAGTCTACAACTCAACCATTGCTTTAAATTCTTTAAAACGACTAAAAACTTCAGATTTACTCTTTAGAAAATATACCCATGTCCTTCTACTAAAATCATCAATAAATGAAACATAATATGTGGATTTTCCAATCGAAGAGACATCTATTGGACCAAACACATCAGAATGGATAAGATCCAAAACACCACAAGTTTTATGAGAACTCGAGTAAAACTCAATGCAGTTTTGTTTTCCATAAATGCAATGCTCACATAAATCAAAGTCAAGATTACAATCATTCAAACCTTCAACAAGGTTTTTATTTTTCAAGGTCCTTAGACCCTTTTCTCCAATGTGGCCAAGTCTCTGGTGCTATAACATAGTCTTCTTTGTAGGTAACTTTTCTTCAGACGAAAGAGCACCCTTAGGTACCCAAAAACCATTTCCATCTGCTGAAGGTGAAACCTTCAAATCTTCCAGTGAAGTATCCGCAGATTTACTTTTTACAGAAGTGCTATTACACTCAACAGTGTATGCTTCAAGCTTATACAAAGTGCCAAACCTGACACCTCTAGCAACTACCTAGCACCCTTAATCATCTTACATCCTGCTTCAGAAAAGACTACCTGCACACCCGCATCTATCAGTTTGCTCACAGATAACAGGTTTCATTTTAATCCAGGGATATGCAGCACACCATTAATCCTTTTTATTCTACCATCAGAAAACCTAATTCTAACTTTACCTCGACCAACAATGTCTAGAGGTGAATCATCACCCAAGTACACCTTACCTCCATTAAATCCTTCATATTGAGAAAACCAATCTCTATTGGAAGTCATATGAAAAGATGCACCTGAGTCAATTACCCAGGCATCATTACCTGCATGAGTCGCCAAAGCTGCAATAAATGCATCGCCATCTTCCTTGTCGGACTCAAAATCAGAATCGAACTTTTTCTTTTTCTTCTTCTTCTTTTCTTCTTTGCAGTCCTTACGGATGTGACCCGGTTTACTGCAATTCCAGCAAATGACTTTGGACTTTCCAGGAGATTTCGATCTCCCTTTGGATTTGGACTTGTCGCGCTTCTCATTCTTCTTGCCTTTCTCCTTAGGTCTTCCATGAACGGTTAAGGCTTCATTTGAACTGATGGATACCTTCCTTCGCATCTCTTCACCAAGTAGGGCACCCACCACATCTTCAGATTTCAAAACAACAGAAGTACTACCGATAGCCATAACAAGAGAATCCCACAAATCAGGCAAAGAACAAAGCAAGATCTGACATTTCTCCTCCTCGTCCATCTTAACACCGACGAACACTAATTGAGCCACCAACATATTGAATGCTTCCAGGTGGTCTGCAATTCGTCCACCCTCTTCCATCTTCAAGGAATACAATTTCTTTCTTAAGAAAATTTGATTTAATAAAGATTTTGCTTGATACATCTCACCAAGCTTAGTCCATAGCTTCTTTGCAGAGTTTTCTTCATGGACATTGATTAGAACAGAGTCTGCCAGGCACACTCTAATTAGACCCTTGGCTTTTCGGTCCATAACATCATATTGAGCTACCGTAGTAGGATCTGAGGGCCTTTGGACATTCGCATCAACAGCATCCCAAAGATCTCAATCTATTAGCAGATCTTCCATCTTCAGCTTCCACATCTCAAAATTACTTCCATTAAATTTCTCCACCTCTATTCTCCCTGATGAACTCACCATCTGAATATTCCTGCAACAAGATCAAAAAGTGTCTTCTGCACAAGCTCCCACTCAAATCTGGATTAGTTCAAAAAACCCAACTGCCCACAATTGAAACCAAAGGTGATCAGGCTCTGATACCACTTATAAGGAAGTTAAGTAGCGGAAACAACTTCCTACACTAACCTTGAGAGGAGGGTAATGCAAAACTTTTTCAGATCGTTACAATAGTTACAGAAAATAGAAATAGATATAATAGCATTCATACCACAACACAGTGATTTATGTGGGGAAAACCCTTTCAGGAGAAAAACCCCACACTCCAAAAGCAGCTCAATATTTTATTCAGCAATCAAAAACAGATTACAACATACTTGCAGAGAAAGCTCTTCACAGGAGTACCACTAGTTAGAGATTCAGAGGCAACTCAATAGCCATAAGACTCTTACACCCAACCTCTATCTCACACACCTCATAAATAGGAGATACAATACAAGAAACCGTCAAATGGTATTACAAAACCATGGGCTAAAACCACCCAAAAAGGTGTAGCCGACCTTATCTCCCTTCTAGATGCCCTATGACATGTTAAAGCACACATCAACATGTGTCGCTCCCTTTTACAGCTCATTTATGTATCCGATACAAATTATTTTTCCTATTTCAGGAGTACAAACTTCCGGAGGCCATAACTTGAGAACCGGGTGTCCGATTGACGAACCGTTTGAAGCGTCGGAAAGCTCGTGAAGTGCTCTATCATCTCGTAACCCGCTGCGCTAGTTATGGCCAATTTTTAGGGTGTTTCAAAGCCTCTAAAGCTTCCAAAATTAAGTTTAAACATTTTATCGCACCCCTCCAAGATGAAAACTTTAATATCTTCAAAACTAGCAGTGACCTTGCAACGTAACTTTACCGGAATGCTTATCTAGCCAACTAGAAGCTTCAAGGAGAGTTTCGCACCATTTCGTGCTCAAATTAAAACTTACTATAGATAGTAACCTCGCATAAATGCAAGGTTGAGACACCATTTTTCCCAACAAATCTCCCACTTGTCGAACACCTTGCAGGAGCGGAAGGGAATGTCAACACAATGAATTAATTGCTAGGGGCCATAAGGCCCATAGACTCTGAACACCATCTGAACTTCTCTGTGCTCACAGCATTAGTTAAAGCATCTGCAACATTCATCAAAGTTTCCACCTTAACCAGCTTCACCCTACCATCTTCGACCATATCTCTAACAAAATGATACTGAACATCAATATGTTTGGTCCGGGCATGAAATGTCGGGTTCTTAGCTAGGCTAATTGCACTCTGACTGTCACAGTAAACTGTCAACTTCTTATCTCTAACTAAGGGAATAATTAGCACATGTGTCATTTGATTGCCAAACCCTCAAGGAAATTTTATTCAATTAGATGAAGAACTTCCTACCGGTGGAGCACTGTTCTATCCTGCCAGTGAAGCATCATTCTGTCCTACCGGTGAAGCATTGGTTGGTTCTACCGGTGGAGAAGTATTCCCAATATTTAGATCAGATTTTCTAATCCATTGTTCTGAGAATTCTTGCTTAACCTCTTCAACTTTTTCTTTACCTTTCAGGCTAGCACTTTTGTTGTCTACTGGTGTTCCTTTACTTCTACAAAATTTAGCAATATGCCCAATCTTATTACGTGCATAACAAGTTACATTATTCTTCTGAATAGCTTTCCCATAACCTATTCCGGTTTGTGTTCTGCATTGATTTGATAAATGTCCAAATCTTCCACAAACATAACATCTCACATTCATTCTACAGTTCTCAGAGTTGTGACCAACTTTGTTGCATTTTGAACATTGACCGGTGGGTGTATTGATAGTCTGATAATTCCTAGATCTACATTCATTTTCTCTATGACTATACTTATTACAGTTAAAGCATTTTCCATTGAATTTATAAGCATTAGGTTGTCTTACCGGTTTGCTATGATCCTGAGTATTTGCAGTACCAGAGCTTTCACCAACTTCAAAGCCAATTCCATAAGTGTCACCTTTAGGTTTTTGATTCTTCAGCAAGGTACCAAGTTCCTCTAAGCTTTTCTTGAATTTTTCTTTGTGTTGATTTGCAGTTTCCAGTTCTCTTTCCAAGATTTCTTTTTGTCTCATCAGTTCATTTGAGTCATTCTGAGTATGCATCAAATCTGTCTTCAACATGTCATTTTCATAGCTAAGTCTTGTGTTCTCATTTGCTACATCACTTAGTCTTCTGGTCAATTCTTCTTCATTTTTCTTCATATCCTCAATCTCTTTGCAAAATCTCATAGTCATATCCTGCATTTCATTTTTTGTTGTCATGATCTCTTGTTTCAACTTGCTTATCATATCATTAAGTGATTCATTTTCATCATTCTCCTTTTGCAGTTTTTCACAAAGTTCTCTTCTCTTATTTCTTGCAACAGTAAAATTTTCTTGAAGTGCCTGAATGATATCCTGAGCTACCCTTAAATCATCTTCTAATTTGACATTTTTCAATTTCTCTGCATCATAGTATGTAAGAGCTCCTTCAAGTTGCTTCATCAGATTTTCCATCTTTACCAGTGTTGAGATCTTCCTCAAGCTGTTAGGCTTCTGAAAATAGAGGACCATGTTGTAATACCAATTGTTAAGGGTCCCATAGCTATTGAGAGGGGGGGTGAATCAGTATCTAACCGGTAATAAGAACTTCTTAAGTTAAAACATGCAGAACATAATATAATAGTGTACCGGTATGCAAGAAATAATGTAATAAATAGAATCAAGAACATCCACATGAAAAGTACACCATAACACAAGATGTTTAACGAGGAAACCCAGTGTGGAAAAAACCTCGGTGGGATTTGTGACCCACAATATTCACTCACTGGCCAATAAGAGAATATTACTTACAATAGGGGCTTGCACATGCAAGAAGGCCAACTGCCTAGAGCTCACTGCTCAATGGGAAGTTACACTGACTTACAATAAGGGTTATACTAATCCAATAACTTGTACTGCTTTACAATAGCATCTTTAATGCCAGATTCAGTACCAGTTCCTGCTCTATTCTTTACATATACCCTTGACCTATATTTCGCACATTAGGTTTGCCTAATATTTTCCTTAATGCTTCTACATCACTCCTACAAATATCTACAATGATCTCCTTTATATATGAGTCATTTTACAATTTGCCAAGTCGGCTTACAATAATAAACAAAATATTGCATAACAAAAATCCTGTCGGCCTCTGTGCCAGTATACTTGTTTTCTTTTGTGCCGGTGCCGGTGTCCTAAGCGTGATGTGTTGATGCCGGTGCACTATCTTGCCTGTGTAATGCTTTGCTGGTATAATGTCTTGCCGGTGCCATAGGATTGCAAGGTTGCCATCAATGACAAAACCTTCAATCACATACAATGTCTCATTGGAGTGTGCATATACCAACACTGTTCTTCCCTTAGGTCTTGAATTTGGGAAATAATAGTTTGGAGGGAAGCTTATCACATGAGTTTAGTAAGCTAAGTGAATTATATTCATTAGTTATTCATAGTAATAATTTGGATGGATCATTCCCTCCTTCAATAGAAAATTGTTCAAAGCTACAGGGTCTTGATATTGGAAATAATTTGTTTGAAGGTGAAATACCAACATTAATTGGAAATATCTTAGAGCTAAAAGTATTGATAATTAAGGAGAACAAACTTACAGGTAATATTGCTTTAGAGATAGGTCAATTAAAGCACCTCCAAATCTTGCTCCTTTCTTCCAATCATATCTCAGGTTCAATTCCACACACAATTGTATTCCTGCAAGCAATGGCAAATGAATGTCAAAATGGTTTTGTATTATCCATTGATACTATTGGGCCATTATATCAAGATGGATTGGATATGATTTTAAAAGTTACTGATCAACACTACCAATATATTCTTTCCACACTCACATCCATAGATCTCTCAAGCAATGAATTGGAGCGAAAAGTTCCTTATGATTTTGGGAATTTGAAGGGGCTAAGTGTTCTAAACCTTTTAATGAACAACTTGAATCGGACCATTCCAAAAATTCTTGGAGAAATGCATCAATTGGATTCATTAGACCTTTCAAGAAATCATTTTTCAGGACAAATCCCTATAGAGCTTGAATCTCTAAGCTATAAAGGTTCATTGGATCTATCAAACAACAATCTTTTTGGAAGCATACCACAAGGAACACATATGATTGGATTGGAGAATCCACTTATTCAGGGAATCCTAATTTATGGGGGTGTCCCTTACCCAAAAATTGGTCTTGGCCACAATTTGTTCCTTCTCCTCCGCCAATTTACATTAATAAAATAAAGAAAAGCACTAAATATCCATAGTATGGGATATCATTGGGATTGTCCTATGGAATGTCTTTTGGGGGGACAATATCATTGATGGTGATAAATATCAAATGGAGAAGCAAATACTTCAACAAAGTTGATTCAATCCTAAAGTTTTTTTTTCCATGGATGAAGAATTTGACACTGTAAAGATATACATCTACAAGTCATTGAAAGGTGAGTTTTTTTTGTTCTTTGAAGTATATATGACAATTCTAAATATTAAACTACGCAAATTCAAAAGGAAAATAGTACATTTTTTAGATAAAAAATTTATTGGCTATTGTATAAATTTTAGATTGTTTGTAGTTCTTTTAAATTGAATAATATAATATTTTAGTTGTTACTAATATATAACTTTCTCTACATTATGATGGTTTCTTGGTGTATCTAAAGACTTTATTCTTGGTCACAAAAAGTTCATTACACATGCTTTTGGGAAATATCTACATGCAATAGAAAGCTCATATACCTCTATGGAAGATAGATTCGAAAATATGAACTGTTAGGATTCCCATAGATACTGAGAGGGGGGGGGGTGAATTAGTATCTAACCGGTGAGTAGAATTTCTTAACTTAAAACATGTAGAGCATATTACAATAGTGTACCGGTATGCAAGAAATAATGCAATAAACATAAATGAAATCAACCACATAAGAAACACACCATAACACAATATTTTAATGAGGAAACCCGGTGTGGGAAAAACCTTGGTGGGATTTGTGACCCACAATATTTTCTTATTGGCCAATAAGAGAATATTACTTACAATAGGGGCCTGCACATGTAGGAAGGCCAAGTCCCTGGAGCTCACTGCTCAATGGGAAGTCTCACTAACTTACAATGATGTACAAATCCAATAACTTGTACTGCTTTACAATAGCATCTTCAATGCCAGATTTAGTACCGGTTTTTGCTCTGTTCTTTACATATACCCCTTATCCTATATTTTGCATAATAGGTCTGCCTAATAATTTTTCTTATCAATATTACCTTATTACAAAATGTCCTACAATGACTTCTTATATATATATAAGTCATTTTACAATGATATCAAGTTGGCTTACAAAGTTTTTCAATAATAAACAAAATATAATATATCAAAAATCCTATTGGCCTCTATGCCGGTATTCTTCCTTTATTTGTGCCGGTGTCGGTGTTCTGAGTGCCGATGTAGAGTGTGTTATGCTGATACTGGTGTAATGCCTTGCCGGTGCCATAGGATTGTAAGGTTGCCATCAATGACAAAACCTTCAATGTCTCATTGGAGTGTGCATATGCCAACAATCTGCCCCTTTGGCATTGATGGCAACACTCATGAGAAATTTCAAAAGTGTATCAAAAAATGTGAAGTCCAAAAATGTTACCAAAAATGTGTGCTCCCCCTGAACATATGATTCCTGTGATATTGAATTTTCTCATACCAGTACTCCCCCTTTGGCATCAATGACAAAGGTTGTCAAGATGTCAGTAGAGTTTGTATTTCAACCTTGTAACTGGGTAGTTACAATTTGAAATAGATCTGCCAAAATTAAGTTTATACTCTCCATAAACTTTTTACTGTTTCTGATAGCTGTCTCTGTTCTTTGAACTGTATCGGTGAGTTGCTGCAAGTGCTCTGCCGATGTCCTCTATCCCTGTACAAGTGCCTCAGATATCTCTTTCCGCATGAATGCTAGATAGTCCAACCTTGGACTCAGTATTAACCTTAAAATTTTTGCTTTATCCACTATTCTCTCCTTTTCTCTTCCCAACTTTAGTAATTCATCTGCAAAATTTGTTATCTACTGTTCAAAAATTGATAGTGTATCTGGTGAGTTAACAAAATTGTCTGCAAGTTTATTTATTTGATCCTGTACCTTGCTCATTTGTTTATCTATATTAGCTGTTAGTAGGTTTATCTTGCATGTGTCTCTATACAAAGTCTTGAACTCTTTTATTAAATTACATAGTTCTAGTAGAAGTGTGTCAAATTCTCTGGTACACTTCTTTATTTGATCTTCAAAGAATCTTTGTTTTTCAATTTCCATTTTATCCTTCAATGCCTCTTCCTTTACTTGCTCAATTGTCACTGTGTTTTCATTGATATATTTGGACAAAATTTCAATTTGACTCAATGAATCCTTATTGTCTATGTTACAGTTAGGAGCTAGCCTCTTCAAAATTGGTATGGTTTCATCTATAGCCTTATAAGCTTGTAAGCTGCAATCTATTATCCTCTTGATTGAATCTAAGAGTACTTCAGTCACAATAGTTGATTTATAGCCTGTTGATGAGGAACCTACATTCTGAATACCATTGGTGGTGGAAGTAACCAAGCTTGTATTGACCTTTGGTAGGTCTGTTTGTGTTTGCATTTCCTTAAGCAATGGTTTATCTACTTCTTCAGTTGCTGGTTTCTTTGTTTCCTCATGAATCTGTTCCTATTCCGAAGCCTTTTGTTATGTTTGTTTCTTTGATTGTTGCCCTATCTTAGTCTGAGTATGTGTCTCTACCTGTTCTCCTATGTTATCAGCTACTGATTTCTTTTGTGTGTTATCAGTTTGCTCAGCTACCAGTTGCTCAGTAGCCATTTTAGTCTTATCAGTTGTATCTTTGTCTACCACAATGTTGATCTTTTGTGTATCTAAATCCACTGCATATAAGACTTTAGGATTAGGATTGACATCCTCTACATCCATAATTTCAACTGTCAGTTGATCTTTTGTAGTTGTTGTTGTTACCGGTGGAGTAATCAAAGGAGGTGGGGGTAAGTTGTCTTTAACTTTGATACTAGGTGGTCCACCAACTTTACCTTTACCCTTGTCCTTGTCCTTTTGATATACCTTTATAGGTTTGTGGCTCATGTATTATTCCTATTTTTCTTTTTCTACTAGGAAAATATCCCATCCATTTATTGTTTCTTCAGTCACCTCATTGACTCTTCCAACCATTAATGCAATTTGTCGGTGTGCAGTAGAAAATATTGACTGGTTGGCTTCAACAATTAAGTCATCTATTTCTTTAGGTGAGTTCACTGGGTACACATCAAGTAGCTTTTCTATCTTGATTTTCTTGTCAAGTTCTACTACTGCTTGTCTCCTTGCTTCTAATCTCTTCAACAATTCTTCAGGTAATTCATCTACTACTTCCATTAAAAATTTCTTATACATGTCCATGTGCAGTATAACACTGTTTTCTACTTGTTCTTTTTCATCTACAGTCAAAGTGTCATACAATTTCTTTACATTCTTTAGCTTCCCTTCCTCTGTAATATCATTTAGCAGTTTGTCTAGAGGGGCCATGTCCTGATTTTTCCTCTTCTTCTTCTTAGGTGTCAACTTCTTCTTAGGTGTAGTTTTCTTAACCAGGGATCTCACTGCTTGTTGTTTTTGTCTTGTCCTCCTAGGTGAGGGTGTGGTTGCCAGTGAGGGATCTCTTTTTCTTACAACTCTCTTGAAAGTTGCAGGCATGTCATTTTTTGAAGATGTGCCTACCGGTGATAGGTGAGTTTCAGGTTCAAGTGTTTCTAACTCATCCTCTGTGATGCTGGTTTTCTTAAGTACATCTTCTTATATTGCCTTAGCTTGTCTACAACCTCTTCTCACAACAACTTCAACCTTTTTGAGATTTTTCTTTGAGTGAATTTGACTCTCTATGGTCTTAGCATTACCAAAGACTTTTTCCTCAGGTTCCCTTGGTGCTTCAAGAAGTGCTTTAGCATGTGTTTCAATGATAAGGTCATTTGTCTCATAACCCATTTCTGTTACCCAAACTGTCCTAGGGATGACTGCTTCCATCCAGATCTCATCCTTTTTAATCACAAAACAGATTTCCTTTTTGTATTTGTCAACAATATTTTGTGATGATCTGATTCTCTTCTTCATTTTGGCCTTAAATGCTTGAAAATAGTCTTGGATATTATGTTCCTTATCTTATCCCATATTGTTGAATAGTTTTGTTAGCTGTTTACCTACCAGTATATCAAATCCAAGTTCTTTGTAGCCTATACAGGGAACCTGTTTGGTTATATGTAGCATCAAGCATACTAGCATATTTCCAAACCTAAAAGTTCCTTTCTTATCTTTCTTGATCTTGCCTAGGTTGTTAATTAACTCATCCTTGAACCACTCACATACATCAAACTTTACATTATCTGTGATCATGTCATAAGCACTCTTAATGCATAAACTTGAAATTGAATTGAGTCTGTTTGCATAAGTTGCCTTATACCCTAATATCATGCTGATAAACCTTACATTTGTGTCGGTTACATCATTAACTCTCAAGGACCTTTTATCAAATGTAGCACCAGTTAGCTTAGTAACTAGGTCATTTGAGACGTTCTTGGTTTTGTCTGGCCTTTTACTGGTTGAGGGTAATCCTATCACTGCTTTGACAGATTCCTTGGTAATTTTATGAATTGCATCTAACCAGAAAAATTCTCCATGTACCCTGCTTAAGACTATCCTAATCACATCCTTGGGAAATTCAGGAATGTTAAGGATCTCTATAAATCCTAGGGTTTCAACAATTTTATGTTCGTCTTTTACATTACCGAATTCATCACATATGACAGATTTATACATGGTTTTGATTTCTTCATCTTCTAATTCCTGTATGTTGCAATGGATGTATATTCTGGGGTCTTCAGCAAAAACAACTCCTTTTGGAATTTGGGAAAAAGCACCCGTATTGTCATCTTTCTTTGCTATCTTGGGAACTAGTTGAAATATGGGCCTAGGGTGTTCTATAACCTTGACTACAGTAGGATTTGCTATATATTCAAGTGCAGAGGTGGATGCCATGATGATAAATACCTTTTTCTACCTTAGGATGGATGAATGCTGAAATCCTTTGCTTCTTCACTTGAAATGCCTTTGCTCTGGAGATTCTGCGCTCTTCGGGTATTTGAATTCACAATGAAGTGAAATGGAGCTAAAACCACTAATTTATAAAGTCATTTTCACCAACTACCACAATTAAAGCATGCCGGCTAAGTAATCACTTAACATTATATGCCAGTATATAAGTATCTTTCAACTTCTCATCTTTAACCAAGGGAATAATAGCACATGTGTCATTAGATTGCCAAACCCTGTCCTATCAGTGAAATGTTGATTGGTTCTACCGGTGGAGGAGTATTCCCAACATTTAGATTTGCTTTTCTAATCCATTATTTTGAGAATTCTTGCTTTACCTCTTCAACTTCTTCTTTCCCTTTCAAGCTATCACTTTTGTTGTCTGCCGGTGATCCTTTGCTTCTACAGAATTTTGCAATATGCCCAATATTGTTACATGCATAACAAGTTACATTATTCTTTTGAATAGCTTTGCCATAGCCTATGCTAGTTTGAGTTCTGCATTGATTAGATAGGTGTCCATATCTTCCACAAACATAACATCTTACATTCATTCTACAATTTTCAGAGTTATGACCAACTTTGCTGCATTTTGAACATTGACCGGTGGGTGTGTTGATGTTCTGATAATTCCTAGATCTACATTGATTTGCTCTATGACTATACTTGTTACAGTTAAAGCATTTTCCATTGAATTTATAAGCATTAGGTTGCCTTACCGGTTTGCTGTGATCCTGTGTGTTTGCAATACCAGAGCTTTCACCAATTTCAAAGCCAAGCCCATTAGTGTCACCATTAGGTTTCTGATTTTTCAATAAGTCACCAAGTTCTTCTGAGCTTTTCTTGAATTTTTCTTTGTGTTGATTTGCAACAGTCGATTCTCCTTCCAAGATTTCCTTCTGTCTCATGAGTTCACTTGAGTCATTCTGTGTGTGCATCAGATCTGTCTTCAATAAGTCATTCTCATAGCTAAGTCTTGTATTTGTATTTTCAGCATCATTCAGTCTTCTAGTCAATTCCTCTTCATTCTTCTTTCTATCTTCAATTTCTTTGCAAAATCTCATAGTCATAGCCTGTATTTCATTCTTTGTTGTCATGTTCTCTTGCTTTAGTTTGCCTATCATATCATTAAGAGTTTCCTTTTCATCATTTTCAAATTGCATCTTTTCACAAAGTTCTCTTCTCTTATTTCTTCCAATGGTGAGATTTTCTTGAAGCGCTTGAATAATATCCTGAGCTATCTTTAGATCATCTTCAAGTTTGATGTTTTTCAATTTCTCTATGTCATAGTTTGAGAGAGCTACTTCTAGTTGCTTCATCAGATTTTCCATCTCTATCGGTGTCAAGATCTTCCTCAAGCTGTTAGGCTTCTGAAAATGGAGGACCAGGGTTTGATACCAATTGTTAGGATTCCCACAAGTACTGAGAGGGGGGGGGGGTGAATCAGTATCTAACCGATGAGTAGAAATTCTTAACTTAAAACATGTAGAGAATATTATAACAGTGTATGGGTATGCAAGAAATAATGTAATAAATAGAAATGAAATCAACCACATAAGAAACACACCATAACACAATATTTTAATGAGGAAACCCGGTGTGGGAAAAACCTCAGTGGGATTTGTGACCCACAATATTTTCTTACTGGCCAATAAGAGAATATTACTTACAATAGGGGCCTGCACATGTAGGAAGGCCAAGTGCCTAGAGCTCACTGCTTAATGGGAAGTCTCATTGACTTACAATGATGGATTATACAAATCCAATAACTTGTACTGCTTTACAATAGCATCTTCAATGCCAAATTTAGTACCAGTTTCTGCTCTGTTCTTTACATATACCCCTTATCCTATATTTCACATAATAGGTCTGCCTAATAATTTTTCTTATCAATATTACCTTATTACAAAATTTCCTACAACGACTTCTTATATATATAAGTCATTTTACAATGATATCAAGTCGGCTTACAAAGTTTTTCAATAATAAACAAAATACAATATATCGAAAATCTTGTCGGCCTCTGTGCCGGTATTCTTCCTTTCTTTGTGTCGGTGCTGGTGTTCTGAGTGCCAGTGTAGAGTGTGTTCTACTGATGCCGGTGTAATGCCTTGCTAGTGCCATAGGATTGTAAGGTTTCCATCAATGACAAAACCTTCAATCACCTTCAATGTCTCATTGGAGTGTGCATATGCCAACATGAACAACTTATACGTTGTGTACTAATGGAAACTTTTATTTAATAAAATGGTATATGCATGGTAGTCTTTAATAAGTTTTTGCTTGAATTTGGTTGTACAGTGCTTTTGTATCTCCTCCATCCCTAAAAAGGAGAACAATATGGGTGGAAATATGTAGAGCGGTCATACTTGCAAAACTTTCTTAAATATAATAACAACACTTGTGTGTCTTTCAATGTAGAGAATGTGTCATAGACTTGTGGATTTTGTTTTTGTTTTGATGGATATAGGTAGAGTGACAATGCTCGCATTATATGCTTGAACTTGGTTTCATAGTATTGTAGTAACTAGAATCTCAAAATAACATGGAATATGTAAACAAAATGGTCAAAATTTTCATTTCCAAATGAAAATATTCAGAATGTTGATGTTTAAAAATTATTTTAATTTTTTTAAAATATTGCATTTATGTCTTCGAAACTCATTTTCTCTAGATTGGCATTATTATCTCAAGGATTAGTGTTGTAAGATTCCCTTTTTCTGTGTGAATGCCTATAATAATCAAGTTAAATTTGGTACTTTTCTCCGTCCATTTTGGAGGAGCTGATGCTATTATGCCATGTGTTGTCATTGGAGTATGTATTTTATGTCATTAGAGGTTTCTGCAAACAATGGACTTGCAGTAGTTGCCATACTGTGCTTTTTTTCACTCCCATTTTTGTAGATTAGTAATATGAAATATCAAGCCAAGAGTTAACATCTTGAGCATTTTGCTTTAATCAATTCAGATTTTGATGTTTTCTACCTTTTTTTGGTGGCCAGTGGCAAATAATGTGAGCTTTTGAATTGTTGTTGACATGTTATTGCATTTTTTCTTGAATTTGGTTGTGTAGAACACCTTTTCCTCAGAGTAACATTGAAAATATGAACAATTAGTGTGGAATTTTCTATTTATACTAAGAATTTGGCTATGTCGAACATGTTTTGCTCACAGTAACATGGAAAATGTGAAGAATTACTGTAAAAATTTCTATTTTACATTGAGATACATATAGATGCAAGAGTTTATCCAACTTAATTAGCATCTTGCATTTTTTAAATGAATATGTTTGTGTAGTCCTATTCATTCATGCCTATAGGACATAAAATATGAACTTTATGAACATTCTCTTCAAACCAATTTTTCTAAAGCCATAGATCATCTTACATTTCTTTATGCTCGACTTTGGATGGATCTCTTTAAAAACAAATTGAATGGTTTTTTCCTTTTCTTTTTGGACTGTAATTTTAAGATAAAAAGGGAAAAGTTACAGCATATGTAGGCATCATGAATTTGTGCTACACCCACCTAGAAGAAAGCAAGATGTAAATTTTGGTGCATATGCAGATGTATGCATGATTTTGTGGTTCAAGAAAGTGCAGTACTTGCCGTTTGGGAGATTTACCAGTTTAACCTTGGTTTTCCCTACCATACTTGCCTCCTTACCATTTTTCATCTTCAATAAAAATTAAAGGTGATCCAAGAGACTAGATCTGAAAGATTCTTGAATCAAACATAGACATGCCAATGATTCATTATCTTTTGGTGTAATGTTAAAAATATTGGATATTAAATCAATGAGTGTGGGTATTAAATTAACAAATGCTATCACAACCATTGGAACATGCTCAACTACTGAATATTTTCTCCTATTTCCTTAAGTTTGATATAAGAACAAGAACACCACATTGTAAATCAATTTATATTTTCAATGTATGAATGCAAAATATTTGTAACAAAAAGTTTCTTCTCACTGTCATTTTTATTTCTGCTACCTTTTCTCTCTATTTAATTTTGTATTCTCCTCTACCTCTATCCATCATTAATAAATCCAACATAGACATTCCAATGGGAGACATAACTGGTAAATAATCGAGTGTGAGGCATCATGTAATTCAGGTGGGCATTCTCACCAAATATAGCTTATTGACTAATTATGAAGGTACTTTGAAAGTAGAAAATCTAAACTGTTTTATGAGACAAGGTTGAATAAAAGTGTGAACTTTTTTTTCAAGATCTACTATAAAAGTCTCATGGTTGGGTGTGGATGTTACTACATTGTGGTTACTCTTGGTATCATAGCTAATTTGGTCCTACATATATTACAAAAATCTATTTCATTTCATTTAGCCATGTTGATGTCATGTGCTACCCACACATTATAAAAGAAAAAATTGTTGATGGCTTGCATCATAGTTTGAGTCCATGTACCCCAAAGATACTTTCATAGTCACACTTAAAATCATGTAACAACAACTCATATGAGCTATGAAGAATTGTAAGATTGTTTCACCATAAATACATGTATCAATATTATTTATTTTCTAGGATTGTACATGATAAATATGCATAATCACTATGTTGTGCACCATGCTTGATATAATGGACCCATCATCAAATACACACTATGATAATCAAGCTTTTAATTTAATTTGAGGCATGCGAAGAGAGTTAAATTTGCATGATACACCTATATGTGAATTAAGACTATGAATTGTATTAATACTTACATATTAGCATGAATAATTGAATCATTGACAAAATAAAACATATTATTAAAGAGTATTAAATCAATTGAGATGAACCAAAATAAATAACTTATAACAGAGTTTCAAGAGAAGTGTCAATCAAGAACAAGTGTTTTTAAAATAAATTCATTATATTGGTCACAAAGGATATGAAAGAATAAGATGGTGCAAAGCCATAAAAAATACCAAAGTTTATTAAAAATGAAGTGGTCACAAGGACCTTTTTAGCAATACTTTAGAGAAATAGAAATTTGGCTAGACATGGTACATCACCATTCGATATGCAATTTGAACTATGGGTAAATATACCCATTTAATCAAAATATGTTATGATCAAAATAACATCTTGTCCAGTTTGTTGATCCCATTCACAAGTTTTCCATGCTATAATAAGATTGTCAAGAATAAACCTTCCAACAATAAAACCAGATTGCTCAGTTCTAACAATTTCTTGCATAACAGACTTGATCTATATGGCCAAAGCCTTAGCAATGATTTTATAAGAAGTATTAAGAAGAGTAATAGGCCACCAACAGGAAATAGTATCCTCTCTTTTTACTTTGGTGAGAAGATTGATTATGCCACCATTAATAATAGATCCTAAAGATCATTTCTTAAGGCCTCTAAGTATAAGCAATAAAATTCATCCTTAATATGCTACCACATAGCAAGGTAGAATTCGATAGGAATCCCATCGCAATGTGGACTTTTTCTAGGGGCCATAGAGAAGAGAGCATTTTCTAGCTCCTCCAAATAAAGGATTCTATCTAGATAATGGTTTTATTTAGGATCTATTTTCTTAGGAATATAATCCTTAACCATGTCTTCAAGGGTTTGTTGAATGTCTTGCCATTGATAATCCTTGAACAAATTTTCATAAAAGCATTTGAAAAGCTGACAAATATCTAAAGGATCATGGTGAAGAACATCAAATTCATCTCTACTAGCACCAATATTTTCCTTGTTGTGTTTATAGTTCAGATAATTAAGAAAATATTCAGTGCCCATATTTCCTTCTTTTATCCAATGCAGCCTAGCCCTGACTTTAGCCCCTTGTCCTTTGTAACAATCAATTTTATGTAGATGAGCTTCAAAAATTGCAAGCAATGTTTGAATCCAAATATTATTAGGATCTTCATTGAGGAGTTTCCTGTCATGAACAAGTTTGCCTTGAAGAGATTTTTCCTTTCGTTTATGTTGTCGAGCCATTTGTTTACCAAATGAGCATAAGAAAGAGGTGCATTGAGAAATTGCAGCACACCACCAATTAATCCATGAAACTTCTTCATGTGACTTAGGAAGAGAATTCCAAATCTCCTCAAGGGAAGCTAAACAAACAGGGTTTTTTAAGTGGGAAACATTGCGCTTGAAGGGGAGAGAATTTTCAATATTAAGATTTGGAGATAAGATAATGCTGCAAACAATAGGGTAATGATCAGATAGGGTAGTAGAGAGGTCCACATTAATACACAAACCCAATTGATCATAAAACCAATGGCAACGTAGGAGAGATATAAAATCTATCCAATCTACTTAGTTTTGTATCACCTCCCATTCTGCAATTAGACCAAGTATACCAATTATTAGAATTGCTAGAGAGTTTATCATGAATAAGATCAATTACTCTCAATGAATTTTAGAAAAATAGCCAACCATTAAATTCATCCTTGCTAAGATTTGAATGTTTTGACTTGCTGCAATCTTGAGAATGCTCAACCATGTTAAAGTCACCCCCAAGAACCCAATCAACAATTGGTAAATTATTGGACATCATATTCTAAAGTTATGTTCGAGCTTTAGTACAGTTGGGGGCATAAATAGAACAAAATCCAATGAGTTGTCCATTAATAAAGGTGAGGACCCAAATACAATAGTGAGAATGGTCCTCACCCTCATCAATGACATATTTAGAGATCGATGGTCCAACCCCTATAACAACACCACCTTTACCATTAGTATACGAGGTATGGAAAAAGGTAGCATCTCTCCAAACATTGCATAAAGAAACTTCAAGTCTTATGCTACTAAGCTTAACATCATAAAGAAAGATAACATTTGGCTTTGATTTCATAACAACCTCTTTAAATTTAAATTTGCGGTGATGGAGTGAAATCCATTTGACATTCCAAGAAAAGATCCTATAGTTCATGGTGAGGAGTGGAAGAAGCATCCTTTTGAGTCAAGACATTTAAATTATTGTCAAGATCGAGCTCACTATCTTTAAGGCCAGTGGAGGAGGGACTAGACGTATGACGAGAAGAAGGAGGAGAAATGACATCAGCCATGGATTCACTATCCCTTTTAACAGAGGAAGGGGATCTAGATCTGGGCCGAGAAGGGGAAGAAGAATCATGAGGTTGAGGAGAAGAATGGTGAGAGGGGAAGATAGACTCAATGACAGGGGGATTGGGAGATGGGGGGGGGGAAGGAGAGGAGTTAGAGATGAAGGTTGAGGAGAATGACAAGGAGAAGGAGCGGAAGGTTCTTTCCGCTTCTTGGACCAATCTCCACCCATCTGACATGATGACATATTTTAAAAAGGAAGAATGAGGAGATGGATTTGGTGAAGAAGGAAGAGGAGATTGGAAAGAAGCAAGGGGGGAGTAGCAGGTTGAACAATGGATGAAGAATCATTCAAAGGGGGCCAAACTGACCTGTTCTTTCTGATAGGGCATTCATGAATTGAATGACCTTCTTTATTGTAGTAAAAACATGTGTTGGGCTTGTTTAGATAGACAATTGGCTAATAAATTTCAAAACCTGCTCCAAATAATTTAATATTTTCTGGTAAAGGCTTAGTCAAGTCTATTTCTACATAGGCCCTTGGATGCACTTGCAAACTTGAAAATTTATCAGAATTAAGCTTGCACCAAACAAAACATCCTAGTTAGGCCACAATGTTTTTTAAAAATGGCCTGAAAGATAAGTTGAGATAAGGAAGCTCTACCCACATGGGATAATGAGAGTGAGAAGGCCCTTTAGGGTGGAAATTAAAAGTGCCAGGCTTGTAAGTAATATATTTGTCCACAAATGATACAAGTATTGTATTGTAAAACCACCTGGGCATGGTCTAAATATTTAAACATACTTGAAACTTATCCCTTTCCAAGATCTCGTGCAAATTCAATCTCCCATCCCCAATTCTCCCAATTTACCCGAGCCCATTTATAAAACTCAGATTCAACAGGAATGCCCTTTAAAAAAAATAAGATAATAGTACGATTTTGATGCTAAAAAATGACATCTACAATATCAGCTGGGAACTGCATTTCTAGGGTTTTACCAATATTGAAGGGTGGCTAATCTTTTGGCATCATTTCTTTTGCTCCATCACCCATTTCAACTCCATTCTTTTCAGAGCCGGTTTGAACTACATCACCATTGGCAACTTTAGCATTCTTTTCTTCATCTTTTTCATCTGCCTCTGAAATGGAGAGCTCCCCAACTTGTCTAGCCACTGATTTTAGATGCATGGTGGCGCTAGGGCTTGAGGAGAATGCTCCAGAAGGTCGATGTGCTTCGTTCGCTAGGGATCCTGTAATCGCAGAGCCTTGTCGCTTTCATTATCAATTTAGGGATGTTATGTGTCACTTATTAACATTTATGTTTAGATTTTTATTAAAACTATTTTTTTGGAGGGAAAATGATTTTTTTTTACTTGTTTTTTATATCACTACACATAGTATAGAAGACAATGGTGTTATATTCATGAGACCACCATATTTTGTAGCTTAAATTTTTAAGTTGCACTCCACTACAAAATTCATGGGACTAGCAGCTTTAAAATTTTTTCAAAAAATCTCAACAAGTATAGCTCTATTTTTTAGGAAGCCCCCCTCCATGGGACCCAGCCTTAGGGTGGGGTCCCGTGAGGGGGGCTAAAGGATCTAATTTTAAGGAGTGGGATGTCCCATGAAGTAAAAAAATAAAATCGTACAATATTAATTGGAATCCTTTCTTGAAAAATAGGGAAAATAGCAGCTCCTACTTTTTAGGGCTGCAAGTTTAAGTTGGTGGAAAAGGTGGGGGCCTAGAAATTGTCCCACTAGCTTAAGCTTTTTTCTCAACCCTTCAAAATATAAAAATCCAAACACTAAACACAACGATCAATTATAATAACATTTAGCTTCTTTAACTCAACCCTCAACCCTCAACCCTCAACCCATATTGTACAACAACATACCTAAAGACTAGTAACCCTAAACCCATAAATTAAGAAATTGAATATTTGAAAATAGAAGTTGCAAACCTAGAAGCATATAGTAGACAATGGGTTAGGCAGGTAAACATGAGATGGTGGACTAGCGTGTTGGATGGGTTTAAACAAAATAAGAAGCATGGAGTGCAAGACAAAGTATATGCTATCCAGCCGTAATCATCGGAAGAAAAACTCATATATTTCCTATGCACAGAGAAACTCAGTCAAAAGTGAAAGAAAAATCAACGTCAGAGTCCAGAAGTCTAGTATTTTGTGGAAAAGTGACAGAAGAAAAATCGCACGCTGAAAATACGGCCAGTTCAATGAACATCACCACAAAAAAGTCTGGTATTGTGTGGAAATTTGATACGCGAAAAAAAATCTGACATCTAGAAGAAATTTAATAGGAACTTTGTCATCTTATAACAAATTTTATAGAAAATTGGTCAAAGAAAAAGTTAAATTGAAAAAGTTTCAATCATTTTAATGAAAATCATCAATAACAGGAAAAGAATCAAATCATTAAAATTTACTCATTTCTTTATTACGCCGAAGGGACAAGCTTCTTTTGTCTATTAACTGTGCAGGGTTGTAGGTAGATAGTGCAAGATGATTGCACTGTCTACAACAACCGTTGATGGGACAGTAAAATGTATGTTTGTCCACTCATTCTGCCATTCAAAGTGCGTCATTATGGTTCTCAAACCCTTAACTTTCTGTAGTCTGAGCGTGTTCTTGCTTGTGGCACTTGGTCATTTATAGTCCACCGTTCTGTGTCTCTCAGATGATTGAATAGATTAAAGGCTGGGGAAAACTAATTCCAAGCGCATCATAAATACCCCTGTAGCCATTCTATATAAAGTAGCCATTCTGGAGTCTTTTACTTGTCCCTATTTTAGGGTGCCTGTTGGTGGTAAAGCTAATTTAGTCTTCGCCGATTTGATATTTTGCAACTCAACAATCAAATGTAAAATTGAATTTGATGGTTCTAAAAAATTATTTGGGTACCATGATCGACCTTTCACTTCCAGTGTAAGTGAAAGTGTATATGAGGAATGGTAGCAGACGACGTAACATATAAGCCATTTTCACCAGAGTCTTGAACAAAGGAATTTTCCTGACCTTATTATTCTAGTCAATGGCTTCTTCTTTAGCTATGGTCTGGGTAGTTAGAAATGAATCTTTTGATTCCAACTAATAATATTTCATATTAGTCAAAGTGATGTCTAATGGATGGTATGTGTATGTGAAATGATCTTGTTATGTCGAAGGTGTCTCTTATATGAGATGGACATACTATTTTTTAAAATCAACGGTCCAAAACTTAACAGAGGCATGCAAGACAATTATAGTGTTTTGAACCATTAGATCTTGCCCTATTTTGTCCACCGTTCACTGAATTCAAACTTATTTCCAAGGACTTGCAACTTGTGCTCAGACGGTACTATCACCAGTAGATTGTCTTGTTATCATTTTAATCGCCTGTCTTCCCCATTCACATTTCCTTGAAAGACTCATTGCAAGCACATGTGTGAATGTTGTCTGTAGTCATAGGATCTTTTTTTGCTGGTTTTTTTACTTTGTTGAGCAACTTCATTTCATTGATGATGTCCTTAACTTTCTGTGCTTCTCTTTTTGAACATAATCCAAAAGCACAGAATGGCTTAAACTTCACACACTAAGCTTATATTTCTACACTTAAAAGTGTTAAACACTTAAGAGTTGACTAACATTTTTCTAAGCTTAATATGTTTCTTAATGTATATGGTCACACTAAGAGTACACTTCTACGCTTAAAAATGTTAAACACTCAAAATTGACTAACATTCTCTAGACTTGATTTGTTGCTTAGTGTGTGTGATTTAAGGCTACCCCACAAGCACAATATATGTCTATAGCCCTGATATTTTTAAATTTTTTACTAAATATAATAACACTCTTTCACTATGCGACATTATCTCATTGCTCTGAATTGGATAAACATGATGGGGATGAATTCCATAAACAAAAACAAATGCCAAATAATTCTACCCATACAAGCGATGAGAACTTAGAAAGATACTTCAACTCATAGATTGATAGCACTTTTAATACTCTGTTAAGAAAGGATGAAAACTACTATATGATGGCAACATTATTTCACAACAACATACACAAATTGTTAAGACAAAAAATTCAGAAATGTAACTAGTTTCACAGATGTAGAATAGATTTAGCAACACAAAAGTTATACAATATAATAATATAGTTAATTTAATTCAAGTATAGTAGCTTTTTTATATATTTTGTATAATATCAACATTAAGTCTTTCCTTTGAATCTTCTATAGATTGTTTTATTCTTTTGAAATTGAGGATAAATGAACTTAAGCTCCTCCTCTTCTCAGCATAATCCCTAATCAATGTTTGTGAACATAACATTTTTTTAAATCTTTGATTATGAGTTCTTTTATCTTCAATTTCAATCTTTGTCACAACTTCAACCTAATACATAGATTAATGGACTAAAATATCATTTGATAATAGTTCCTCCTCCAAGAAACTTTGTAATTCTTTTTTTTATTATTATTATATTATCTTATACATATTAATATATTTCGATCACCATCTCTACCTATTAATCCCCTTTTTTATATCTAATTATCTCTCCCTCTCACTCTTATTCTCTATCTCTCTTACTCCAAGTTTCTCTATATCTATTTCCTTCTATCTATCCACCCCCCCCCCCTCTCTCTCTCTCTCTCTCTCTCTCTCTCTCTCTCTCTCTCTCTCTCTCTCTCTCTATATATATATATATATATATATATATATATATATATATATATATATCTTCCTCCTTAAATCTTCTCTCTAACTCTCCCTCTTTATCTCCTTATCTATCTATTTTGATTTCTTCCTCTACCTATCTTTGTCTCTCTATATATCACACTACCACTTCCTCTCTCCTCCTATATTAATCTCCATTTTTACCTCTCTCTCTCCCCCTCTATTTCTAGAGATTTCTTTTTCTATCTATCCATCAACCTCTCTCCCTCTTTCTTATTCCATCTTTCTATACCTTTATATCTATATCTCTTTTCCTCTTTATCTCTCTCCATATTTCTTCATCCATCTCTCCCTCTACCTTTATCTCATAATATCTCCATCTCTCTCCCCCTATATAATTCCCTCTATCTAATTCCATATATCACTCCCTATCTCTATCTTTATCTTCCTATCTCTTGCTCTCTCATTATCTCTCACTCTCTCTCCCTCTATATTTATCCTTTTCATCTCCATATAGCCCTCTCTCATCTCCATCTCCATCTCCATCTCCATCTCCATCTTCCTCTCTATTTCTATCCCCTCTCTCTATCTCTTTATCCCTCATTCTTTCTCCTTCCCATATCTCTCCATCTTTCTATACCTATATCTCCCTCTCCATGTCTTGCAATTACAAACATAACATGAGTCTTTTAGTAGTGGAAGCTAATTATAATCCTATTTCAAATGTTCTTCCAATTGGCCTCATGTACTACATAAATGTATGCAAAAATCAGACCAAAATCTTTGCTACTTGATCTTCCACACCTCTTTGGTGTACCCATTGCACACCAAGGTGCAATTTCTAGTTATTATTATATTTTTATCATTAGCCGATAGGCTATTATAGGTTAAAAAGACTATTGGGTTTGCATGATGTCTCACACCGGTTTTATTTTACTCACCAGTCTCACAAATGAAACACTAAATTTATTAATTGAGGTCGGGTGATTTAGTTTGATAGTTTACATAGTGGACAATTCAAGGTGCTAGATATCAAATAGGGTGACCAATTATAGGTAGGACAAGGCTTGTAGATGTTACAAAGTTTTATGATTTAATTTTTAAAAATGCATTCATAATAAAACAAAAATAGCTAAAGAAAATCGATTTTTTTTCATAAAGTACAATATGCATGTCCAATGCTTTATTTTATATCGTTTTAATGATTCATGCCCAGCACATGTGCCTCAAAATATTTTTTGATTAGAGGTTTGTCTTAAAAATATATATTGAATCAGTTTAAATAAATATATAATAATCAATGTTTAAATAGTAAATTATGACATTATATATTATATTTTGATTCTTAATAATTAAATATATTAAATTTAAATTACTTTTTATTTTTTTGATGCATAAAAAATGTTTAAACTGTTGTTTTTTAATAAATATTTTTGTCAAGCAAAATAATTGACAGATAAGTTATATAAATTAAAATAATAATTTAATTTTATAAAATATAAAAGCATGTAAGTTACTATTCATTTTAAGAATATATTTTTTTCCTTATTTGAATTTCATTTTGTGTTTCACCTATTTATATTTATAGTTTTAAAAAAAAAAATTTATTTTAATTTTTAAAATTTAAAATATTTAGGGTGAATCTAAAATTGAAAATTTTAATGCAAAAATGTTTTGGGCCACTTTTTAGGGTAGGGGGTTGGTTTGTAAAAATTAAAATTGTATACATTATTAATTTTTAAGCATATTTTAAAATTCTTGGTAACATATAATTTATTTGTGTTTTATAATAACATATAAAAATAGACACAAATCGTTTTATAAAGGGTTTCTGGATTTAGACCCAACTCCCTATCCGATCTCAAAATTTCCCTCTTCTCAATCAAAACCTAGAATGAATCCTGAGGTAGACATCCGTTTCAATATGGAGAAAGGAGGGTTTGTGATCAAGGAAATCTCTTTGCCGACTAGGCAACCTAGTGAGGTTGAAGAGGGGGAAATTATACTAGACAAGAGCAGGGATGAAAGGATGCCCCCTCTTCTCTTCACACCATAGAGGATATTCCATTTGATAAGCTAGGTAGGGCTTCTTATCTAGAGGTACCCCTTTTCAAGAAGGGAGATCTTATACCTACTTCTAAGGATGGGAAGGGTGGGGAGAAAGAAGCCCTTCCTCTTTCCCCTGATCAGGTAACTAGTGTGGATGGATAGAGCAACTCTAATGGCTCTCACCAATAGGGGGAAGGCTCCATTAGATTGGAAAGAGACGATCAAGCCCACAAAGAGAAGAGGTAATTTGCATTATAAACTATTTATGTGACTCAGTTACTGAGGAAATCATAGAGAAACTCTTGGATGAAATAGTAGACAAGGATGAGCTCGATCTTTAGAAAAAGTTGCTTAGAAAAGAGATTTTGGGCTCGTCTCCCCCCCTATGGTCTCAGATATGGAGAAACATTTTTTAGATTTAGACAACAAGGAAAATGAAACCTTGGGAATCGAACTAGGGGCAAATGACAAATCAACTATGGATTGTGACAAGCTCTACAAAAAGAGAGGCAAGAAATCCTTATCTAAGCTTAGAGCTAATGATGGTACTATGGAAGGTCGAGTTAAACTCATAGACATGTTTCATGCAGGGAAGGGGAAGTTCCTTCCCAATGCATCATGAAAGTAGTTTCATGGAATGTTAGGGGCTTAAATTCCCCTAACAAACGAAGGATAGTCAAACGCTGCATATCCTCTTACAGTCC
This sequence comes from Cryptomeria japonica, assembly GCF_030272615.1. Taxonomy (NCBI): domain Eukaryota; kingdom Viridiplantae; phylum Streptophyta; class Pinopsida; order Cupressales; family Cupressaceae; genus Cryptomeria; species Cryptomeria japonica. The sequence goes on along the minus strand of NW_026728851.1, from coordinate 243,245 downwards.
AAAACTAGCTCTATTACAAGAGACCAAATTAGGGAATGAGGATTTAGCATCCTTTGGTAAACAATTAGGCTTTAGAATGATTAAAGGGGCTCCAACCAATGGGGCCTCTGGAGGACTTTCTATAATTTGGGACCCACAAAATATCATCTTCTCACTTATGGAATCACATTGCAATTGGATGAGTGGGAGGGTTACCATCTTGAAACATTATCTAGATCTTGTCATTATTAATGTGTATGGGCCAATCCTTAATGAGGATAAAAAGAGAGTTTGGGAGGAAACTGAGAATTTCTCAAGCAACCTCAATCAATTATGCATTTTAGGAGGTGAATTTAATGCAATTTTGCATTATCATGAGAAACAAGGAGGCTTAGGTAAAAATTCTCATGCTTCTCTTGATTTTGTAGATTGGATCCATCATCGTGGCATGATAGAGATCAACATGGTAAAGGAAGCCTTCACCTGGAATAACCAAAAGTTAGGTTTTAGTAAAATTGCAGAGAAACTTGATAGATTCTTTGTAATGGGCAGTCTCATCAACTTTTCCTATACCTTGGAAGCCTCTATTCTACCTTTCTCAGGATCGGATCATTTCCCAATCCAACTTGGCATTATGGGAAAAGTTGGCCCCAAAATATGTCCTTTTAAATTTGAGAATATGTGGCTAAAGGATGACAATATCCTCAAGCTTCTAAAGGAATGGTGGAATGTGGCTGAGGTTTTTGGGTTTGGGATCTATAAGGTTGTCAACAAACTTAAGATTATTAAGCAAAAACTCATCCATTGGAATAAGGAGCACTTTGGCAATATTTTTGACAAAAAGGCCCAAGTGGAAGCTAAGTTAGCAGAGGTTAAGGAGAAAGTGATGAGACATTGGATGGATGAGGCCCTTCTTCTGAGAGAAAAGAAACTCCTTTCGGATCATGAATCTATTCTTGCTAAAGAAGAAGTATTTTGGAAGCAAAAATCTAGGTATACATGGTTGGAGGAGGGTGACAAGAACACCAAATTCTTCCACAATAGTGTGAGGTTGAGAAGAGTCATCAACCATATCTCCAAGATCAAGTTGAGTGATGGCTTTGAGGTGGCTAACCCTAAAATCATTGCAAAGGAGGCTATAGATTTATTTTCTCTTATTCTCAACTCTGACTAGAGCCCTCATGGCTCTGTCCAGGATGAGTTTATTAAGTGTATCCCAAAGATTCTAAGTAAGGACCAAACTGATACCCTGATTGCTAAATTTTCTTGAGCAAAAGTAGAAGTAGCTCTTATGTAGATGAGTCCAGACAAATCCCCCAGGCCGAATGGCTTTCTGATCAATTTCTTTCAAAAATGCTAGCCCTTCTTAGGTGTGGAAGTGATGAAATCTATTGAAGGTATGAGGAACTTAGGCAATATCCTCAAGGAAATCAATAACACTTTTCTATCCCTTATCCCAAAAAAGGATAAACCTGAGCATTTTGATGAGTTTCAACGATAGCCTTGTGCAACACTATCTATAATCTTTTTTCTAAAACTCTAGCTAATAGGCTTCAAAAACTCCTTCCCCCTCTGATTAGTGAGGAACAGACAAGTTTTTTTCAAGGAAGATCTATTTATGATGGGTTTATTATAGCCCAGGAGGCCATCCACTTTGTCCAGAAGAATGGAACTCCTAGTATGCTCTTAAAGTTAGACATTAGGAAAGCATATGACAAGGTGAATTGGAGACTTTTATGTATATTCTTAGAAGCCTTTGGATTCCCCTCTGCTTGGATTAATTTGATTTTTTAATGTATCTCTACCCCTAAATTCTCAGTGCAGGTTAATGGTACCCCTGAAGGTTTTTTTAGCTCCTCTAGGGGTTTAAGGCAAGGAGATCCCTTATCCCCTTTTCTCTTCATCATTATGGCATAATCCTTGGGGAGAATGATTTCCAAAGCTAGGGAAAACAATCAAATTGTAGGAATTAGGATTACTAGCAACCTTGACCCTACAATGCATCAACAATTTGTGGATTATACTATGTTATATGGGCTTGGTGATTTAGGGGAAGCTTGGGCTTTTAAGTAGATCCTGGATTCTTACTCTAAGGCTTCAGGTCAAGAAATCAATCCAGCTAAATCTGAAGTCTTCTTTTTCAACACTAAGTTAAGCTTACAACATGACATATGTGGCATTTTGAATTTCAACTTAGGAAGTCTCCCCTATAAGTATCTAGGTCTGCCCCTGGACAAGGGCTCTGGGTCATCAAATCTGTGGGATGGAGCAGTAGATAAGATTAGAATTAGGGTAGCAACCTGGAAGGGTAAGTGACTATCCTCTGTGGGTAGAGCTACTCTGGTCAAAGTGGTTTTGGATACTATTCCCATCTATCAACTATCATGTATTAACCTGCCCCAGTCCAAAAAGGAATTTCTGAATAGACATCTAAGATCTTTCTTTTGGCAAGGGATGGAAGAGAAGAAACAGATCTCCCTTATGGCCTAGGATAAGATCTGCAAGCCCAAGTCGTCAGGGGGTATTGGGATTAAGAATATTAAGGATCGGAGCAGGGCATTGGGGACCAAATTAGTATGAAGAATGTTTAGATATCCTCATCTCAAGTGGGCTCAAATCCTTTACCATAAATATCTCTAAGGTAGGGACCATATGAGCCTCTTTAGGGACTCATCCCCTCTGAGAGGCTTGCGTATCTTAAACTTTATGCTAGATTGTAGTAAAATCATCTTAGACAAATTATCTTGGAATCTGGGCAAGGGTGATAAAGCCCTTTTTCAGTCTGACTCCTGGGGAGGTTTCCTAGTCCTTCAACAGAAAAACTAATCTGGAAACATCTAGAGTAGTGCTAGAATCCATCTAGGGGAGGTATGTTAAGGATTACATCTCGCCTATTGAGGGAGATCTAGCCAAAGGATGTTCTTGTAGATCCCTTGATTAGGTGGACATCCCTGCAAGGGAGAAATTGTTGCTTCAAGAAATCCTTAAAAAGAGGATGGTCACTTTCAACTTATGGTTAGATACTTTTGTCTGGAATGGATCAAAATTGGGAGAATACACCTCAAAAGATGGTTATAATCTCCTCCTGAGCAAGAAGCTCTCCTCTTCCACTTCTATCCCTCTAGCCCTGTGTTGGGATAAGATGTGTTTACCAAAAGAAGGATTATTCTCATGAGTTTCTCTCTAGAATAAGATTTTAATAGCAGATAGATTCAGAAAGATGGGCTATGAAGGCCCTAGCAGATGTCCTTTATGTAAAGAGGCTGAAGAAGATAAAGATCACATCCTTATTAATTGTAGTTATACCTCAAAGTGTTGTCTATGGTTGTGCAACAAATTAGGATGGTACTCGGTCTTTCCCAATACCATCCTTGGGATGTTTCAGGCATGGCCAACCCTTTTCAAGAGCTCCCTATATGGTGGGCTCTAGAAACTAGCCCCTTCCTTGGTTATCTGGGAACTTTGGAAGGAACATAATAGGAGACTCTTTAAAGAGAAGAAGATAGAGTGGACCCTTCTGGTGAATAAAATAGAAACCTCAATTATAGAGACTCTAAATAGTATAACTTCTAGATTTCCTAGTAATCTCTCAGAGATGACCTACTGGGATGAGAAGATGAGGGGATGATGGTTTGGTTTGAAGATCCGTCCCTTTGTTGGAGATAGTGATTCTAACAAACAAGAGTTGGGAAAGGCCTACAATTAGAGGGCTCCAAAGAAGGGTTGGGTCAAGCTAAACTTTGATGGAGCCTCCCATGGGAACCCAGGTCCTGTAGGTATTGGGTGTTGTTTGCATGATGAAGGTGGTAGGGAACTTGCTAGGCTAGCCAACCCTATAGGGTTTGAATCCAATAACAAAGCTGAAATATTAGCCCTAACTAAAGGTCTCCTTCTTTGTCAAAATAGGGGTATTGACAAATTGGCCATATAAGGAGACTCGACCATTATTATCAATGGCCTTATAAAATGTTATCTACCTGATTGGAAGTTGAATGCGCTCTTGTCTAGAGTTCTTGGTCTCCCTCAAGATTTCAAGAAAATGACCTTCAACCATATCTATAGAGAGGCAAACTCTAGAGTAGATGAATTAGCTAAGGTAGGAGATGATGGGCAATTCATTAGTTAGGAGGGATTCCTCCTCCTTTGCTTTAGCTAATGGGCTGGTTATCCTAGGCTTCTGGTCTTGTTTAGCTTGGCTAGGGGTTCCCCCAGGGTCTTTTACTTTTTCTTTTCCTTGATTATGGCCTTCCCCTTCTTCTGAAGAAGGTTAGTCTCTACTACCTTTGGGGGCTAATCCTAGATCGAAGATGGTAGAATCTGTTCCTAACATTGCTCTAAGCTTGGGTAGTTTAGCGAGCCTATCTCAAATCTCTCAAAATATTTTTATGGATCTCTGGTCTTTTTCATGGAGAGATTATTTTAATATATTTCCTTTAGATCTTCTCTTAGAGCCTCATGAGATCTTACATCTATAGGTATACATATGCATATGTATATAGACATGCATATATTAATAAACATATATATAGATAGATACATAGATGTATATGTATTAATATTCATATAGATATATTGTGTACCAATAGGAATAAGAGATTATGGAACTTTAAGAGTTAGAATTATCTATTAATTGATTTTATAGTCTATATGTATTTAAAGTGATGATTTAGACCATATTTATCTCTAGCTTTTAGCCATAATATAGAGGCAACCAATATCTTTTCGGGACATCTTTTGTCAGCAATGCCCCTTGATTAATGCCAACTCGGTGGCATACTTGTGGTGTTGATGTGACTTCCCTTACCGCAAATGCCAACAATTTCTAAGTAGCCCACTCATATAGAGGCGGTGGTATTTATTACCTTGATCCCAACAATTGTTTCAATTGCACTTGGGCCCTTCGATCTCTAACATCCTTTAGTGTTTATCGTCCCTTAGGAAAGATGAGTTGTATTTCCTGGAGCCTTGTAATTATAGCTCTATTTAAGTTATGAATTGTTCGAGCTCTAGGCTATATAATATTCTTACAGCTCCTATGGATACTCTGCTAAGATTAATAGGGCTCAAGCGGCAAATGGCTTTTGTAGGAGAAATTAAGGAGGAGAGATTGAAAGGTATCCTAGTCTTTCTAAACCCCTTGGTCATTAGAGCGGTCTTGAAAATCCTCAGGGATGATTATATTATGAATGAAGACCGCACCAGAGCCAATTCAGACATTGCCACAATGTTCTTGGTAGAGGCCATGTATTTTGAGAGTGACAGGAATGGGGTAATGAAACTTTGTAAAAAGGTCTTCAAGAAGGAACTGCTTGGATAATTAGATTGAGTGATGGTTAATATTGACGAGGAGGTCACTGCTCCGAAGCCTCATGACTATGATATTCTCATCCGGGTGAACAATCAAGTGCCTAGATACCCAATTCTGTCAAATGAGGATCTGATAGCCTTTGAAGCGTACAACCCAATTAGGTGAAGGAATCTCTTCTTCCTCATGTGGCTTTTGCAAGTTAGGAGACCAACATGCAACAGGTGGTTGGCCAACTATCTAGAAGTAGAGAATATTGAAGTTGTTCTGGATGAAATAGAAATCACCCCATCCCTTGTTTCCTCCCCTGCTAATTTGCTAGCCTGCTCTGAAGAAAAGGCACCAGAGGAGTAGGTAAGGAGATGTCGAGCTGGTTAGATGGGTTCGTTATGGTTTCATTCTTCCCACCTCTTTATGACTTTCAAGTGTTTATAGTTTGTTTTTAGACTAAAACCATTCGTATCTTTCTTTACACATATAGTTGCTTAGTTGGATTTTTACTCTAACTTTAGTATTGTTTCTATCCCTTAAGCCAGTTCATCCCTTCAGAGCTCGAACTTGGATTTTAGAAAGTGTTTATTGATTAAGTTTATAATGCTTATCGTCTTTACTTTCTGGTAGTATTTATTAACCTTGTCATTCCAAGGTTTTAATCGATGCTATCTTATTTTCTATCTGTATATATATATATATATATATATATATATATATATATATATATATAAAGTTATATTTATATACATATGTATACATATACATATATATGGGTATATAAAAGTAAGTATATATATTTATCTAGATATATAGAGTTATCTGCTTGGTTTCGTTTAAGTAGTGTTAGGCCTTTTCTTTCTTATGGATGATAATGGATGATTCAGTTAGGAGGCTACCTCTGACTTCATCTATAGGTTTCTATGCTGATTATGTGAGCTTCTATCTGTAATCAGGTTCAGGGTTATTTCTTCCTTTATCCTCTCTTGTGCAGGATGATTGTCTATGTTTTAAAGGTGGAAGCCATACTGATGTCTCTTTGTTGGCTATACTATGATTTTGGTTTCATAGACTCTTAACATTTCTTATCCGAGGATGTTGTAGATTAATAATGAAGGCTTGGCACCATTAGTTGTGTGTTATTTTTTGGGCTAACATCTCTTGGAGTGATTGATGTAGGACAAGTATGAAGGTTTTATGCAGGTTTGGTCATGATTTGCCTAGTAGTGCCTTCCCCTTGAAGGTTCTAGAGTTTTATTATCCATTCAGTGAGTCTCTTTTCATTGTTTGCTCATGTAAAGCTTTGTAGTGTTTTTTTGACACTGATCCTAGCCATAAGATCTTTTGCAGATCAAGGAAACATTTTGTAACCTTCTTCTGAGAGACTAGACTGAGGCAATAAAGGGTGAAGCAGACATCATTGTTAGGAATGAGCAGTTTTTTCAGAACTTCAAATTTCTCGATTGACATCTCTTTATCATATAGCTCAGCGTTGATGGGATTTCCCCAATGACTATTGTATATTGTTCTTATTCTTGTTATGTGTATCATTAGATTTTGATCCTCTAAAGGATCTGGGTGAGACGAGAGGTTTTCTTCCTCCATTCTTTCCTACCGGTGCCCACACCAAATGGAGTTTGTAATTACTTTCTTTAATTAATAAAATTTCTCAGGCTTCGGCCTTTTACCAATCAAAAAAAAAGAAGAAGACACAAATCATACCATGTTCTTTATTATTTTATATGATTTGAACAGTTATGTTTTCAATTATAGGTAAGAGTTCAATTATGTTATGCTTAAGATTAAGGATCGTTTGATATGATAAATATTAATGTGGGATAATATGAAATATTAAAATAGATTAAGCTAAATCATTAAATCTTATATTCTCCAATATCAAAATTATAATTGTATTGTTTTAGACCTTTTACCTACAAGTTTTGAGAATTTGTCAAATACTTGTAGTTATTTAATCCTCTAATAGTTGAACTCCAAGTTTTCTTGAACAAAGAAAATCTTTATTCTAAAACACCATTCATTCTATAGAAATCTAGTCCAGCAAGACAACATCAAAAATCAGGATTAACAATATTTACTCTAGTAAATTTCCATTGCATAATGTCAATTATATATTTCTACCTCATTCAACTTACTATCCAAAAAATTTATTTTGAAGAAATCATTTCTAATTATTATCACCATTATCCCTCAAATTGTTCAATTTATACCTTGAACACATCACTTACTAGCGTAACCATTGCACCTTTTTTTGGTGCAAGGGCATCTCTTTTGTGTATCTTTTATTTAATCAATAAATGCATTTTTCTATTAAATTTTTTTAATCATTTCAAAACATCAATATAAAAACATTAAAGAAAAAATTGACATACTTAAATTTCAATCATTTTAATAACATCAATCTCAAAAATTTGATAGAAAAAAGTAAAATATTAGAAAGTTATCAACCAAACTTTTCTATGGCCTCTAACAAAATATTTGTTAATTTCTATAACCTAGTTATAGATTAACTACTCAATAACTATCATAGAAAAGAAACAAGAATAATATTTACGTATCTAATTTTTAACAACAAATACTTCGGGTTAATTAACAGAATGAACATTGGAAGCAAATTTATATGAAACCAAACACAAACAAAATAATAGAACAACATAAATTTACTTAGGAATCCCCAATGTGGGGAAAACCTACAAATGTTGAATCTTTTATTCAACCTCAAGAGAAAAATTTCCTTCAAGAATACAATCCTAGTTTCTACAACAATCTTGAATATATAGCCCACTTGATGAAACATCAACATGTAAGAGAGGAGAAACTTTTCTCACATGACATGACTAAAGAGAAGCATTCCTTACATGATGCAAACTAGAACTTTCCTTACATGATACAAGAGAAAGAAAAATTGTCTCGCAAAACTAAGACCAACTCACATAAAACCCCTCTTGGTGTTAACCTCTCAACTCTAAGAAACATTCTATAATTTATAGAATAGAAAAAATTCTATTGCTGAACATTCAACTCGAGTTGAGAAACTTCCACATTGCACACTTTTCATGCTACATGAAATTTCACACTCCCTCTTATTGAGGAAGGTGTTTCACACAACACCCTAAATAATACAAAGTTACTCTTCATCAAGGCCTTAGTTAAGTTGCTTGTTATCTGTTTATCTGTAGGAATGTAATGTAACTTCATTGTCCCCTTCTCCACACAATCTCTGATGAAGTGGTACTTGATCTCAATATGCTTTGACTTGTCATGAAACATTGGATTCTCAAAGATTTTTATACAACTCTAATTATCATAGTAAATGACTATAGGATCTAGCTCCTGATCAAAGAACTCAGCTAGAAGTTTTTGAAGCCAAATAGCCTCACATGTAGCCATACTAGCTACCATATGCTCAACCTCCATAGAACTCAGTGCAATTGAATTTTGTTTCCTATTTTACCAAGAGATTGCTACTGATCCAAGTTGAAACAACACTCTAAAGTTCTCTTCCTTTCAGTTGTACTACCTTCCCAATCCACATCTATGAACCCCTCGAGCTTCACTCCATCTTGTTGAATGTACTTCAACCCAAAATCAATTTTTCCTTGGAGATACCTCGAAATGTCCTTCACAACTATCCAATGCACATATTTAGAATCTTTAATGTCCTAAAATTGCACCCATTGTAATTTTCAACTGCATTTGGGTCTTCGCCTTAGTGTTTGCACCCCTTGGCCTAATTAGAGACCTGGATATGCTTGTGCATAGTAAAACCACACTGCAAATCACCCTATCACCTTGTCTACACCTTGATCTGCCCCAAATTAGGGTAGGACCAAGGAATGGTGCCCTAAGATCCCTTAGAAACAGGGTGTGGCACCCTAGGATCCCTTATTGGGGACCTATCTTGAGGCCCTTCCCTTTGGCACATCTCAAATTCAAAGCAAGAAACCCCTCCTATGTTTGCTCAAGTTAGAAAATTAATCAATTACACCTACTAGCAAGTATATAAGAGGGATTTCCCCTCTCATTTGAACATACATGACATTCAATTAAGAATCTGAGAATTCAAGAGATCAAGCATTCAAGCATTCAAGAGCAATTGAGAATTTTTAGTCTTCCTTCAAGCCTTGGAGAAGAAATAAAAACAAGTTTTCAAGCATTGAAGAGGACATCAACATTCTACTTCATGACCCTAATTCCATGTGGAGGCAAGCAAAACTTCACAAGGAGGTATAAGAATTCAACATCCCCTCAAAGAGGAGTATTTCTAATTTTAGTCCTTTCATTTACATTATTTCAACCACTTGGTTAATTCCAAAATTGAGGTTTGATTTGAAGACAAGCCCCTATTCCAAACACATTTTCCTTTGTTTCTGTGTGTAGAAAATAGATACGAAGTTGTACTTTTGGAGTTAATCTTTGTTCATAGAGACAAAAAAACCCTTCTTGACACCCAAAATGTTTAGAGGGTCAATAGGAGGATGCCCATGTACTTGCACATGGTCATTGTAACTTTTGCCGAATTTCACAGGGCATCTTTGAATCATCTCAAACTTCTCAGATCCAGGTGCACAGTTGAATCTTGAATCTATAGCTCATTGTTTTTGCATACTTTTTCTTCATTTACAACACTTAGTCTTAATTCGACTTGTCAACTTACAAAAGAGGGTCATTTGCATTCAAATCACACCCAATTCACTTAGTATTCAATCCTTGCATCATTTAGGATTGGATCTAGTGAATTTAACCCCTCTTTTCAATGTAAAGTCCTTCCCAAGTGAAAAATGGACCTTGGTCATTCCCTCTTCTCCCAAGTTGCGAATTGGCTAAAGGTTCCCAATTTTCTGCTTTACAGGTTCCACTATAAACTGACTAAGTGAATTCACTACAAAAAAAATGTTTGGCCTTGTGTTGACCAAATACATAAGAGAGCTTATCAACTATCTATATAAAGTTGGGTCCACTACCTCTGATCTAGAAGCATCAATCTTCTTCCAGTTGACCACAAGTGGCATGGACATGGGATTGCATTCATCCATCCTAAATGGCTCCAAGATATCAATTATGTACTTCCCTTATCTAAGGAAGATCTCTCCTTCTTTTAGCCACAACTCCAAACCCAAAAAATAGCACATCAATCCCAATCCCTACATCTCAAACTTTCATGCAAGATCCTTCTTGTTGTGTGCTATGAGCTCATTTGAGCTTGTAAGAAACAAGCCATCAATATATAACACCAATATGAAAATATCACCCTTCACCTAAATATAGTACAGGTTTGGATCAACATCACTCTTGGTGAAGCCCACACTTTGCAAGTAACCATTAATATGTGCATACCATGGTTTGCGAGCTTTCTTGAGCCCATAGAGTGCTTTCTTCAACCTACACACATGGGAATCCCTCCCATGCATCTCAAAGCCTTATGGTTATTCTACGTAAATCTCTTCCTAAATCTCTCCTTGGGGAAGGCCGTCTTCACATCCATTTAGTGAATCCTCTAACCGATCTGTGCTACTATTGAAATGATAGCCCTTATGGATGAGTACATAGCTAACAGAGAAAAGGTCTCATTCTAGTAGATCCCTTCCTTATGAGAAAACCCCTTAGCCACAAATCAGGCTTTGAACTTTCCCACACTGCCATCTGCAACATGCTTGATCTTATATAACCATCTTGACCCCACCACTAACTTATTTTCAAGTTGGCACTACCTCCCACATGATATTCTTAATGATGGAAGAAGAATCTTCCACCGTGGAATCCCTACATACTTGATTCTTGGATGCCTCTTGAAAGCTATAAGGCTCCACCTCAATTAGCTCACTCACAAGTGTCATATGATCAAAATAAAATTTAGGAGCCTTTCTTTGTTTGACTAGATCTTGAGGATCACTAACATACTCCTAGGCCTCTCTCAGTGTTTTCTCAGCCACCCTGTTTCTCCTCCTCCTTGTGATAGGAATCTAAGGTTGAGGAATCCTCTATTCTTCCTCTTGATAAACTTGCTCAGCCTGCCTACTCTACTCTCCAACTTTGTGACTAAAGTTTGAGGAATTTGTGCAACCTCAACCTTGGGTTCATGCTCTTCCTCCTAAACCTCTATCAAACTATCATACTTTTGAAGAGCCCTTCCCTCCTCAACTTCATGTCCCTATGAACAACTATTTTCTCGAGGACATAAATGTGACATGATAGGCCTTAGATCTAGTTTCTTCCTAGTGAACGCCCCTTCTGGAGTCAATTTCCCAACATGTGGGCTCCTATTCTATAAATACATAGTTGTATTACAAGTTGTCATCAACATAGTGAGAAATAATTACAACAACATTAATGAGGCACATTCAGAGAAAGAAAAAGACCAAAAAAAATTCTAGGCTATGTGGCATTAATGAGTCACATCATTGAGTTTGGGCCTTCTAGTGTTGAGGAGGCATCAACTCAACAAGTGTAGAAAGATGCTATAATAGAGGAGTATCGGTCCATTCTCAAGAATGATGTTTGGGATGTTGTACCTAGACTAGAAGGGAAATTAGTTGTATCTTCCAAGTTTCTTTTCAAGATCAAGCATATAGCTGATGGGAACATTGAAAAGTACAAAGCAAGATTTATTGCTAGAGTATTCTCTCAAAAAGAGGGAATAGATTATGATGAGACCTTTTCTCCTGTTGCTCACTATACATCCATCAAGACTATTATTTCTATTGCATTAACTAAAGGATGGAAGACACACCAAATGGATGTAAATAAATCACTCTTTAATGTTGTAATTGAAGAAGAAGTGTACATTGAACAATCAGATGGGTTTCTGATTCATGGAAAGGAATCTCACGTATGTAGATTGAAAAAGGCATTGTATGGCCTTAAACAGGCACCTCATGATTGGTATGAGAGGATTGATTGATACTTGATGAGCTTGGGATTCTCCAAGAATGATGAAGATTCAAATATCTACTTTAAGGTATTTGATGGTGAGACTCTAATATTGGTTCTTTATGTTGATGACTTATTTCTTACTGGAGAAGAACATCTCATTGTCATTAAGGTGTTAGCTTCTGAGTTTGAGATGAAGGATTTAAGTCTTATGCATTACTTTCTAGGATTGGAGGTGCGACAGAGACCCAATGAGATTATTATAGGTCAAGGGAAATACACCATAAATATCTTGAAGAGATTTGTAATGATGGATTGCAAATCAATGTCTACACCAATGGAAACAAATTTTAAAAAATTGAGTGAGTTTGTAGCTAGTTCAGATTTGGTAGATCCCACCATGTACATGTACACTACAACTCTTAGGTAGATTTATCACTCCACTTGGATGACTCAATACATTCTCTAAGACCACTAACACATTGAACATCAATTGTGTCAACATAAATAGCTATCTCAACTAGGTCAACCACTAAACCCTAAAATACATCATGAATTACAATATAGATCATAAAGATCAATATACAGATAATTGCAAAAAAATTCAATGCAATATCAACCATTGGTTGACCATAACTCATCACACAAATCCGATCTGTTTCATAGCACATTCCACTAAGTGCTTTGCATATTCCCAATAAATCCCTCCACAAATGGCACCAAAACACTTTTCAAATATTTCATGCGGGTTGTGTCATGTTACCTCTTCCATGTAGACTTGTTGCTGATCACTGTCATAACATAAATTATTACCGGTTTGATGATTTCTTCATTAATCCTTAAACCCTACTATAACCTTAGCCAAAATCCATCAGAAATTCCAAACATGCCTCTCGGTAATCATCATGAGATGCGGTTCCGATAAAATACTCCTTTCCATGATAAAAGCTTATGTTCCAAACCGCAAATCACCAAACATTACCAATCATCCGATCCAACCAAAATATCTTTGTTTTGTTGGTTAAAGTCCTATTTTATAGTCTACAATTCTCTTTCGGTAAATCTTATCTTTTGGTAAACAAAGTCTCTTAGATAACAAACCAAATCATCAGAAAACATTATTTGACACAAATTGCCACTATCTGGTTGCCATCAATGACAACACAAATAACTGATCATGTCATCTAAGCAAAAACTCAGTCCTCTGATTTCTACCAGTTCAGACATCATCCTTCACCTTCATCATCTGCATCATCTTAGTTGTATTAGTTATGCCAAATGCCAACAATCCCCCCCTTTGGCATTGATGACAACACTAATCAATCAGATATATAATCAGAGTGACATCAATATTTGCCACTTGCTTTGCAATCTACCGATACTTCTTTTGTCTTCTCCCATATCTAACTATCTGATTTCTTTTTCTTCTCCTCATTTGACAACAATTCCAAAGGTATAAATGTGTTACTTGTCCACTGCTTCTTCCATCATCTCTTTTCAAAAAACTTTATTAGAATAATAAACCAGACTTGCTCCCACTATGAAGTAGCCTACACCTTCATCAATCCTTAGTGAAAGATAAACTCAAAATCTATAGGATTGATGCCTTCTCTAGCATCTAGTTCTTCCAGTGTAGGGGTCTAACCCCTAGTTTACCTCTAATAAAGTCAAAGATAGCCTTTAGTAAGGGTTAGTAAAGATATCAGCTAACTGATCTTTTCTCTTCACATATTTCATCTTTACCTATTTTTCTTGAACTCTTTCCGTTAGAAAATGATCTACTTCAATTCAATGTACTTGGTTCTAGCATGAAGTACAAGATTCTTATAAATATTAATTTAACTTGTATTATCACAATAAATAGTCACTAGTTTAGACATATCTATCTTGAATCCTTCTAGCACATGTCTCATTTAAATGGCCTATCGGCAATTCACGGATGCAGCAACATATTCTGCTTCAGCTGTAGATTGAGAAACACATGTTTGTTTCTTGTTCGTCCATGCCACTAATCTTCCACCAAGTAGAAAAGCTCCACCGGTTGTTCTTTTCCTATCATCCATGTTACCTCCCAATCAACATCAGTAAAGACATCCAAATCAAAATTTCCTTTGTAAGGATACCATAAACCATAGTCAACTATGCCTTTGAGATATCTGAAAATTCTTTTCACAACCACCATGTGACTTTCTTTAGGCTCCTTTTAAAATCTAGCAACTAATCCAACAACATGAGCAATTTTTGGCCTTCTATGAACAACATAGTGTATTTTTCCAATCATAGATCTATATTCCTTTTCACTGACATCAGGTGAATCATCTTCTTTTTACAACTTGTAGCCTGTTACCATCAGTGTTCCTACCAGTTTGCAATCTTCCATGCCAAATCTCTTCAACACCTCTTTAATATACTTGCTTTGAAAGATAAAAATACCACCATTCAGTTTCTAGACCTATAATCCAATAGAGAACTTTATTTCACCAATTAGAGACATCTTGAATTCTTTTTTCATCTCATCAAAAAAACCCAAACACATATCATCATTACCACCAAAATTTTTGTCATCTACAAACACTTTAGATATCAACTTTTTGTCTCCATCAGTTTTCAGATAAATATTATTGTCCTCATTGGTATGTTGGAATCCAATCTTGATCAAATGTCCATGTAATCTCTCATACCATGTGCTCGATGCTTGCTTTAGACTACACAAAGATTTATGCAATTTACATACCATGTCTTTATCATCAGTTAAGGAAAAATGATCCAGTTGTTCAATGTAAACTTCTTCTTCTAAAATCCCATTTAGAAAGACTAACTTGACATCCATTTGATAGAATTTGAAACCTTTATATGCTACAAATGGTAGTAACATTCTCACTCCTTAGAAACTGGCAGCCGGTGCAAATGTTTCACCATAGTCTTCACCTTCTTCTTGTGCATATCCTCTATAGACTAGTCTCGTCTTGTTTCTCACAACTTGTCCATCTTCATTTAACTTATTCCTGAAGACCCATTTAGTTTTGATCACTGTCATTTTTTACTCGTTGAGCACCTAATTCTGCATGTCAATTCTCCATTGTTCTGAGCTTCAGGTTCAATGATCACAAGTTTCTCATCGTTCTTTTCACGTTCAAAATTGCTTGTGCCTTCAGACTTACCAGATAGATCATCTACCTTCACATTAGCACTTTCAATAATTTTCTTAGTTCTCTTATTATAGCATTTATATGCCTTACTCTTAGTAGAGTACCCAATTAATATTCCTTCATTAGATTTAGCATCAAACTTTCTAGTGTAGTTATCTTTCTTAATAAAACACTGACTACCAAAATTTTTGAAATAACTTACACAAGGTGTTTTACCATACCATAGCTCATAGGATTTCTTGTTGTTTCCTTTCTTTACTAGTACACAATTTAAAGTGTATATAGTTGTGGTGTTCTTGGAGTAGACATCTGCCACTTTATACCCTATTCATCACAATAGTTGACAAATTCATCAGATGTGAATTCTCCTCCCTGGTCTGATCTTAAACACTTCAAATTTTTACCAGTTTTGTTCTCAACCAAAGATTTGAATATTTTAAATTTATTGAATTCTTCTGATTTCTCCTTCAGAAATTCCACCCACATCATTTTAGAATAATCATCAATGAAAAGCATAAAATACCTATCTCCAAAATAACTCTTTGTTCTCATGGGGCCACAAAGACCAATATGTACTAATTCCAAAACATTCTTAGATGAATAACTCTTGCACTTGAAAGAAATAGAGGTCTTCTTACCCATTTTATAGTCTTTGCATATTACATTGTCTGGTTTGTTAATTTGTGGCAATCCTCTTACAATATTTGACTTACTTATTTTAACGAAATTATCAAAATTGACATGACAACACCTTTTATGCCACAACCAACTATCTTGAATTCTAGCAACTAGACAATTATTGATATTACTATTCAAATAAAATAAGTTACCTCTAGTTTGCTTCCCGGTAGCAATCAATTCACAATTTCCTCCAAGAATTCTGTAGATTCCATTTTTAAACTCAAGTAGATATCCTTTGTTATTGAGTTGACCAACACTTAATAGATTGTGCTTTAAACTATCAACCCAAAATACATCATCAACATTACTCTTCCCATTTAGTGAGATAGAACCTTTACCTTTCACCATGCAAGGAGAGTCATTCCCAAATCTAACAACACCTCCATCAAATTCATTAAGAGTTAGGAACTTACTCTTGTCTCCGGTCATGTGGCATGAGAAGAGATTGTCTATAATCCACTCATCATTGTTCTTTATATGAGATACTAGTTCCTTTTCATCAAACAGTTACTCCTTTACGACTACAAACACAATTTCTTTATTGTCCTCCTCATCTTCAGACTCCTCATCGATCACACCTTCATCTATTGCAACATAACAATGTTTCTTGCCCTTTCCTTTGAATCTTCTAAACTTTTCTTTCTTATTGCTATTAGGATAGTTAGCAACAATATGACCAATTTATTTACAAGAGAAACACTTCAAAGGTAGTTCTCCTTTATATTTACCAATGCCTCTTGGGAATCTTTTAGCTAGCAATGCTTCAAGTTCCATCACTTGATCTTCAGTGTCTTCACTCTCTCGGTTACTTCCATGCCTTACCCTACACTCATGATTTTGACATATATCTTTTCCTTTTCTAGCAAATGAACCGGTAACAAAAGATTTAAAGGCAAACTCAAAAGATTTTGTCAAACTATTGTCAAAACTAATTAACTCAAAATTTGTAAGCTTACCAATCAATGAATCAACAATTACCTTATCCTTTGAAATAGATCTTAGTTCTTGGATAGTGGATACCCTTATAGCATATTGAGGTTGAAGAGTTCTAAGAATCTTATTCACTATTCCATCATCTTCTATTTTGTCACCAACACTTTTTATTCCACCAACAACTTCTTTGATTCTTTGACCATACTGTGCTATGTTTTCTCCTTCTTGCATTCTCATGTCGTCAAACTTTCCTCTCAAGATTTCCTCTTTGGCTCTTTGTTCATGCTCATCTCCTCCATAGATTGTCTCTCACTTTTCCCAAACCTCATGTGTTTTCTCCATTCCTTGAACATAAATATATTCAAAATCAGATAAGGTACTTATAATAACTTCTAGAACTTGCTTGATCTCTTGCTGCTCTTTAAGTTCATCCAGTGTCAAGGGAGTGGTATTAGGAGCAACATATCTGTGTCCCACATGTTTCCAATATTTTCTACCAAGACCTTTAATGTAGATCTTCCTCTTGTCCCTCTAGATCTTGTAGTTGTCCTTGTTGAACTTAGGACCCTCTTTCTTATCATCTTGACTTAGTCAGAATATTTTCCTCAAGCGGTTGGGCTTTCTTCACATAGAGGACCAAAGATCTGATACCAATTATTAATCTTATGAGGATCTGGTTAATACTGAGAGGGGGGTGGGGTGAATCAATATTAACAAAAAATTGTAACTTCAAAACAAAATACCATTTACAACAGATGTGAAAATCATTTAACACATGAAACAATTCTTTTAGCAGATCTCATACATTTGTAACTCACTTATGCAATCTTATCAATCAAAATATTTACCAACTTAATATCTGATCAACACTTACATATATCAACTTATTATTAGATCAGAATGCTTCACCTATCAACTCATTAACATTACCAGTAAGCACTTTCACATCTCTAATAAACAACAGTAAACTTATCATAACTGGTAATCATAAATAATGCATGAAATAAGATAAGAACATCACATGAAACATTCCACACATGAACACCAAAATTTTTGACGTGGAAACCCAAAAGGGAAAAACCACGATGGGAGTTGGTACCCACAATAATTTGTACTCTTTTGAAGTATGCCTTGTTAGGAGCAGACCCTGTTAGGAGTCACCTGGTTAAAGAATTTGCCTAGTATCCCGGTTAAGAGCTTGATGACTTGTTAGGATCAACCTCGTGAGAGGATTTACCACTTTGTTTTAGAGCTTCCCTATTAGGGGACTTAAATGAATCAGGCCTATTAGGACCTACTGCAACTGTTAGGGAACAACAGTAAGAAAATGATATGTGACTTAACAATTTTCTGCTTCATTGATCAGATCCAGTTATACACAACACTCTGCAACTCTCAGGCAGATTTCTCACTTCACTTGGATGACTCAATACATTCTCTAAGACCACTGACACATTGAATATCAATTATGTCAACATAAATAGCTATCTCAACTAGGTCAGCCACTAAACCCTAAATTACATCATGAATTACAACATAGATCATAAAAGATCAATATACAGATTATTGCAACAAATTTTAATGTAATATGAAACATTGGCTGACCATAACTCACCATAGAAATCAAATCTGTATCATAGCGCATTCCACTAAGCACTTTGCACATTCCCAAGAAATTCCTCCACAAATCACTCCAAAACACTCTTCAAATCTTTCACGTGCATTGTGTCGTGTTACCTCTTCAGAAAGTCAAAACATGCCTTCCGATAATCATCACAAGATGTGGTTCCGATAAAATACTGCTTTCCATGATAAAAGCTTATGTTCCAAACCGCAAATCACCAAACATTACCGATCATTTGATCCAACCCAAATATCTATGTTTTATCATTTAAAGACTTATTTCATAGTCTCCAGTTCTCTGTCGGTAAACCGTATCTTTCGGTAAATAAAATCTCTTAGATAACAAACCAAATCATTAAAAAACATTATTTGACAGAAATTGTGACTGATTGGTTGTCATCAATGACAACACAAATAACTGATCATGTCATCTAAGCAAAAAATCAGTCATCTGACTTCTACCAGTTCAAACATCATCCTTCACCTTCATCATCTGCAGCATCTCAGTAGTATCAGTTATGCCAAATGCCAACACTAGTTGAGGAAAAGCATATCTTGAGATAATTATGTGGCATAGTAGGATATGACTTGAGATATACTTCCGGGGTAGTTATGAAGTTACAAGGCTATTCTGATTTTGATTGAGCTAGGAGTTTAACTAACAGGACAAGAACCTCTAGGTGTTGCTTTAGCTTGGGGCCAACCATGATTTCTTGGTGTATTAGAAATAAGTCTTGAGTGGCCCTAAGCACTACAGAAGCATAATATATTGCAACATGTGTAGCAACTCGAGAAGAAACACATGGCTTTGGAAGCTCCTTGAAGCTTTATTTGGATAATCATTGGAGCCTACTACTATTCATTATGACAATCAAAGTTGTGTGAAGCTATTTGTCAATCCAGTGTTTCAAGATATAAAAAAACATGTTGAGATAAAATACCATTACATTAGAGACATGGAATTGAGGAAAGTTATTTAGTTGAGATATATTTGCATTCATGATCAAACATTTGACATTCTCACCAAGACTCTCTCCAAAGTAAAGTTTTAGTTTTCCAAGACAAGCTTGGAGTTGTGGATAATGAATCCCTTACTGAGAGGGAGGCTCTTCATTAATGATTTGTGTTATTTGATGAATACTAAGAGGGGGGGGGGGTGAATTAGTATGCCAAAAATTACTGCACTAAAACACTTACACAGTCTAAAGATAAACCGGTAAAGTAGTCTGACAGTCAAACTGGTTACCACACATGCAAACCAAAATGCAAATAAAGAATTCACCCAGAAAAGCAATGCAACCATAACACAAGATATTTGACATGGAAACCCAACTGGGAAAAACCACGGTGAGATGGAACTCACAAGTCACTATCTGCAGAATAGAAACCAGACCGGTTAAGGTCTTACAATGTTCTTCACCAGAACAAATCTTGCTAGGAATCTCAATCTCTGTTAGGAGATAAGTCCGATTAAAGACTACCTTGTTAGAGGATTTTTGATTCACATGTGTGAACCACCTTGTTAGAGGATTTTACAAAGGCTTTGAGGCCTACCCAGTTAAGGGCTATAGACTTGTCAAAGATGTGAGTAATCAACAAGTGTTTGATCTATCTAATAGTACAAACTACTTGGTTAGATCCAACATTGCTCACAGCTAATGTATTCCAGCATTACTTCAGTCTTCTCTCTCTCTCTCTCATAGTTACAACTTGATCTTCTTAGATAAGATCGTTCTCACAACAACTCAACTTCCACCTCAAACCCTAGCTCAACATTAACCCTTTTAGAAACAACTTAAAACCCTAGACATGATGTCCTTTTTAAAGGAATCTGATTTCATGTCAGTCCAATAGGATTACATTACAATTTCCTAGATTCAATGAATCTAGACATACTCAGTAACATGACACAAGAATCACCGTCAATGTGTCGGCACCATCAAACAATCGGTGGATTGGTAACTCATCACAAAATGTCGGTTGATAACTCATCACAGAGTATTACCGGTTCCTACAAAATACTAGTTGCTAGTTTGTCAAAAATGAAGACTGGTAAGAATGTGTTGTGCTGCTTTGCTCCTTCATACCGCTTGGGATCTATGAACTGCTTGGAGTCGACATGCCGCTTTAGACTGGGAAACACATTCTACAAAATCACTAGTCTAGAGACTAGTATACAACATACCGGTTGCAACAAATACCGGTTGAGCACAAGCTCATACATATAAAGGGGATCTCAATACAAGTGTGTGTCCATCAATGACAATCAAAACATAAACATCAAAAATGCCAACAATCTCTCCCTTTGGCATTGATGGCAACACTTAGGAAAATAAAATTTTGACATCTAAGTGTTTTACAACAAAAAAATTTGCCATTAACAAAATTGCCCCCACTAAACATATACACTATCCCTTAATCAACACAGTGTATAGCAATTTTGCATATAGAGCATAATTGTCAGAGCATCTAACATATATCATAGCATATATCAAAATTTCAAAACAGATACGTCTCCCCCTGATATACTTCTCCCCCATATGACAGAAGATCAAAATTTTAAAACCAAAAACCAAAAACTAGATATACTTCTCCCCCTTTGCCAACAATGACAAAGTACCACTGAAAAACCCTGTTTCCATATATATAAAAGAGTTTATGACAATAATGAATAATACTTGTCAAAAACCACTTTATAGTCCTGCAAAAATTGTTTCATGGATAGGGACCAAGACTCAAGTAGGGAGGTTGCCACTTCCTTCTCTATCTACATCTGGGATACCTATTCCTCCATGGCATTTATTGTGCTCAGTTCCTATGTGACTGTCAAGGCATCCTGGTTCAGATAACACTTCTAAAGAATTTGCAGTCATGGAAGTAATACCAGTTGAAGCTCCTGCAAATCCCTAGACCATGTACTAATCTCTTGCTCCATCTTGGCTGACTGGACCTGGAACCAATGAACGGTTTGCCCATATGCTGCAAAGGAATCATAAGGAGTCTTGAATGTGCCCAAGTAGGACTGCAAGTCTATTTGAAGCTGTTGCTTCTTGGCTAGTGCATCATCATAGAATAGATGAGGTTAACAGATTTTGCTGAGTAGCAAGTTTCCCTCATCCAAGGCATTCCTTATGTCCTTTTGATCCTTTAGCAATTTAGTCCTAAGCTCATTTAAATTCTTCACTAGAGAAACATTAAGAGCCTTTTGGTGCTCTTTCTTTACATTGGCCTTTGCTAATTCTTCTAAACTCTGCACCTAATCATCCACTATAGTACACAGAAGTTTGAGTTGTGCTAGTGATGATTCAGTGTCAGGAAGATTAGTACCGAGGATTAAACCGGTAAGCGTGTCTACAACCACCTGAATAATATCTTGTTCTCTTTTCCTGCAAATGCCTTCAAGGTGCTCTTGGGCAACCTTGATGCTCTGCATAAGCTTAGAATCACTTGCAGATTGGAGATCAATGGGGCTCGAGATATCAGCCGGTTTGGCTTGGCTACCGGTTACCTTAGGAGTTTCCATCCGTGTGGTCTTCATTGCTTCAATTGTCTTGTCTGCTTCTTCCTTATTTTTCTTATCCTTCTCTTCCTTCTCTTTCTCTTCTCTCTTTTTCTTCTCTTCCTCTTCCATCTTCTTCTTGTCTTCTTCTTCTTTTTGCTTCTGCTCTACTTCTACCTTCTTCTTTTGTTCTTCCTCTTCCTTCTTCTTCTTCTCTTCCGCTTCCTTCTTCTTCTTCTCTTCCTCTTCCTTCTTCTTTTGTTCTTCCTCTTCCTTGTTCTTCTTCTCTTCCTCTTCCTTCTTCTTCTTTTCCTCTTCTTCCTTCTTTCTCTTTTCTTCCTTATCCTCTTCTTCTTTCTTTTTCCTGTCATCTTCTTGCTTCTTCTTTTCTTCATCTTTCCGTTTCTCCTCTTCCTCTTTCTTCTGTTTCTCATCTTCATCCTTCTTCCTTTTCTCTTCCTCTTCCTTCCGAAGACTTTTGTCTATGTTACCTCTGATTTCTTCTTTGCCGGTGACTGCTTGGTTACTCTTGGAGTTGTAGTGGTAGCCGGTGCCGATGCTGTTGGCACTGCCTTAGCTTTCTTAGCTGTCAGTTCTTTTCCTTTCTTTACCGATGGTTCTTCAACTGGTGCAATCCTCTCCAAGTAGGTTTCGGTCCTCTTAGCCTTTGGATCAAGAGGTGAGGCAATAAGGGTTGAAGCATACCCTTCCAGCATGTCAAACATGACTTCATAGCCCATAGGCTCCACTTCCTCCATTCTAGGCTCAACAGCCTCCATTAGACATTTGTCCACCTAAATAGTGAAACAAATGTCATCATCATATTTATTCACTATGTCACTTGAGATTCTTACCCTTTGACTCATCTTTCTTCTAAACTCATCAAAGTATTTGTTCAGTACCTCAGGGTAGCCGGTTCCAATGGCTTGCATGCTTTCCTTTATCTTCTTGGTTACCAGTTGGTCAGGTGACCATTGGACATCTCCTACACCTAGAAAGTAGCCTTGGAAATAAAAGAACAACCCTACCAATAGTTGTCCAAACTTAAACCTCAGTGAGTTGTCCTGCTTGATTGCCTTAAGATTTAGTAGGAGTTGCCTCTGCATGTTGGTGCATAAGTCAAAAGATGCATCCTCTTTTATCATTCAGTAAGTGGCATTTACCACTGCACCAGATACAAAATTAATCCTGTTGGCTAAGAATGTTCTGTATCCAATCACCATGCATGTGTATTTCACTAGATCATCCTTGATAGGATTGACTGTCATGCCCCGTGAATCACTTGTTGAACCAGTGAGCTTGGTCATTTCCATTTTGCTCACTTTTCTCAGGGCTGGCACTTCCCCTGTGTTGTAGAAACCAATGACTGCATGAATTTCCTGAGGCATGATATCATGCATCCTCTCCAGGTACATCTTGTCACCATGGACTCTACTCAAGATGATCCTGATGTGATCCTCTGTGAAGTCTTCTAGGAAATATACTACATTGTGAAATTTCTTCTTCTCTATGACACTAAATTCCAGTTTGATCCTTTTGTCCTTTTCGTAAAATAGACCTAACTGAGTATGAATGGCTAAAGACCCTAGGTCTTCTATTTTGCAATCAATATAATCGAAAATTTCTTCTTTGACTATGACTCTAGCTGGAACTT
The DNA here is from genome assembly GCF_030272615.1 of Cryptomeria japonica. Lineage (NCBI taxonomy): Eukaryota > Viridiplantae > Streptophyta > Pinopsida > Cupressales > Cupressaceae > Cryptomeria > Cryptomeria japonica. Next base: position 219,543 of record NW_026728851.1, on the reverse strand, counting down.
GTGATAAAGCATTATACTTGGACTTCCTCTAAATGAAACTTTCTAACTCAATGGATGTACTTGAACTGGTATGAGATGCGGAAGCCATTGAAGAATATTTCAAGAACACGAAAAATACCTTTCAAACGCGAATTTAGGGCTTCCTGATTCTGCATCACTTCACTCTCTGTCGGATGCCAAATCACCACTTTGTGTTGTCCACTACCACTTGCAAACTAGATTTGAATCTCTTTCAAGGTTATCCAATTTCTTGAAATCTAAGCTCAAATTGCCTTTTCTTTGCTCTGCACTTGAAAACTTTTCTTCACTCGAAAACAAATAGTGAGAAATGATTTGAAAAATGCATTTATACATGTCTCTCACCTATCGTCATTAATGCTCCTCTATTAGGGCGTAAACCCTAATTTGCCTTTTTACCATTTTTGGTCTTCTGCCAAGCAACAGGTATCGCATACCGGTTAAGGACTTTTACTGGTGTCAACCAGGGGTTCGAAAGCATTTTGCTATTTGCTCCCCCTAAGCCTTTGAGGCTTAATTTGCCGGTTCCAATATTTCCACACTAGGTGCAGAAACCAGTTCCTTTTCTGACAATATTGGTTTCTTCTTCCATATTTTCTTCATGTCTCCTTGAACTTTTTCAACATCTATTTCTCCTTCCTGAGTGACCAGTATATCATCAGATATACTTTTTTTGCTTCTGCAGAATCTTGCAATGTGACCTAGTTTGTTGCAGTGATAGCAAACAAGTCTAGGTGCTCTCCAAGGTCCATTGTACATGTTTCCATTCTTCCTTCTGCATGTTGCAGCAGTGTGACCATGACCATGATAGATCATACAACTTTCTCTCCATCCAGTTGCTGCTTGATGGCCACCGCTTCTTGACTGATGATTGAAGACATTAAACCGATTGTGGTTCTGGTTCATAAAAGGTTCAGTACTAGTTCCTTGGGTCCTCTGAGGATATCTTCCAATGTTATCCATTACAGACCTATATTCAAATTCTCTATGCCCAAACTTGTTGCATGCATAACAATGACCATTGAAATTGTTGGATCTAGGTACATTGTTGATAAAATAAGGAAAATTATTGTAGGCTTTTCTCCTACATATATTGGCAGTGTGTCCTTCTTTAAGACAGTTAAAGCAAACAGGTTTGAATTTTTGCTTACCTTTTCCTTTGAGTGCTGGTTGCTTCTTTGATGCTTCAGCATTTGTTCCTGAGGATTCTCCTTCCTCATGTCCAGAAAAACCAAGACCATTGGTATTCTTTGCCGGTCTAGATGACTCAAGATTTTGCTCTAGCTTGACAGTACTTTTGCCAAACTTAGCAAGTATTTCCTTTGACTCAAAGAGTGCTTTGGAAATAGCAGTGTTTGTCTCCATTAGACTTGCATTTTTAGAGATGGCAATGTTCAGTTCTCCTTGCATGTCTTCTTTTTCCATTCTACTCTCATGAAGGTGAGCAGTCAGTGCACTAATCTCATGTTTCAACTTGGAGATTTCATGATCTCTGTCCTTTACCAGATCTTCAGCTTTTCTTTGGTTCTCAAGCTCTTGACTAAACCAAATAATCAGTCCTTCCAACTCCTTTCTCAGATTGGAGTTTGAATCATTCAGCTTATTCACTTCAGCAATCATGGCTTCCATGTTAGCTTCATCTTCAGAACTACTTTTAGATAGTTCCATTAGCCTCTTTGCATGTTCTCTCCTTTTTGCTTGAGATGCCTTGTATTTGACCATAAGATCATCATAGGCTTGCTCAGACTTAGTGAGTCGTTGAGTAAGTTCCCTCAAGGTGTATTCCCCCATATCTCTTTCCATGTGGTTAAACTTATAGAAAGGTAGGCTCTGATACCAATTGATGAATACTAAGACGGGGGGTGAATTAGTATGCCAAAAATTACTGCACTAAAACACTTACATAGTCTAAAGATAAACCGGTAAAGTAGTCTGACAGTCAAACCGGTTACCACACATGCAATTAAAGCATTCACCCACAAAAGCAATGCAACCATAACACAAGATATTTGACATGGAAACCAAACTGGGAAAAACCACGGTGAGATGGAACTCACAAGTCACTATCTGCAGAATAGAAACCAGACCAGTTAAGGTCTTACGATGTTCTTCACCAGAATAGATCCTGTTAGGAATCTCAATCTTTGTTAGGAGATAAGTTCGATTAAAGACTACCTTGTTAGACGATTTTACAAAGGCTTTGAGGCCTACCCGGTTAAGGGCTACAGAATTGTCAAAGATGTGAGTAATCAACAAGTGTTTGATCTATCTAATAGCACAAACTACTTGGTTAGATCTAGTATTGCTCACAGCTAATGCATTCCAGCATTACTTTAGTCTTCTCTCTCTCTCTCATAGTTACAACTTGATCTTCTCAGATAAGATCATTCTGACAACAACTCAACTTCCACCTCAAACCCTAGCTCAACATTAACCCTTTCAGCAACAACTTAAAACCCTAGACATGATGTCCTTTTTAAAGGAATATGATTTCATGTCGGTCCAATAGGATTACATTATAATTTCCTAGGTTCAATGAATCTAGACATACTCAGTAACATGACACAAGAATCATTGTCAATGTGTCAGCATCATCAAACAATCGGTGTATTGGTAACTCATCACAGAGTATTACCGGTTCCTACAAAATACCTGTTGCTAGTTTGTCAAAAATGAAGACTGGTAAGAATGTGTTGTGCCTCTTTGCTCCCTTGTACCGCTTGGGATCTACAAACCGCTTGGGGTCAACATGCTGCTTTAGACTGGGAAACACATTCTGCAAAATCACTAGTCTAGAGACTAGTATACAACATATCGGTTGCAACAAATACCGGTTGAGCACAAGCTCATACATATAAAGGGGATCTCAATACAAGTGTGTGTCCATCAATGACAATCACAACATAAACATAAAAAATGCCAACATTATTTACTATAATGCATTTTTTATCTGAGATGAAGAAATTTAAGGTGAAAGCCCTTGTCCATCTCTGAGACAAAGATGTGTTTCTTTCCACCCTCTGGGAGTAGCCATTGTGGATGTCATGTTGAGAGACTCCATGACAACATCATGTTGGGAGACTTTGTGATGAACTCTTTGAGCTTGTTCTTTTTCCACTCATGGGGGTAGTATGGTTGACATCATGTTGAGTGACTTCGTGATGGGCACTTGTGTGAATTTTTCTTTCCATACATGGGTTTAGCCATGATGGACATCTTGTTGAGTGACTATGTGATAAGCTATTTTCGCAAATGGGTGTAGCCATTGTGGGTGTCATGTTGAGAGACTCCATGATATTGGATATATAGAATCACTCCTCCCTAGCTGATGATATAGCTTCAAGCATCATCCTTAATTAATGAATATTAAATTTATATGAATCAATGATGTGCTAAGTAGCTAGTATTCTATTAATTTTTTTAATTTAAATATTATCAAATAAATAATAGTTAATAATTATTGAATTTAATTGATTAACTCCAACAACTGCTGCACTGGGTATGGACTCCTTCGGGTAGACACGACCGAAGGAGAATAATGTGAGTGATAAAATAAGTCAAATCTCTTCTAAAGAGACATGATCATCAACTGATCACCCATAACACATATATCTAGCGCCGGGTCTTCTCATAGGAGGTGATATGAAGAAAAGGTGAAGTACCTTAGGGAACACCAATACGTTGGAATTAATACAAGAAGAAGTCCACGATTCTAGATAAAATCCAATAGTGAACTGATACTTAGTAAGGGACATCAAAAGTTCATACTATCATAAGGAGATCAATATTGAGCAGTAGATCGACATCACTTTATAAGGCAGATTGTGATTAAGGGAATACATCATTCATTATTTCTGTATTTTTGCTTAACTGAATTCTGATCATAAAAACAACACCATGCCCTTAGTTATGTAGGTTGATTATTTTTTGTTGGTAAGACAATTTTATTCTTGTACAACCACATGTGGATATGTAGAAGGTTGCATTCATTTTGTTCATACCCTAAGTGTAAGTTGATGTAGACAAGGGGAGAAATTTTGTAGAGATAGATAAGTGTTGTAGGTTGAGGTTGTACAGTAATGAGGAGATTCCCTTTGTCTTTTATTTCAAAGGGAGAGAGATATGTTAATGTTTTGGAGATTGCACAACTGTTGCCATCAATGAAAAGGGGGAAGATTGGTGTCAACAAAGGTCTTGAAGTATTTGACCAATTATTTTGTAGCAAAATTTTGCTTACATAATTACATTAATGCATGGATATTATTGAGGGTGAATGCAAATGATACATCTTGTTAACTCATGTCTATTTTGGAGCCTTGAAGAAGTTTTCAAGTATCCATAATTGAGTCTAGCTAAGTTTGACTATTTTGGCGAATAGTCTCCCAGACAAAGTTTACTATTGCGGTTAGCATTGTCTAGCATTGATTTATATTTTCTTGTGGTTGTAATATTGGTATATTCAAATTCATGTTACATCCAAGGTTTCATGTTCTCATTCGATTTGCAGTTTATTTGGTATTGGCCAAAGTGTTGATTGTGCAGTAATAGTGTACTTGATTGCAAGAATGTTTTGTATTCTTTTGGATTCTGATGTTTTTAGCATTTTAGTTCTCTTATATAGTTTTTTTAGTGTTAGGAGATGCTATTTTTTCTATCTGTAGGTGTTGTCGAGGTCCACATCATGTTTTGAGCATTTTTTTTTGGGTTGCTTTAACAATTCTATCTTCTGGAGCTGACTTGAGTATTTCTTGTCTATGTGGCAACGTGCTGAGTTGAAGGAAAAGATTTGGGATTAATAGGAAGGTGTACCAATATGGTGTGTTTCTTCACATGTCTTGTTTTACTTCCACATTACTTTAGAGAATGCATTTGGGGTTGACTATTTATGCTACATGTTACATCAAATTAGGTCAACCTAATTGCTACATCTTTTTGAGCAAATGATACTTCAGGAATGAGATACTTTGGAGGATTGTATGAGTTAAATGAGAAGAATGATATGTTATGTCAATTAAGTGTGAAGGTGAATAATTGTGGATGAGCAATAATGTAGTCAATCTTAGATGTTTAGAACAATGAATTGTAATCAACATTTCAAAGAATGTGTTTCTCTTTACCTTAACAATAATTATTCTTTGTAATCACACATTTGTATAATTTCCTAAAGAAGTGATCTTCAATGTTCCCCAAATCCATTGTATCTTGCCCTAAGATTGTGTGTCTTAGCCTGCGAGTTGAAATCAAGAGTAGTGAGCTTCCTTGGCATAGAGCCTAAAACCTTGTAATTAGTTGTGATATAATGAGATAGTTCTCACTATGGTTTTTCCAACATTGGGTTTTCCACATAAAATATTGGTGTCCTTGTGTGATTGATCTTTTATTTTCATTTGTTTACTTCCACACATGTGATAATTAGAATGAATGATAAAATAATGGTTAAGTTTTAATATTCTATGATTCACACCCCCTCTCAAAATCTAGAAGTGTTCAACACTTTTTTCTTTTATTGATGAAGTTAAGCTCTAGTAACTTTAAAAAATGGAATACAAAACATGTGTTTCTCTACTATTTGCTTGGATTGAGGTCTTTTTTGTAATATAGACTCTTTTTAAAATTTTCTTTGAATTTTTCTACATAACACCTGAAGGGTTGAATCAATAGAAATAGATCTCATGTTATAGAGTTTTTCAGGTTCAATTCCATAATATTATTGTCTCCCAATACATTTGTTTCTCTAGATGTCAAAAGTTACCAAAATTTCTTTACACTTGTGACATCGTAACTAGGTAAATATTTTTAATGGTTGTCGATACAAAGCATTGTCAATATGTAAAAAATTATTTTTTTTGTTTAATATATAGTGTATTTTAAGCTCTAACATCCACTTTAAAAGTTTCTCACATCATGTTTGGTGGTAGTCGACTCTTGTAAAATCAAGGATTGGAGATCTACTTTGGGATCTTTCTCTAGAAGTTGAATGAGTGTAACTTAAGAATGTTTCTAGCCCCATAATGTTTTTTGCAAAGAGGAAAAAATTGCATCATCTAATGTGGTATTGCTAGACCGACCATTACCATATGTAACCATAACCATTTTTGCACTATCACCCTCTTAGTTGAGCCATTGAACATATTCCTTAATTTTATTTTTTGTTCCAACTAATAGCTAAAGAAACATTGAAACATTTCAATATGTCAATGTGGCAGCTATAATGATCAATAACATAGTATCCCATCAATAACTAGGAAGTGATGTTTTACCAACATCATTCTTTATGGTAGGAATAAGGAGAGGAGGATCGACTATGCTTTGCATACCTTTCAAAGTAGAAGTACTTATTTGTAAATGAAGCATCTTGCACATGTAATCCATATCTCTATGAAGTCATTGATTCTATGATATATCCCTTTAAGCTTTCAACATCTTTTAATTATCCAATCAAATGGAAATAAATTGCAATTTAGTGCAAAGAAACATTGTTGACCAAAAAAAGGATAAACATAATGCCTTCCTACAAAAAATGTAACACTAAATTTATTGATTTCTTTAAAAACTAATCTTCACATTAGAAAACCAATAGATAACTGTAAATATACATTAATACTTAATAATAAATTATTCAAAGGTAAAGTAGTTATGTACCTTTTATATCCTTTTCTCTTCTTCTCAAAACAACATGAGATGTCTCATGTCACTATTAATTATTTAGATTCATTCAATTTAGCATGCAACTCCTTTCGTAAACTAGGAAACTCTTGAAGTTGGAGGATTATTTCAAACAAATTAGTATAGACTTAAAAATTATTAAACTCTCGTTGTTGTTTTCAATGGTGTCTATAACTTTTGAATACATGCCCACCACTAAGAAACCCACTACATCCTAGTGGATATTTTGGATAGTATTCAACACTTCTATGCATATTTTAGGTATTTTTAAGGCATTATTTTATTTGTACAATAATAACAAATTGAAAACAAATAAATTATCAACAATTAGAATTAGTATTTCCTCTTCAATTTCCATGTAAATCTCTAAACCTAATAATCAATGAAACAACTTTCATGAAAAATCCTTTTTAATTGGATCTTTAATAATATCAATCTATTCGATAGAATAATTACTCAAAACAAAGTTAAAGTTGAAATGAAAATTATTATTAACATTTCTTGTATTGATTATAAAATATAATTTAATAAGTTATGTTTAAGTAAAATAAAAGATTAAAAAATTATAAAAAATTAAATTTTAAATTATTTTAAAATCATATTGTATGTAAGTAATTCATCGGATCACTACATCTATATATCTTAATTTTGATGCCTTATGTTTTATGTTTTTGAGTGCATAAGTAGGTTACAAGGGCCTCAACTCTTTACAAAAATTGTTAAAATGGAAGAAAAAATAGGCTCAAACTAGCCATAAAGAACAAACAAGAAAGGTATTTTTGAAAGGGCCCCAACCCTTTTGTAAAACTATTGAGAAACAACAACTAACTGAAAGGAACTACACAATACTATAAAAATATCAAGAAGGAAACACCCCCTTGACCCAAGCATGTTAAATAGAATTTTGTTTCCTCAATTGTGATGCATTTTTTGAACAATCACCTCGTTACATCCGACACATTGTTTTTAGTGTAAAACAGGCTTTAGTGCAATTTTTCAAAATTAATAGTGATACTATGAGAATATGATGTATTATATACACTTTATATTCATTCCTTCATTGTTGTTTAACAAAGTACAAGATGGAAGAGAAATTCTACATACCAAACCAAACCCAATAGCCTAACATTCAAACCCTTTTCCATCTCAATCACATGAATATATTGTTGTATACACCTAAAAATGGTCTGAAGATAATTAATTAAATAAGCAATTATTTAATTAATCTCCCTCCCCAATTTAATTAAATTCACTAAGCAATTTGATTAAATTTCCCTTTTCATCTACTTATTAATAAATCTAAGGATTTATTTAATAGGTTCATTTCACCCCTTTAATTAATTAATTCCCCCCATCAAATTCATGAGAACTATACTTTGGTGGTTCATATACACAACATTGATCAAGAGAAAGAATTCTATTCATCACACCACAAGGGCATACAATCCCGAAAGCATATAAATTAAGCTTTCTGTGTACAAACAATATAGTAGAGTATGAAGCATTAGTTACAAGTATCAAAATGGTTGTAGAATGGAATATAAAACAACTTCAAGTCTTTGGAGACTCTCAGCTTGTCATTAATCAAATCAATAATTACTATCAAACCAAAGATGACAAAATCATGCCTTACAAAAAGATGGTGGATGATATCAAGAAGTACTTTGTAGAAATAACTTTTGAACAGATTCCAAGAAATGATAATAAAGCAGCAAACACCATGGCTACACTTGCTTCTCTATTGCAGACACAGGAAAATTAACAACATTACGAATTCCTGGTTGAAAAGTTGTTTCATTCCGCCTATAATTGTCTTGATTCCCAAACCATCTGTTAACTTATTGGACACGATTCCTCTCGCTATGACCAAACTTACACATACCTGAAAGACAATATCTTACCTCCTGACTTATCGAAAAACCAAAAGAGAAACTTTATTCACCAATCCTCACATTTTACTCTCATCACAAATACCCTGTTTAAACGAGGTCTAGATGATACTCTCTTAAGATGTCTAAAACAAGAAGAATCTGAGAAGGCCTTACATGAAGTCCATAATGACATTTGTGACAATCATTCAAGTGGTCTTACCCTTTCGAAAAAACTCATATGCTTGGGCTACTATTGGCCGACTATGGAATGAGATTCTTTTAAGATATCAAGAACATGCAAACAATGTCAAATCCATGGGAACTTGATCAATGCACCAACACAAGAACTAAATGCTTTAGCAACATCTTGGCCTTTTTGTCAATGGGGACTTGATCTGGTAGGAAAGATAAATCCTTCCTCATCTAATGGACATAAATTCATCCTGGTAGCTACAAAATATTTCATGAAATGAATTGAAGCGGTACCTCTCATAAATATCACATGAAAACAAATTGCTGCATTTATCTTGAATTACATCATCTATCGCTATGGACTACCAATGACCATTATCACTGATAATGGGCGACCATTCAAGAATCAAGATGTACAAGAGCTATGTGAGAAGTTCAAAATCCAGCACAGATTCTCCACACCATACTATCCACAGGGAAATGGGCAAGCAGAAGCATCTAACAAAACTATTCTGAAAATCCTTAAAAAGATAGTGAACGATGCTCAGAAAGATTGGCATATCCAACTAAACCTTTCTCTATGAGCCTACCACACTAGTATCTGCACATTGACAGGTGCCACACCTTTCTCTCTTGTATATGGATCAGAAGCCATATTGTCAATCGAAGTAGAGATACCCTCTCTACGTGTATCATTAAAAGGTCTCATCCCAGATGAAGAACAAAGAGTATCTAGACTACAAGAGTTAGAACTGATCCATGAATGAAGACAAAATGTCTTTGATCATCTAAAGGTATATCAGCAAAGAATGTGACAAAGCTATAATCACAAGGTTAAACCATGAATATTTCAAGTGGGAGAACTAGTGCTAAAGGAAAATCCACGCAACCAGGTAGATCGAGAAAAGGAAGGAAAATTTGAACTAGACTGGTTAGGTCCATTTGTGGTCACAATAGTATTTGGATCAAGAGCATATCAGTTATCAACACAGGATGGAGATCAACTCAAGGAACCTATCAATAGCATGCACTTGTAGAAATTCTTTGTCTGAAAAATGAAAAAAAATCAAAAACAGTGAAAAATCAGAAAAAATCAAAAACAATGAAAAAGCAAAAAAATCAAAAAAAGTGAAAAAGAATAATAAAAGAAAAAAAAATCAAATATCAGAAAAAATGCAATAAAAACAGATGGCGAAAACTTGACAAACAACCGCTGTCTGTCAGCTAGCTCTTCCATCTATTAGTTCATGCATTTTTCCACTTGCATTCATTCATCAGTGTTGACCATCCTAAGCCTTTCTACATACACAGACATCCCAGGTGGCTTCTTACGATGGTTTGGATCATTGGATATATCATAACAACTTTGTTTCTAGGCTTGGGACAAAATCCTACACCAAGTTGGGGGCAAACTCTGGATCATTTTGAGCTTAATCAAACAAGTAGAACAAATAGTTAGACAACTCTTATGAAGCGAAAACTGAGACACATCCAACATTGAACACGAGATCAAACTATCAACTATCAAGCTATCACGAAATCAATCAAAGCACATCACACACTTTTCAGTGGAATAATATCTTTTGGATAATGATTTTAACATAATTGTTCAACATTTCTATATTGATTTTCGCTATCATGATTTCTGAGTGACTCCAGGATGTCTTTGACTAGAGGAACAAGGAAGAAACATGAAATTTTTCTTATCTCTTGTCTAAAAATTAATCATTAATATGTGCAAATTTGTCTTGGGACATGATCATTGAAGTATCATTGAAGACATTCCGATTTATGTATTGAAATGATTAATACGGCCTATTTTATGCAAATAACACTCAGGTCATCTCGGTTCAATTATACCTCGATGCTTGTGCTAACTTGCTATATCAAAATCTAGGAAAGAAGTGCTTAGGTCATCATGGTTTAATTATACCATCGATGTTTGCACTCACTTCCCACATTTCAAAAGCTCAATGATGACAAAATGCAAAATAATCTAGTGACTAGTCCGGTCATAGTTTGCATTTCATTTGCATTTTAGCTTGCATTTCATTCTTGCATGGGATCCTACAAGATCCTTTTATCCAAGGTTAAATATATCACAAGAACCATCAAAGTATCATCACAAGTGTATACGCAATCAGAATGATGACTCACATCTCTCGAGATATTATCGACCCAACGAAAAATCTTATGCTATCTCCCTCAACAGAATCAACATCAGCATATCCAAATATTTCTGCAACTCGATATCAACAAACTGTCAGTTCTTTCTCTAATCAACATTATCAAATCAAATCAATTAATAAAACCTAATAGATCCTATCACGTCTTATATAGGATGAATCCTTCCTGAAAATAGACAATCTAATTCTGATTCATGTCTTATACAGGATGTATCCTTCCTAAAACCAGACATTCTGATAATGTCTTATACATGATGAATCCATCCCGAAACCAAATGCTTTGATCATCATTGTCTTATACAGGATGAATCCTTCCTGAAACCAAACTGAATTTAATCAATCAAGATTTTTCAATCTTCTCAATCTAAGCAATCAAGCTAATCAAAGAACTCACATTTTCATCAAACACAGTTGCAGAAATCAAATCAAATCTATCAGGATATCAATCTCACAAAAACTCCAAAGATCAATTATCTCAATTGATCTCTCAAGGGGGCATCATCATACCGGAATTTAGCAATCAAGAGCTAGGGCATCCTATCAAACCAATATCATCATCAAAATGAGATTATTCTTTGAATCAACATGTCATCACACCTCGCTTCAAAGAGGGGCAAAATGTATACACCTAAAAATGGTCTAAAGATAATTAATTAAATAATAAATTATTTAATTAATCTCCCTCCCCAATTTAATTAAATTCACTAAGCAATTTGATTAAATTTCCCTTTTTATCTACTTATTAATAAATCTAAGGATTTATTTAATAGGTTCATTTCACCCCTTTAATAAATTAATTCAAATTAATTAATTCCCCCCATCAAATTCATTTCTTCTAAATCCTTTAATTAATTAAAACAAATCAATCATGAGTTGTTGAGATTAATTATCCTTTTCATATTATTTGAATTTTTAAATTCAAATTCTCCTAACTTCTACCACTCCTAAACCTAACCATTCCTAAACCTAACCCATTCTACCTACCACCATGTCCCCTTTCATCCAACATCTTCTAGAACCTTGTGACACTTGTCACTAAGTGTTCCCTTTCATCCAAACTCTTCTAGAATCCTTTTGACACTTGTCACCATAGAGATGACAGATGTTCCCTTTAATCTGACCCCCTTTGCCATCCTTCTCCAATTTAACCATTGATATCTTCAGATCAAATCTTGACTGTTGATTCCTGCCACCTCACCCCTAGCCTTGGAAATCCTATAAATAGACCTCATTTTGGATCTCAAAGGGTCCCAATTTCATATGATTTTTGTATATCATTTGATCCCATCTCATTCTCATCTTATGCATTATTACTATAGGCATCTATCTTATAGCTTATCATTCTTAGCAATGTTATCATGCTCAATCTTAGCTTAATTGCATCTTAATATTAGTTCATTTTCTAGATCAATCATGAAATCATGTAGCTTAATCATGCTATTCTTGCTAGATCATGCATTTTATTCATTCAAATCCTCCATCTAAGTGTAGTCAAGTAACTGGAGTATGCATAATCAGATCTGAGAGCATTTTTCATACTCACATTTACTAGGAGGCAATAAGTTGATTAACTAAATGGTTTTACATTTCATTGTTTCAATTTACCAACCATTGCTTGTAATGATTTATTGAGTGCATTGTGTTTGCAGGTACAAGTACACTTCATAGAGCATGACAATTGCATTTACATTTGAAAACTGGATGAAATTTTTATTTGGGTCATCTTATCGAATCTAAACACACACAATTTGAAACAAATAGTGAGAGTGTGACACCGTTAATGTTACTCACCAAAACATTCATTACAAAAAAAAAAAAACCATAAAAAATATTTGAAAATAACTTGCAAATGGTTGTCCATAAGGTAGCTAAACATTTCAAATCCTATCCGCATAATGGCTGCCCATAAGATAGCAGACAAACCGCAATCATTGGAAGGAAAAATCAAATATTCCATATGTACTGAGAAACTTGGTCAAAAAGTGAAAGAAAAGTTAACATCAATGTCCCAAAGTCTGGTATTTTGTGGAAAATTGAAAGAAGAAAATTATTAACACTGGTACTTCATTAATTAATGTAATTTAGAAATAAAATAACCATTGACTTGTTGACCGACACACAGGTTAAGAGAACAAGCCGCCCATGGAAGAAGTGTTCAAAATCCCAAGCTCTCCTCCGCTTCAAAGTGGCCTTGATTGACTCCGAGGGCTATTTAAGTTTGTGGGAAATAATAGTTTGGAGGGAAGCTTACCCCATGAGTCTAGTAAGTTGAGTGAATTATATTCATTAGTTGTTCACAGTAATAATCTGAATGGATCATTCCCTCCTTCAATAAAAAATTGTTCAAAGCGACAGGTTCTTGATATTGGAAACAATTTGTTTGAAGGTGAAATACCATCATTAATTGGAAATATCTCAAAGCTAATAGTATTGATAATGAAGGAGAACAAATTTATAGACAATATTCCTTTAGAGATAGGTCAATTAAAACACCTCTAGATCTTGCTCCTTTCTCCCAATCATATCTCAGGTTCAATTGTGTATTCCTCTAAGCGATGGCAAATGAAAGTCAAAATGGTTTTGTATTATCCACTCATACTTTTGGGCCACTATATCAAGATGGATTGGATATGACTTTAAAACGTACAGATCAACACTACTGATATATTATTTCCACACTCACATCCATAGATCTCTCAAATAATGAATTAGAGGGAAAAGTTCCTTCTAATTTTAGGAATTTGAAGGGGCTAAGGCTTCTAAACCTTTCAATGAACAACTTGAATGGGACCATTCCAAAAATTCTTTGGAGAAATGCATCAATTGGATTCATTAGACCTTTCAAGAAATGATTTTTCAAGCCAAATCCATGTAGAGCTTGAATCTCTAAGCTATATAGGTTCAATGGATTTATCAAACAATAATATTTCAGGAAGCATACCACAAGGAACACATATGCTTGGCTTTGGAGAATCCTCTTATTCAGGGAATCCTAATTTATGGGGGTGTCCCCTACCCAAAAATTATTCTTGGCCACAATTTGTTCCTTCTCCTCCTCTAGTTTACATTAATAAAATAAAGAAAAACACTAAATATCCATGGTATGGCATATCATTGGGATTGTCCTATGGAATGGATTTTGGGGGGATAATATCATTGATTGTGATAATTATCAGATGGAGAATCAAATACTTCAATAAAAATGGTGCAATCTTAAATTTTTTTTTCTATGGATGAAGAATTTGACACTGTGAAGATATACATCTACAAGTCATTCAAAGGTGAGTTTTTTTTTTTCTTTGAATTATACATGACAATTCTAAATATTAAACTACATAAATTCAAAAGGAAATTAGTACATTTTTTAGATAAAAAATTTATTGGCTATTGTATAAATTTTAGATTGTTTGTAGTTCTTTTAAATTGAATAATATAATCTTTTAGCTATTACTAATATATAACTTTATGTATAGGATGATGGTTTCTTGGTGTATCTAAAGACAATGTTCTTGTTCACAAAAAGTTCATTACACATGCTTTTGGGAAAGACCTACATGCAATAGAATGCTCATATACTTCTATGGAAGATAGATTCAAAAAAATGAACAATTTATACGTTGTGTACCAATGGAAACTTTTATTTAAGATAATGGTATATGCATGGTAGTCTTTAATATTTTTTTTGTTGCAAGAATTTGGTTGTATAGTGCATTTGTATCTCCTCTATCCATGAAAAGGAGAACAATATGGGTGGATATATGTAGAGTGGTCATACTTGCAAAACTTTCTTTAAAATGATAACAACACTTTTGTGTCTTTCAATGCAGAGAATGTGTCGTAGACTTGAGGATTTTTTATATATTTTGATGGATATAGGTAGAGTGACTATGCTCACATTATATGCTTGAACTTGGTTGCATAGTATTGTAGTAACTAGAATAAAAAATGGTCAAAATTTTCATTTCCAGATGAAAATATGCAGAATGTTGATGCTTAAAAATTATTTTAATTTTTTTTCAATATTGCATCTACGGCTTCGAAACTCATTTTCTCTAGATTGGCATTATTATCTCAAGGATTGGTGTTGTAAGGTTCCCTTTTTTTGTGTGAATGCCTATAATAATCAGGTTAAATTTGGTACTTTTCTCCATCCATTTTGGAGGTGCTGATGCTACTAAGCCAAGTGTTTTCATCAGAGTATATATTTTATATGCACACTTTGACACCTTAATTTGCTTTTGTGTCATTAGAGGTTTCTGCAAACACTGGACCTACAGTAGTTGCCATACTATGCATTTTTTCACTCCCATTTGTGTAGATTGGTAATATGAAATATCAAGCCAAGAGTTAACATATTGAGCATTTTTCTTTAATCAATTCATATTTTGAAGTTTTTCTACCTTTTTTGGTGGCCAATGGAAAATAGTGTGAGCTTTTGAATTGTTCTTGATATGTTATTATATTTTTTCTTCAATTTGGCTGTGTAGTACACACTAGTACATTCAGAGCTGATTTCCGATGGCCGTTTGTCAAATTTGCGATGAATTTTCATCGAAGTGCCGACAAAATCAACCATCGAAAACTCAACATTGGATTGGTCGATGATGCCATGCCCGTCGAAAATATGAAAATCCAATGGACTCTATCGATGTTATATGTCCACCGATTACATCATCATTCGAAAGCTTGGTAGTCATTGTAATTCCGACGATGATAATTTTTATCAAAAAAAAAAATTATTATCGATGTCGGCATTTACTTTCTTCGATGGCTCTTTTATATCGATGAGACATCACTGAGTCTCATCAATTTGGTCTGCTCCTTTATTTTTCAATCGAAATACTTCTTTCATCGATATCCCTATGCCCCGTTGATGAATGAGTCAATTATCTCACCAATAAAGTTAGATCAGCAAAACTATGCCTATCGAGAACATGCCTTTTAACCTCCTCAAAACCTATATCCTCATAGATATCTTTTATCGTTATAGCTTCCTTTTGTCGGATCGATATTATTCTTTCGATGAAAATGCTCCTTTTGGTGGGTCCTTTTTATGTTGCACCAATAGTATAATTTCCTCAAGAACTTTTCCCGTCGATGAAGACCCTCTTTGCTTTCTTTGATATCTTTTGTCGATGAAGTTATTATCTTTGATGAGTCCTTTCTGGAATTCATCAGTGTTTCCTTCCTTCGATGGCTCTTTTATATCGATGAGACATCACTAGGTCTCATCGATCCCTTTTGAATTCAGATCGATATTATTCTTTTGATGAAAACGCTCCTTTCGATGGGTCCTTTTTATGTTGCACCGATAGTATTATTTCCTTGACTCATTCATTGACGGGCATAGTGATATCGATGGAAAAATAAAGGAGCACTCTGAAGCCCAAGGTTCCTTTGACATAAGACTCGATGGATATCAGATATGTGTTGATGAGGAGACAACCATACTGACCGAATATAGTATTTTGATGAAGGGAAAAAATACTTGATCGAAGTAATATTCGAAACAAAAGTATTGTTGATAGAAACAAAGAGATCAATGGACTAAATAAACAAATGATCAAAAGACATATCCTCATCAAAATGATTATTGATTGCTGCCAAAATCAGAAACAAATCCCATGGAAGGTCACATCGCCATTAAATTCAAACGTGTGCCCGAGTGACCATTGTCCAAATTGCCATTACTAACTAATTAAATATGCCATAAGTAGTGGATCAACATCAAAGGACACAACATTAAGGAATTCATAGGCAACAAACTGAAAGCAGGAATTGGGTGAATTCATAGATAAAGCTTAGTAATTCAAAGTAAGTTGTTTGCACATAGACCTCTTTTTTTAAATTCAAATGGAATCATCATCTAAAACTAATAAGACCAGAAAGGGAAAAGAACCAATCACTGTAGAAGAAAAACCTAAAAGACAGAAAAGGGAAGGGCGTTCTTTGGCCCAGGACCTGATTGACCAATGACCATCATCCAGTTTGAGGTCCAAGAAGATTAGAGTTGATGAGGAAGGCCTGGAGGACCGGTTTGAGGATCTTGGAGACATATGGACAGAATTGAGAGGGTATGAATTATTCATATATGGGTACAACAGAAGAGTTGCCCCTTAACCTATCAACAATTTATGGTGATTGAACTTAGGAAGGTTAGTTGTGGCTAATGTATTTGTGAATGTGGAGCTCATGAAGGCATTGGCACACAATTATGACCCTAAAACCAGGACCACATATAACTACATGGGTGAGCCAATTCTTGCAATCAGAAAGGAGGTTATTGACACCATGTTTGAGTTGGATTGGGGATTTGAAGAATTGATTGACCTCAAGAAGTTAACAAGTGAATATTTTAACCTAGAGCACATTTACAAAACATGGAGACTCCCTATACATAGACCTAGGAATGCATGGTCCTTAGCGCCACTAGGTCAGGATGACAAAGCTCCCTATGACGTCAACTCTTTCCATCCATATTTCAAGAATAGATATTACTATGTTGCCCAAGTGCTAGGGATAAAGGCCCATCCTTTGATGGATGTTGCAGCCATGGTCATTTGTGTCGATTTTTAGTCTAAGGACCCCCACTTCTTTGATTTTTTTGCTTATTTGGTTGAGGTTTTGAATCATGGGTTAGAAAAGTTAAAGGGGGATGTCATCAATGTTCATTTCAAGCATTATTCCTTACTTATGCATATGCTATTGTATGTGGGCCAAGATGAAGGGTTATGCCCAGAAGAGTTATGTGTCAGGACATATGACAATGTTGGGATGAGAAAACTAGTGCAACTATGGGTTTCTTCATGGGACCAGAGGTATGTGAATAATCAATATTGGCATTTTGAGGAGTTCTTTGTCCAGCCATTATATAGACTGTTGGGATGCCCATGCGATCATGCCCTTGCACGAGAGGTTCAAAGATTCCTAAGACCAAAAGATTTCACTGAAGATCCCTCAATTGAACACAATTGGGGAGATTGGTATTGTTTTTCACACTGCACACAAGTCAGGGTATACGGGTTTGAAGGGAGACCATACTTACTACCACTTACAATCCCTAATAGAGTGGCTTGTCTGGAAATTGTGAGGCAATTGTCAATAGTGAGTATAGAACATCTGACAAGCCATGGGAAACAATCAATTGTACCTAGGTTGTTAGTATTTTCAGATTTTATTGTGAAAAGTTCAAAGATTTATGGCTTGCTGCAGACAAAATTGGATTATTATGGCATGGCTATGGGGGATCCAAGGCCCAATTTTGATCCTGAAGGATACATAAGGATAGCTCGGTCATCACAAAAGCTGAAGGCTGGAGAGCATAAATCTTACCTACCGGATGACCTCATTAAGAACATTGGCAGAGAAGAGGCTAGAGTGAAGTGAACAAAGTTTGAGAAAGCAATGTAGGCTTATAAATGGAAGCTTTTTAGAAGGAAAATGGATGAGAACATGCTACAAAATATTGAAGACCCCTTGGAGTTGGCCAACAAACTTGTGGAGCATGTATTGGAAACACTTGGGGGAGTCCCACCTCATGTTTTTAGGGATTACATTGATACTATTAGGAATACAAAGACTTTGCCTCATATGTCTCTTGCTTCCACATCTGGCATTATTCCATTCACTCCTCGAGAGGATTACCCCTTGGTTATGAAGAGGATACACCGATAGACTTGGCAACAAGACAACTAAATGTTCGAGAAGTGGCAGAGTTGGATCAGGACAAAGAATTGTCACTTTGTGTTAACCATATTCTATCCAATCATTTCCAAACAGAAAGCGACATGAGGACACTAAACAATGATGTTCTAATGTATAAAGATGATAAGTACATTGAACACATAGGAATGCTGAACTTGTTTATCTTCCAGTTTGTTAACAAAAGTGCTAATTAATAGTTATGTGCTGAAAAACGATGATGCTTGGTGACAATGTATACCCTCATATAAATGAGGGAAATTTTGTAACAATAAGGATCATTAGAGAAGAAGTAGAATATAGCCTCAGGCTTACTATTGTACCATTTTGCGAACATACATAATATAATCAGTTGTCTTTCCTTTGTGTATATGTTGTGGATTACTGCATCTTTCTGTAGGCAGTTGCTTGTGATATTATCTAAAGGAGATAAGGTTACTTGTGTTCTTCTAGTAAAACTCTATGTTTCATATTGTGGATTTGAATAAAAGATTTACTTGCAAATATAGTTTTCTATATAGTGCACCTGCATGTTATCTCAACCATGGTGCGCCTGCATATGTATATAGTTTTGTTTATAGGTGGAAAGCCTGAGGTTCAATGTCGAACCTGGTTGCTCTGATACCACATGTAATATTCCACATCTGGCATACACTTGAGCCAACTAACTCACTGGTTTACTAACCAACTATCTAGCAAACTGCTTAATGTCTACTAAGAATAACGGTCATAAATGAGCATCATAAGATAATTAACATACACTTGAGTCAGTTGATTCATTGGTTACAAAACTTCTAGGTTTAGTTGATCCAATTCGTTACATAGGAGTCTCATGTCTATTGACATTAACAGTTTACAAGGACCTTCATAGGATTGTGACATAACCTAACAAGCCAACTACTACAAATCCCCTATCTCTAACAAGCTTCAATTGTCATCATGGAATTAAACCTAATACAACATTAGTTCCCTTATTTAGCTAAATTAACACATCATATTATGACTCGACAAAAAATATGGTTCTAATATATTTTTTTGTCTTTCTATATTCCCAAAATTATGCATCTAATTGATGATAAGAATCCTTCTTCAGGTCTTGCAACCATGGAGACTGGTTATAATCTGATTATAACCAATGTGCATTGATTCCAAGATGAACCATATTCGGTTGAACTATGAGTTAAGAGTGGAAAACAAATAAACATAGAAAATAAATAAACATACAATAGCTACAAATTATAGCAAGGTGTTGTGACTTAAGATAGAAACCATCCTAGGAGCCTCCAATATATCAAAAGTTGAGAAAGTAGAAAGGTTATTGTACAAGGACAGTGATCACTATAAAGTTGCAGTCAAGTTCAAAACATTGATTTGTGGGAACAAAGGGTTTCATATGGGGATAGAGAAGTCTCATGAAATATCATCACAGTCATAATCATAATCTAAAGAGTAGTCAAATCTTCAACATAGATTGGTGATAGTGCAATCATTCTGTTGAGCATCAAATCTTAATTAAGTAAAATATCTTGATTTGAGAAATTAAATCATAGAAGCCATCTCTCTTTGGAAGAAATAATCATTTTCATTGATACCGTAATAACCCATAAGTTATCGAATAAGTCTAAAAGCATTCTATCGAAGTATCTAAGATTCAAACAGTATCGATGAGACCCAATGATGTCTCATCGATATAAAAGGGGCATCGAAGAAAGCAAACACCGATCAACTTTAGAAAGGATTCATTGAAGACAATAACTCCATCGATAAAATATTTAGAGGAAAGTGGAGATGGTTCTTATCAAAAAGAAAAGGTCTTAGAGGATATAACACTATCGGTGCAAAAAGATTCATCGAAAGAGATGGTCCCGTTATCACTGTTTTAAAAAATGGATGTTCTCGGTCCATAATTGGCTAAATTTGTTGAAATTTTGAGTCTGGTATTGGCCTTGTTACCTCTATTTTGTTGTAAGCCAATGGGAAGGTTTAAGGGTTTTAAGTTTTAACCTTCAAACTGTTTGAGTAAAAACTTGGTTCTAATTCTGCATTACTTTTTACCACTTAAGTGATAGGTCCGTTTGTCATGAGAAGTGTCCCCCCATTGTTATTTACCTAGGCGGTCCCTTAAATATTTAAAATTTTATATGCCTATTACTTTGCCTTTTTTCTAATGTTTATCAGGTCCTATAAGTGTCATGCAACTCTTTGTTGATCGAACGGCTTGAATTGATTCGTAGTCGAGAGATGCTCGTGGTTTACCTATTGCAAAGCAGCGAAAAGATGGTAGGCCCAGGCGAGGTGATCAATAGAAGGAATAAAAGAAGGGCAAGTCCCTGAGATCTAATGGCCCACATTATTTCGTGGGATGAACATGATCACGAGTTACCTATCACAAAATGGCGAAAAGGAAAGTGGGTCCATGTGGTAGTAAAGCTAAAGTTAAAGACCGATCATTTCTGTTTTGATCAGACGAATCGCATGGTTTTGTGGGATGAAGATGATCGAGTTTTACCCTCCACAAAATAGTAAAAAGTGGTGGGTCCCAGAAGCAGGTAGGTTTTCCAAAGACTAAAGGGTGGTTGGTTCAGAGAATGATCAATGCCCTGCGTTGATTTGCGGCCAAAAGGTGCTCGAGATTTAGCCTTCGCGAAGTAGCGAAATGACATGGCACTCCAGTTAGCGGTCCAGGTGGTTTAGGTGGCAAATCAGAAAGTCACACATGGCCTCGAGGTTAAGTAAATCAAAGAATAAACTTGGCGACCAAGTGGTGGGCCCAACAGACAGATCCCATGGAAGTTTTTCGAAAGTGGAAAAGTCTTCGAGGATATAACACTATCGGTGCAAAAAGACTCACTGAAAGAGATGGTCCCACCAACAAAAGCTATCGAAGAAAGTAGAGGTGGCCCCCATCAATGAGAAAAGGCTTTCAAAGAAACAATATCATCGATGCAAGATAAAGAAGATTCACCGAAAGAAGCATTCTCATCGAAAAGGTGATATCGATAAAACAGAAGAAAACTACATCGATGAATGATATCAATAAGGATATGAGTTTCGATGGGAGGAAAAAAGAAGTCATAGAAGTCCAAAGTCTCTTCAACATGAAACCCGATGGACAACAAAAAGATTTCAATGAGAATATGAGTTTTGAGGAGACTAAAAAGTTTTTTGACAAGTAAGAAGTTGCCACATCGGTTTCTTAAGAGATCGAATGCCAGGGTGGATAGTGCTGAATTACATGGCCCACATCTACTAGATTAAAGTTGTTAAAGAGTGGGTATCTCGAGGAGGATCCAATGGTGGGCGCTATTTCGTAGCCCAAAGGAGCAGGACAGTTACTGTTCGCAAAACACCGAAGACTGTTAGGCTTAACCGCTTGGTGCACAGTTAGTGAGGCAAACTATCAGGTCAGGAGATGATAAAGATCAATCAAGTTCTATCTGATCAGATGGCTAGCACAGTTTCACTGGGTTAAAGTGCACAATGGTTACCATTTGTGAAATAGTGAAAGGAATTTTAGCCCGTTGTCAGATGAGGAAAAGTCAAAAGGTAAAAGCAGTGCAAGTTCTATTTGATCAGACGGTTGGCATGACTTCACTAGATGAACATGCAAGGATTTTATGCTCTACGAAATAGCAAAAGAGCGAAAAGAAAAAATACTCAGGATAGTTTTGACCTATTGGAGCCAAATTTTTGAATTCTTTCATGAATTCAATTCTGAAGGGACGACTGAAGCATGCGGTGTTAATGTCGCAGTTAAGAAGCCCAATTGCCATATATACTCTCGCATCAATTGAATGAAGGTATCATTTCAAAGAAGTTGTTGTAGAGAAAGTTGGTGTAGAGCAAAATTCTTCAAGCTGAAATCAGGTTTTCTTGTTCTTTGCTTACCCATTGCTTGAAAATTGTTGAATTGTGGTTTTGTTCTGTTAAAGAACTACTTTGATTGATAATTGGCATAGTTGCATACTTTCAAAATGGCACTCAGATGGGAATTGACAGGAAAGGTGAACTATCAGGACAAAAACATTTGTGATGATTTTCTAGAGCAGTTAACCATGTCAACTAATGTCGAGGCTAGGGCCAAAGATTTAGTACCAAAAAACCCTTGTTTGAAAATTGGGGATGGCCTGTATGACAAAGGAAATTGGTTAAGGGACCCCGAAATAGGGATATCAGGTCTAAGTCTTTTTAAAGTTGGTTTTGGTCAAAGAAATGCCCCCGCCCCTTTGAATAGCATCTGGGAACTGGATGTGGGGAAGCTTGTGGTCCCTGGTGTGTTCATGGATGTAGATTTGTTGACCCTAATCGCACAGAATTATGACCCTACTACCAGATGTATCAGAAATATAAAGGGATCAGCCCTAGTTGAAATCAAAGATGATGAGTTTAGAAATGTTTTCAAGCTTAGTGAAGCTTCAAATTATCTTGAGCCTATTGACTTTGAAGCATTAGCTCAAGTCTACAATGCACAAAGAGATCATCTTAGGAGTGGCCATTTGAGAGAATTCTTTGTTAAAATAGGAGGGTTAACAATTGTAGGCCCTAATACAATGGAACCATTTTCCCTTAATTTGTTTACTTTAAGAGCTAAGGGTATGTATTGGACACTGTCTCAAATCTTTGGAGAAGATGTCGAGAAACATATGCCAACCCATTATATGTTGATGATTGCCCAAATTCTAAACCCTTCCTTGGCAATAACATTTGATTTTTCCGCATACCTCATTGATGCTATTCATGTAGGGCTTGTAGGGATTAAAAATGGTAAGGTGGATAGGCCATTTGGATGGTACTCCCTATTAATGCACATGTTTTTGTTCAAAGGTGCTGATTATTTTGCAAAAGATATGGATTTGGTCAAGGTTAAAGATAAAGAGGAGATGCCTATGCAACTTTGGAGCATTGTTCTATCTTGGGATAGAGAGGATGCTAGTTTTCTAAAGTTTGATAGATGCTTTGCATCTAAGATTAGAGTTCTTTTATGTGCAGAAAACCCTAGGATTCCTAAGGCTCTTTTGGAATTCCTTAGGCCTAAAGAGTTTGCAGAAGATATCAAGATTGTTCACAATTGGGGAGACATGTATTTGTACCATGTTTCTACTGTTTTCAGAGTATATGGCTTCAGAGGAACCCCCTATCTACTGCCCTATCAGGTCCCATTGAAGATAGGGATTGCAGAAGTGTTGAGATAGTTTGGAGGAGTACAAGAGGCCGAGCTGACCAATAGGGGTAAAGGGACCATTTTCCCAACTGTTACCATGGTCCATCATTTTGTAATTACCAAAGGTGGCTAGAAATACTTTGAAGAATTATTTAAGCCATATATGTTGTCAACTACAGTTTCAAGGTGTGCAGACCCTAAGGATTTCTTCAATGGAATGTTCAGAAAGAGGGCTGTATGTAAAAGTAGGCCTCACAAATTTCAATTTCTTGAAGATTTAATTAGAAATGAATTCATCTTAGATGAGTAGGAATTAAGAAAGGAGAAGTGGGTTGCATACAAAAAAGGACTTGATTTTATTCATCATTTTGATTCTAGCTGTGACCCTCTTTCTAGTTTTACCCCTTTTGAAGAGAAGGTTAAATTCTTAATTCTTTATTTTGAAGACCTAATGCAAACCCTGAAAGAAAAAAGGGAGGCTATAATGCAAAATGATCCTAATAGGGCTAAATTGTGCTAGGGATCCCACAGATACTGAGAGGGGGGGGGGGGGTGAATCAGTATCTAACCGGTAATTAGTATTTCTTAATTTAAAACATGCAGAACATAATTTAACAGTGTATCGGTATGCAAGAAATAATGCAATAAATAGAATCAAGAACATCCACATGAAAAGCACACCATAACACAAGATTTTAACGAGGAAACCCAGTGTGGGAAAAACCTCTATGGGATTTGTGACCCACAATATTCACTCACTGGCCAATAAGAGAATATTACTTACAATAGGGGCCTGCACATGCAGGAAGGCCAACTACCTAGAGCTCACTGCTCAATGGGAAGTCTCACTGACCTACAATAAGGATTATACAAATCCAATATCTTGTACTGCTTTACAATAGCATCTTCAATGCCTGATTTAGTACCAGTTCCTGCTCTATTCTTTACATATACCCCTTGACCTATATTTCGCATAATAGGTCTGCCTAATATTTTCCTATATGCTTCTACTCTCTCATCACAAATGTCTATAATGATCTCTTTTATATATAAGAGCCATTTGACAATTTTCCAAGTCGGCTTACACATTTTTACAATAATAAACAAAATATAATATAACAAAATCTTGTCGGCCTCTGTGCCAGTATACTTCCATTCTTCTCTGTCGGTGTCAGTGTCCTAAGTGCTGGTGTAGAGTGTGACCTACTGATGCCAGTATAATTCCTTTGCTGGTGCCATGAGATTGCAAGGTTACCATCAATGAAAAAACCTTCAATCACATACAATGTCTCATTGGAGTGTGCATATTCCAACAAATTGGTCTTAGCTAAGCCTGCCTTTGCTAAGGCTATCCCACATGGTAATTATATGATGCATAAAAAATCTAAATATACTATGATGATGCTAGTGACAAGTGAGCCTTCCACTTCAAGAGGAAAAAGGGCCATTGAAGATGTCATTAATACTCAAGATTCCCCTAAAAGGCAAAGAGTAGGGAAGGAAGTTGAAACTGATGAGCCTCAATTCTCTCCATCTTAATCCCGTATTCACATAGGAGATGAGCAAGTAGTGGCCAAACAATTGCTACAGTTAGGAAGTCTTGGTGAAATTGCATACACCTATGATGAGACCCAATAGGGAATGCCGGAAGAGCCACCTAGTGCTGAAATGAATATAACTGATGGTGAGCTAAAGGGAAAGGAATTAGACCTCACTATCAAACAAGCTAGTGAAGAGTTTCTAGCTGACAGCAATTTTGTCACAATAGGGGCTTTCATGCAATTTGTATGGAAACAAAACATTGAACAACTCAAGGATAGATGTGAAAAGAGAATGAGTGAGCAGCCTCACAAAGATACAAATTCAGTGGAAGAAGAGGTTAAATAAGAAATGATGGCTGAATTCAAAGCTATCACTCTTGAATTTGGAAGATAGATGGTGTCAAAGGCTGGTGTTCTAATTCTCCCTAAATGGGATATAGCAGATGCATCGGTTCTTGAAGAAGTTAGAAAAGAAACCAAGCCAATGAAGGGAGTGACATTTAGCAAAGATAATGCTTCTCTGGTTATGTGGTCCCTCAAGAGGGATGAAAGTAGAAGAAGGAAAGATACCTCGGGATCTAATCTTCTAGGAGGTATGATAGTAAAAAGAGTCCAGGATACAGGGGTGGTCGAAGCTACCAGTACAGTCTTAGAAATTGTAAAGTTTAATGTGGTAGTACCAGAGAAAGAAGCGAAGGAAAAAGATGGTCTCCAAGTCAAGTTGGAGACAATTTTAAAGGCTTATAATGAAGCCAAAAAGGAGGTAGCCAACAGGGATACTATTATTGCTAGACTTCAGAGTTAGTTGGTAGGACAACACCAAGGAGGTGAGTCCTCTACCCTAATGATCTCTTCTTCTCTAGCAAGACCTCCACCTACCAGTCCTATTATAGAACTCCCCCCTTCTCCTATGCCTTCTGGTTTTCAACCAACTGAGAATTTTCAACATGAGTTGGAAAAAATGAAACAGGCTCAAGCCTTGTTTGCAAGTAAGTATGAAGAGAAGGTAAAGGCCACCATTTTGAGTTTTGCTAATACAGTAGAGGCCCCCACTGTGCACACTAATATGAAAAGAATTTTAGACACTCTGTGTGAGTTAAATGAGGACAAGGCTATTTTAGAGCCTATTTTGAATAAGTGGATGCCAAGAGAAGTGGATTTAGAACTTACATGTGCATCCTACGATGAAGCAAGATTTGATGTTACTATCAAATCCACATGTGAGTTGGCAAAAGGTTTGAACAAGTTAGCAAAAGGAAGAGCCAATGTAGAGAGGAAAGCTAACTTGTATAGGAAAGAATATACTGAGCATAAATTTGAATTATTTCCTGGGGGTTTTGTCAGCCAAAATCAGTTGAAGGACAAATAGGTATGGCTTGATGAGCTGGGAGCTAATTTGTCTTTGAGGGTAAATGAAATTGTTAACAAAGATGACACCTCACTATTTGTTAAAACAATTAAGGAGATAGAAAAGATAAAATCTCATTACGATTTTTTGGAATCAGAGGTGAGGAAAATAAGAAACTCTTGGAAAAGGTTACTTAAGTTAGAGAAAAATATTGTTGGCTACTCATGGCCTACTGATGATGTGTTCCAAAAGTGGACCAAAAGGTATGTGGTGCAAGAGGAATATGCTCCAGAACAGTTGGAAGTTTCTCTGGGATAGTTAGAAGATGTTGCAGAAGAGCTACCAACCGAAAAGGCCGTTGAGACAGAAAAAGACTTGTAACTACTTCTTGAAAGAAGCTATGGTTGTAACTAATTTTCTTTAGGGATGTCCAAAGCTTGTATGCATCCATAATGTTATAAATGGATACCAGGATAGAGGAAAAATGATCACAAGAATTTGTAAAGAAACTCTACAGAAATTTATCTGCGTTTTTTCTAGTGTTTCACAGAAAAATATCTAAGTTTTGTAAGATTTTCCAAATTGAATATAAATATACAGACCATTAACTTTGAGCCTAAAATTTGTGCTATCTTCTGGTATGCTTTCAAATATTTTACTGGTTTCATTTGGGTAATTTAGGGTTATTTCAATTGAACAACGAAGAAAGGCATTGGTCATCTATAGAATACAATTCATCAGTTCACATTTCATTTTAAAGCAATAGGAGTAGCTGAGTAGGAAATATAGAGTAGACTACAAATAGTGTATATACATAAATTTCAAGTACAGAAATCGAATAATTTCTACAACAACAATCTTGAACTCATCTGCTATATCTCCATCCGAGCAATTTATGCCATTTTGAGATGCATTAGGTTAGTCTTAGTCACTAGAACACAATTTTCAACATGCATTAGGAGTTGTCCTCCTTACAAATAGTGCAACATTAAAAAGGTATTATCAAAGATACAACCACAATTCAAAGAGGAATCTTACAAAGATAGGACAAAGCTAGGTACAATCATAAGTCAAGGCAAATTCATAGTTGAAACTCAATCCAAAATAGTGAAGAAGTGCAACAAATGACATGAGAAGTCTAAAGAAGTATTATATCAATCATGAGTCAATGAAGAGATTTTTTGCATCCATGATACAATCCTAAAAAGCATCCATGATACAATCTCAAACACACTTTTTACCGTTCTTTTGGTGATTTTGCCCAATTGTGTATGTCTAGCTTATGTATGAACATGCCATTTTGTAGCTTTCCACTGACCATGTATTTGAGATGTCTTTGATTTAGATATGGCATGAGCTTAGTCGTAGAGTGAGACTAGGGAGTTGGACCATCTCAACCATGGTGCGCTTGCATATGTATATAGTTTTATGTATTCATTAAAGATTTTCATTTAATTTTAATCAACTAAAGAGCAATATTCATGACTTACAAGTAATAGAAAAACTTACAAGGATGAGGCATATTCATTACTTACAAGTAATAAAAAAACTTACAAGGATGAGGCATATTCATAACTTTTGTAGTCCTACCTTGGATATCAACACTAGAAGCAACTCATATTGTTCGTGTACAGACAAGACAATATGGGAGTTCATTATACCTAGCAAATTGTGGTGTTGTTGTTTGTGTTGGCTCCACTTGCACCCTGCAATTAAGATTCAATATACATTATTCAATAAGATTAACTGTGCAACATAATGAAATATTGAAAAGTGTGTTACCTTGTTGAGCTTCGGTTGGTTTCGAGAATAGTTTAATATTCTCTACTTAACAGGGCCAACCATGTGAAGGTGGAAGCTCATTTGGCCCCTCTCCCCCCTTAACATCACTCTAAATTCCCCGTTAACATCTTATAACATTCTAACATTCATTCATTAATTCTTTCTACCATTAATAAAATATAGCATTCATTCATTAATATCACATAACGTTCATTAACACATAACATTGATTAACATTAATTAGCATGCAACATTCATCAATATTAATTAACATATATCATCCATAACCATTAATTAGCACATATTTACATTCACTAACACATAAAAATCAGTCATTATCAAATTAGTTAGATTAAAATCATTTCTTTATTTGGTTTTTCTTTGAAGCTATGAAAAGACTAAGTGGAACATTGGTTTCTTCATCATTTCCCCCCTCTGCAGATGTTCTGCTAACTACTCGTGATCTCAATGTATGCCTAGTCCTATACTGAGGACGAGGACACTGAAGCGAAGGGGGGTCCTTTGCAATAAAAAAGAAATGGGTTAAATTAAAAAAAAAAAATATTATTGTTACAAGTATTTCATTAATTTAGAGAACATAATTGTTGTGCTCTTTACCTGATGGGGCCACATCATTTTGTGTAGCCTCAACCTCAACATGTTGAACACCCTCTAGATCATCTGGAGTTGAAATACTAAAGGTTACATTAACGCTGAACACCAATTGCAATTATATGTATTTAAAGCAATAACAGTGGTCCTCTTTACCTGAGTGGGGAACATCACATTCTTGAGGTTGTGTACCCAAATCATGCTCCACTTTCTCACCACCGACTACATGCTCTAAAATATTAACAAAAAAGGTTACATTAATTACTACTCTAATTACAAATTAAGATATATATACTTGTATTAATAGCTAAATAAATAAATTTGAATAGAAAATGAATACCTCCACTACTGGGATGCACATCTAGACCTTCATGTGCAGGTGGTGTTTGACAATTAGCAGGCTGCATTCCAATGACATGCACATTGT
Organism: Cryptomeria japonica; assembly: GCF_030272615.1. Classification (NCBI taxonomy): domain Eukaryota; kingdom Viridiplantae; phylum Streptophyta; class Pinopsida; order Cupressales; family Cupressaceae; genus Cryptomeria; species Cryptomeria japonica. The sequence goes on along the minus strand of NW_026728851.1, from coordinate 190,038 downwards.
TATCATTGCTTGCTTATTTAAAATAAATTTAGTCACTTTATGTTGGAACTCAACATCAATTAGATTATTGGTAAAGTATTCAATTTGACACAACTTCCATTTACCATATTTACCTATGTGACGGATGCACTCAAATGTTGTGTATGCCCACTCAATTCTCGTAGTTGATCAACCATGGCTAAATATCCTTGCTGGTAGGCAATTCTCTTGTCATCTTCTATGGGCGCTCTATTGAATTCAGAGCCCTGCATTTTTTCTTGGTACCATGAATTTTGCTTGCATTGTTTGATAAAAAAAAATGTTTGCAATTTATAAATATTTTGATACAATATTTTGTTTACATGAGCTACTTACAATTCGTGCAGCAAGTTTCATGTAACCACCAGAGTCGAGTTTGTGTTGCCTGTGCTTTTCTTGCCTTGCCTTGGTTGCCTTTGACGTGTCCTCAGTCTATAAAAAGTTTGAAATATGTTAGATTATATAAATATAAAGAGTAATTAATTAGTACATAATTACATTCTTAATAGTATCTCGTACCTTCTTCTGGCATCTAGTGGTGTATTTCCTTTTTTCCTTTCAATTCTCTCCTTGGCATCCAATATCAGGTCCTTCCACTCCCTCTCTGGAATCATGGGGGGATGCTCATACTTTAGGTTCCTCTCCAAATGGGTCCTATATTGGTCCCTCACATACTTTAGATATGTGCCAACTTTTTCAAGGAGTTTGGTTTTGTCAAAGGTGTCATTTCCAAACCACTCAACCATTTGGTTTGTCAATTCATCTTTTAACCTGTTTTCTTGGTCATTCCACCTTTTAAAGCAAAAACAAACCTGTTAGATTCAGAAATGAACTGAATCTACATTTATTACACTTCAAGAAATGGATCAAAGGAAAACTATTCTAGCAATGATATGAAATCAAAAGTGGATAAGGGTTAGTTCACATATGATGTACCACCTTTTACATATGGTGGGCCCAAATATCTGCAATGCAATGTCACTAAGATGTTTATAGAAAATATCATTGCCTGCAAAAAAATCATGGGATCATTAGTCCAAAACAAGTGATCATAAAGTAAATTACAATTAGAGTATATATAATAATAATAATTTTAAAGTACCTGAAACCTTTTATATATTTAAGGGAAGCATTTCTTCATCGCTCACCACCAATGTGGCCTGCAACGTTCCCGTACTAGCAATATGAGAAGATCTAGGAAATGATGGTATGTTATCAGCAGTAGTCACCTCTGGTACATCCTTATGTGCATCTCCTCCTGCAAAAAATGAATCCACTATGAAATGGCATTAGAATTCAAGGAGGAATGCTTGAAGGGAAATAAACACATGACAAAAGATAGAGCAAAAGAGGGATCTACCAATAGTGGGCGGGCCAATATGACGTGCACTAGAGGATGTCTACATGCTACGTGTTACCGACATTGCAATTGGAAATACAGGTGAGGGTGACATCTGATGAGGTGGTGGTGACATTTGCACAGTAACATTGACAACACCTAAAGAATAATACATTAAATATATCAAACATTAAATATATGAAAAGTGCAAGAATTGTAAGCAAGGATGAACCTTTATTTTGAAAATTGACAGTATCAAGTATGATGTGTTTTGGGTACTCAGAGTGATAAGCCAAGCAAGTGACAATACAAGAAAATCATCATCACCTGAAGATCCTGCAACACCCTAATCGTGGAAATGACTTTCATGAGAGCGGATAAATTGTTGTAAAAACAATACGTACATATTTTAGTTAATGACATAAAAGAGAATAAAATATAAACCATTATTGAACTTTTGTTATAATTAAAGCTTTCATTACTACTTACTTGCAAGTTTTTTGCTATCTTAAACAATAATTCCACCCTCTGTCATATCTCATCAGTGGTAGGATGCATGGTTGCGAAAGCAACAATCTCTTTTCTAATTTTTATAAGAGGCATTTTAAATAATTTCACAAGGTCTGTGGGATCTTCAGGTCATCATTGCTTAACCCTAATGATTCCACATCCATAGAAAGGTGCTCAGGTACTGCAACTCCCTTTCCCTTTCCCCGAACATCCGTCTGTGTCAAGAATATCATTAATTACAAAATTAGTATAAATCACTAAAAAAAGAACATAATAATGTAACAGTTTGCTTCTATCTAATTTGTACAATTACAATGAGGTTTACCTGCTCGGTACAAGTGTCGCAAGCTACATCTCTGTTTGCGATATGTGATGGATCCATGTCGGCCTATGACAAAGAAAAAGTATAAAAAACGTTAGCGAAATTACATAGTACACAACATGAACACCATGAACTTTGTAGACAAAAAAAGTATTAAATAATAAAAAGATGTTGTCATCAAAATCATTGTAAATTTTTTATTTCCTTACCTTTACTTTATGTAGACTATGTAGGATCCTCAACTAAATGGTTGACGATGTATGTAGTCAATGACCTATTCCCACCAAGGGTGACAACATCACACAAGGACTATACCTGAAATCAACACCATCAATTGAGTATCATAAGCATTACTACATTTGTAAGTTGATAAACAATAAATACATACGTATCATAAGCATCAGAAGCATCACATGATGTGTCATCATATATGTAATTGAGCATCACGATTAGCATCACATATCATGTGTCATCATAAACATGTAATCCATCACATATGTATCATAAATCACAATCCATCACATAGGTAATAAGCAATCACCAACATAATAATAATAATAATAATAATAATAATAATCATCATCATCATCATCATCATCATCGTCGTCGTCGTCGTCGTCATCGTCATCATTGTCATCGTCATCATCATCATCGCCTTTGCCATCATCATCACCATCGTCATCATCATCATCATCTTTGCCATCATCATCACCATCACCATCACCATCACCATCACCATCATCATCATCATCATCCTCTTCTTCTTCTTCTTGTTATTCTTCATCGTCATTGAGAAACTGTCGATTGTGATTATCATCCACTTCATCTTCTACTTTTTTGGTATCTTCTTCTTCAGTATCTTCTTCTTCCATCACAATATACTTTATCGGCCTTCCCCTTGGATCATGTCTAACAACAAATGACCAACCCGATTTATGTGGAACCTCCAAGTAAAATACTTGCTCACATTGGCTTGGAAGAACATAGGGCTCATCCCCAACTGGTTCAAATGACCTTGTATTTAGCATTATAAAACCATTATCATGTTCAATAACAGTTCTATCAGGATCATTTTTATTCAATCAGAGCCCATACCATTTGACGATGAATAAAACTAATTTGAAGGAATTAAAGTCACACTCAAGTATATCATCCAAAATGCCATAGTATTGATTTTGAGAATGTTGAGGATGAATGCCATTTCTCAATGAAATATTTGTCACCTCAAAGGCTGCAGTGATGCTAGAATCACAAGTTTTCTTTGTGTCATCCAACTTTTTAATGCGGAATTTATGACCATTGTAGCACACAGCATTGTGGTGTTTGACCTGCGATATGTCAAACATGTAAAATTTATTGCATTGTGAGTTGATAAACATATGGGTGATTAATAAATTTATACGTACCTATTTATCTCTTAAACCATATGCTAAATCAATTTCCCTTTGTGTAACATTGGAATCTCCATTACGATGTGCTTCTTTAACTAATGAAGCCACACCTTCCCATGTTAACGTGCGTCCAGAATGTTGACAACATTCAATCCATACTATCATCCAATCAAGATTGCTTGCAATATACAAATGTAGTGCATCCCATTCTCGACCAACTTACAGAAAATAAATAGACGTCTTACAATCGATTTATTTTGAAGATTAAGAATTAATTAAATACAATAACATCTTATAATTACCTCTCACTTTCCTCAATCTACCTTTCCCCGTCAAGTACTCCCCTTCAAATTTGTTAATGGTGTTGGGATCCCAAATGCGATCCACGTGGATCTTTGCTGCAAACTTAGGAAGATATTCAGAAATGTACACCATAGTCTGCTATACCATATATCCCTCCACCATAGAACCCTTGGGATGTGCTCTTTGTCGAACCAAAGCCTTCAAAAATTTCAAGTGCCTCTCAACCATCCACATTGACCTAGTGTGTACAGGTCCACACAATTCAATCTCCTCAACTTGGTGTATGAGATAGTGTTCTTGTGCATTGAAAAAAACTAGAGGTAGACACTTTTACATTTCACACATTAAATGAGGAATTTTTCTCTTCCAATATTTTATATCGTCTTTATGGATTTCTTTGCATGACAACCACCTACAAGGTATTCAAGACACAAAAATATATATTACATAACAAGTAAAACAAATTGTAAATATAATATCTATACAAAAAACTAAACAAATATCACTACTTACCTCATGTATTTTCCAAGATCATATATGACTTGCTTGACATTATTGTCGAAGTCGTCTAGGAGAGATAGAGGTAGAACGTACTGCAACAATTATAAAATTATCTTTTCATTTTTTTGTAACATAATGAAAAGTACACGTATGCGAGGTACTTAAATACATACTAAAAACATAAGAACATGAATTACCTTAATGAAGGTATGCCAATCATGTGTTTTCATCCCTGGCCCAAATTCACTTTTCTTTGATATGAGATTGTTTATGTTTGCAGCAAATCCTATGGGAAATCAAATTTTTTGTATGACTTCTTTTATAGCATTGCTTTGCTGTTCCGTTAATAACCAAGGAAGCTCACTTATATTAATCTGGTCTCCATGGCTATTTGATTGAATAACATTTATCATTGCATGATTGGAATCCTGAATGTCACTACATATTTAGATAATTTTTTCTTTGTCACGCCTTCCATCCAATAGTTTCCATACTGTCTCTATCATATTCTTTCCAATATGCATACTATCAAACAAATGAACAATTTGTAACTGCTCGTAGTAGGGCAACCTACTAAATTGTCAGGGATAACTTTTTATTCCCTTAGGAAGGTGGTCATTTATGCCTTCACGACCTTCATGATCGTCAATCACATCATCAGTAAACAAAACAAAATAGAAAAGATGTTTTATGACAAACCAATAGATGGAATGGCATTACCTTGATGATTAATTCTGTTATATTCCAACTTCCACAAGTGAGGTGTCATTCTTCATGGCTTTGATGTATTCTCTTCTTTCCCATTGAAAAGATGATTTTCAGTATTTCGATACTTATGATTTTTGTGGAGAAAGTGCCTATACTCATCAAACACCTGCTTTTGTAAACTTTTTGAATGATGAGATTTCATCTTTGAACCACAAACAGGACATGCAAATTTTCCCTTTGTTTGAAGACCTACAAGATAATGTATAATTGGATTAAATATGATAATTTTTTGAATTATAATGTTCATGCACAACTTAAACACTATAACATACCACAAAAATGTGTTAGCCCTGAGGCATCGTGTATTGTCCATAGAAGCATCGCATGGAATTGAAATTGTCTTTGTCCTATTGGTCTAGAGACGTCATACATAGTGACACCATTCCATAACTCCATCAACTCATTGATAATAGGCTCGATATATACATTCATATCTTTAACTTGGTACTTACCTAATCGAATGAACAAAAACATTTCATAATTATTATGACCATTTTACTGCAATATTTATAATAAAAATTTAGACGACTATATTTAAATGATAAAATACCTAGAACAATCATTGCCAACATTATGTGCTCCCTCTTTATTGACATCCATGGAGGAATGTTATTGTTTATAACAAAAACAGGCCACACTGAGTAAACAGATCTCATCTCTCCAAATGGATTGACACCATCTACTACCAATGAAAGCCTGAGATTACGAGGTTCTTCTTTAAAGTGTGGCCACTTTTCCTCTATGTCCATAAATGTTGAACCATCCGTAGGCATTCAAATAATGTCATCTCGACTTCTATTGCGTGCATGATAATTTATAAATTGTGCCAAGTTAGTGCACTTGAATAATCGTTTCATACGTGGAATAATGGGAATATACCAAAGAACCTTGCGAGGAACCTTTTTTGTTATTTGATCTATTCGATATCTACTTATATGACATTCAGGGCATTCAGTTCGAAATTCATGTTGTTTGTGATATATAATATGATCATTGGGACAAGCATCTATTGCTTGATACTCCATTCCAATATCTTTCATAACGGCAGATAATTCTCAGTAGGAGCGAGGTAGAATATTTGATGGTGGTAACAAAAACTCACCTATCAATCTACAACAAAAAAATATAATTTGTTATAATAAAGAATATTAATGGTACAACATGATTTATAGTTTATTATGACATACATAACATGCCTTAACATACGTGACATTGTTGTGTTGGATAAACCATTCATAACCTTCAAGTTGACCAACAACAATACAATGGAGAGAAGGGTTGCCTGTGAGCCTTCGTAAAGGGCCTTAGATGCCTTCTCAAGTAGAGGGACATCATGAAAAACATCAAGGTCATCTTCATCATCATGATCATTTGCACGAGTACTAAATGAGTCATGGATCAATGTATTTGTACCATCATCTTCAATTGTGTTTTTTGGCTCATGATCATCATCTTCCATGGGATCATTATCTTCAGCTTTGATATTCACACCTCCATGTTCATCCACTTCAAAAACCATATTCTCAGGGTTGTGTTGATCCATACCATGTGCTTCGGGGTGCTTGACCTATATAAAATTGATAAACCTAAATAAACCGTGATCATGATCTCATCATCACGTGATTTATTATGTATATAAATTGTCAAAATGATATAATGAAAAAATTACCAGTGGATGATAATCATGTCCACCTTCAATGTGACCATGCAGCCTACAATGTTTCTTCGTTGTTTTGATTAGAAGTCTTCTATTATTTAACCCCTTACAAATTTTGCACAGACAATAACATTTTCCATCACCTTTTCTTTTCAAGTTAGACCACAATCTAGCAATTGTCTCCTTATTTTGTTGTTTGTTGATATTGTCTGACATGGTCTTTCTTCACAGGCAAGAAAATAGAAATTATCATCATTGAACAAAGCATCTTATTGAATTTATATTTCTAGTTTGGTTATTTTGCATATAAGCTTGCCCAAATATTTTACAGTTATTTTTCATCAAGATTCCCTCAGGGGCTGGCAGATCCTGCTTCCATACTTTAATTCTGTTTTCTCAAAGGATAATCCTAAAAATCCATGCATTGCAAATAACTTTTTACACCTTTGTTGGTTGTGGTGGCATCACAGAGAGTTTACATCAATAAATGAAGAACATGCCAATGCTTTTAATGCAACAGTAGAAGTCTATCTCTTATTCAATATCTCTAGTGAAACCCCCATGATCTTTTGTTGGAGTAGAATTTGTTATATTCTAGAAAGGGTCTTGTCCTTTGTTGATGTGATATTAATCTACCTCAAGAAATAACTGTTCTTTTCTCCAACAAGAAGTGGAACTAAATGAAGATCTAGCACCATGAAATGAATCCTCAAAAGGATTACTATAGTTAGTTTTGGTAGATAATGATCTGGGTAAAATACTAATGTGGCTTTAGGAAACATTATATACTAGCTTAGCATACTCTAACAACTTTGGTGCAACATGCTACATCCAATTAAGTCTCCGTCGGTATCTCTATTGTGTTTATGGATTGGGATTCAATGTACTCTTTTTATACACAGATTTTACTTTCAACTAAGGAGGTTTGTATGTACTTACTTGTCTTTCGATTGTATTCCTATTTCAAGAATTTCTTCTATCAACAAATCATTTGTTATAAGTTGTACAAGTGGAAGCTTGAACATGCCTTCCATGCTAGCCTTGTTGATACGTTCAACACCATCTTGTGCAACAAATCTTTAGAACTCCACTATTTCATTGAGGAGTGAGTAGTAGGGACAATCTAGGACACTTACAGAGGTTTTGCAAGAGAGATAAATAGACCTAAATATTATGGCTTAATAATGATCAATAGGTAAATAGATAAGAAACTCAAAATATCAAAATGACTTTCACAATTGTCTTTACTAGAAATGGATAGATCTGCTAATAATGGCTTTATGATTGTATGTCCACTTTAGACTCAATCCAAGAAGAGCTAGAACTAATATGCGATATCTAGATTTATGATCTCTATAATATACAATCCCATAATTATGTTTCCACGCATCTATACCACAACACAAACATCATGCTAGTGTTCATCCATAGCAATTGATATCCTAATTATAGAATATGAAATATGCACATAATTATGAATAAAGATTAAGAAAAACAAAGAAAGATGCTTATTGCAAACATAAATGACTAATGGACAAGAATTGAATTCATTGTAGATAGTTTTGAATATCAAATTCACTTATTTGTGTGCATTTACTAACTCATGTACTTGTGGCCAACCATTTATCTCTTTCATAAATTAAACACTTATTAATTACATTAAATGGCTAAGTAATTATGTTTTAGTTGAAATTGAAAATAAAATATTTTATTTCAGGACAGCTCACACTATTCCCTATCATATTTTAGACTCTCAGTTTTGTTAGTAGTGTTTTGATGTCTTTGGAGCTGATCATTGCATTTCTTTAGTTACGTTTGCCAGCGTACTCCTAGCCTGTGCCAAAATGGGAGCTTTGGAACAGGATATGGACATCCATCAAAGCATAAAAGATAGAGGAATTTTGTCAGATGTAGTTGCAACTGCACAAAATGGATTTGTTTAGAAGGATTTAGAAACTTTCAAGCAAATGCAATCAGTAGGTGTAAAGCCAAATTCCATGACCATTGCTACTATCCTCCCTACTTGTGCCAAAATGGGAGATTTGGAAATAGGGTATGGACATTCATCGAAGCATAAAGGATAGAGAAATTTTGTCAGATGTTGTAGTTGTAACTGCCCTGGTAGACATGTATGCAAAATGTGGAAGCATAGACAAGGCACATGAACTGTTTGATAGAATGCCTGAAAGAAATGTTGTCTCGTGGACTAGAACGATTGTTGGAAATGCACAAAATGGATTTGTTGAAAAGGCTTTAGACACTTTCAAGCAAATGAAATCGGAAGGCATAAAGCCAAATTCCACAACCTTTGCCAACATCCTCCCTTCCTGTCTAAAAATGGGAGCTTTGGAACAGGGTATGGACATCCATCAAAGCATAATGGATAGAGGAATTTTGTGAGGTGTTGTACTTGCAAATCCCCTGCTTGACATGAATGCAAAATGTGGAAACATGGACAAGGCTCGTGAATTGTTTGATACGATGACGCAAAGAGATGTGATCTCATGTGAACAATCAACACGCACGTATACGGGAGGAAGGGATTGCTGCTACAAAATTGAATGCTCACTCCTCAATCACAGTTCTATGGTTTTACGAGATTAAACTAGGACAATTAACCACCACATGTATATTTTTTGCAACATGAAATTAAAAACTAGGGCAATTTGAATCTACCTCCTACGCGGGATTGCCTTCGACGTGGGTTTGATGTTCTTGGGGGTTGAATTCGCCACGGATGCCTATGCGAGATTGAAATTCACAAATGAATTCCCCGCCTCTTTTTTTATTTTGTAATGGCCGCTGTCGTCAGAATTATGATGAACTCGAGCACTTTTTTGAAAAAAAGAAAATTCTCATTGCTAATGCCTTCGTCGAAACCAAATGGGAAATTTCCATTGGAATTATGACGAATTCGGGCATTTTTCAAAAAAAATCAAATTTGGCCACAATATACCTTCTCCGTTGGAAACCTCAGTCGAAAATCTAGTCCAAATGTATTAGTGACACCTATTCCTCAGAGTAACATCAAAAATATGAACAATTAGTGTGGAATTTTCCATTTATGATGAGATTTTGGTTATGTAGAACATCTTTTTCTCATACTAACATGGAAAATGTGAAGAATTACTGTGAAAATTTCCATTTTACACTGAGATATATATTGCTGCAAGAATTTATCCAACTTAATTCATTCATGCCTGTAGGACAAAAAATATGAACTATATGGAAATTCTCTTCAAAACAATTTTTCTAAAGCCACAGGTCATCTTACATTTCTTTATGCTCGACTTTGGATGGATCTCTTTAAAAGCAAATTTAATGGTTTTTTCCTTTTCTTTTTGGACTGTAATTTTAAGATAAAAATGGAAAAGTTACAACATAGGCATCATGAATTTGTGCTACATCCACCTAGAAGAAAGAAAGATGTAGATTTTGGTGCATATGCAGATGAACTTGTCGTTTGGGAGATTTACCAACTTACCCTTGGTTTTCCCTACCATACTTAAAGGTGATCCAAGAAACTAGATCTGAAAGATTCTTGAATCAAACATAGACATGCCATTGATTCATTATCTTTTGGTGCAATGCTAAAAATATTGGATATTAAATCAATTAGTGTGGGTATTAAATTAACAAATGCTATCACAATCATTGGAACATGCTCAACTACTAAATATTTTCTCTTATTTTCTTAAGTTTGATATGTAAATCAGTTTATATTTTCAATATATGAATGCAAAATATTTGTAACAAAAAGCTTCTTCTCACTGTCATTTTTATTTCTGCTACCTTTTCTCTTTGTTTAATTTTGTATTCTCCTCTACCTCTGTCCATCAATAATTCCAACATAAAAATTCCAAGGGGAGACATAACCGGTAAATAATCTAGTGTGAGGCATCATGTAATTCAGGTGGGCATTCTCACCAAATATAGTTTATTGACTAATTATGAAGGTACTTTGAAAGTAGAAAATCTAAACTGTTTTATGAAACAAGGTTGAATAAAAGTGTGACTTTTTTTCAAGATCTACTATAAAATTCTCATGGTTGGGTGTGGATGTTACTACATTGTGGTTACTCTTGGTATCATAACTAATTTGGTCCTACAGATATTACAAAAATCTATTTCATTTCATTTAGCCATGTTGATGTCATGTGCTAAGATGGCATTGAAGTAACTACCCACATATTATGAATTTTGTTTTTGTTGATGACTCATTTGTATGTTGCATCATAGTTTGACTCCATGTACCCCATATCTACTTTCATAGTGACACTTTAAAGCATGTAACAACAACAAATCCATGGACCCATCATCAAATACACACTATGATAATCAAGCTTTTAATTTAATTTGAGGCATGTGAAGAGAGTTAAATTTGCATGATAAACCTATATGTGAATTAAGACTATAAATTGTATTAATACTTACATATTAGTATGAATAATTGAATCATTGACAAAATAAAACATATTATAAAAGAGTTTTACATCAATTGAGATGAACCAAAATAAATAACTTATAACAGAGTTTCAAGAGAAGTGTCAATAAAAAACAAGTGCTTGTAAAATAAATTCATTACATTGGCCACAAAGGATATGAAAGAATTAGATGGTGCAAAGCCATAAAAAGTACCCAAGTTTATTAAAAATGAAGTGGCCACAAGGACCTTTTTAGCAATACTTTAGAGAAATAGAAATTTGGTTAGACATGGTACATCACCATTCAATATGCAATTTGAACTATGGGTAAATATACGCATTTAATCAAAATATGTTTTGATAAAAATAACATCTTGTCTAGTTTGTTGATCCCATTCACAAGTTTTCCATGCTATAATAAGATTGTCAAGAATAAAACTTCCAACAATAAAACCATTTTGCTCAGTTCTAAAAATTCCTTGCATAATAGACTTAATCTGTATGGCCAAAGCCTTAGCAATGATTTTATAAGAAGTATTAAGAAGAGTAATAGGCCACCAACTAGAAATAGTATCCTCTCTTTTTCCTTTGGTGAGAAGATTGATTATGCCACCATTAATAATAGATCCTAAAGATCCTTTCTTAAAGGCCTCTAAGTATAAGCTGTAAAATGTATCCTTAATATGCTACCACATAGCCTGGTAGAATTTGATAGGAAGCCCATCGCTGCGTGGACTTTTTCTAGGGGCAATAGAGAAGAGAACATTTTCTATCTCCTCCAAAGAAAGGATTCTATCTAGATAATGGTTGTATTTAGGATCTATTTTGTTAGGAATATAATCCTTAACCATGTATTCAAGGGTTTGGTGAATGTCTTGCCATTGATAATCCTTGAAAAAAATTTCAAAAAAGAATTTGAAAAGCTGACAAATATCTGAAGGATCATGGTGAAGAACACATCAAATTCATCTCTAATAGCACCAATGTTTTTCTTCTTGTGTTTATAATTCAAATAATTAAAAAAATACTTGGTGCCCCTATTTCCTTCTTTTATCCAATGTAGCCTAGCCTTGAATTTAGCCCCTTGTCCTTTGTAACAACCAATTTTGCATAGATGATCTTCAATAATTGCAAAGGAGGTTTGAATCCTACTATTATTAGGATCTTCATTGAGGAGTTTCTTTTCATGAACAAGTTTGCCTTGAAGAGATTTTTCCTTTTGTTTATGTTGTCAAGCCATTTGTTTACCAAATGAGCATAAGAAAGAGGTTCATTGAGAAATTGCAGCACACCACCAATTAATCGATGAACCTTCTTTGTGTGGCTTAGGAAGAGAATTCCAAATCTCCTCAAGGGAAGCTAAACAAACAGGGTTTTTTAAGTGGGAAACATTGAGCTTGAAGGGGAGAGAATTTTCAATATTAAGATTTGGAGACAAGATAATGCTGCAAACAATAGGGTAATGATCAGATAGGGTAGTAGAGAAGTCCACATTAACACACAAACCCAGTTGATCATAAACCAATGACAACGTAGGAGAGATATAAAATCTATCCAATCAGCTTAGTTTTCTATCACCTCCCATTTTGCAATTAGACCAAGTATACCAATTATTGGAATGGCTAGAGAGTTTATCATGAATAGGATCAATTACTCTAAATGAATTTTGGCAAAATAGCCAACCATTAAATTCATCCTTGCTAAGATTTCAATTTTTTGACCAACTACGGTCTTGAGAATGCTCAACCATGTTAAAGTCACCCCCAAGAACCCAATCAACAATTGGTAAATTATTGAATGATGTGCCGACAGAACCAACAGAACAAAGAAATGGTTGTCCTTGATGATGTGCCGACCTCTAGCTTTGCTCCTCATTCCTCCAGACGAAGAACAAGATAGACCACCAATGAGATAGAAATGAAGACTAAAGACACCCATCAGAAGTAGGAGAACAAAGACCTAAGAGAAGCTGCTAAGGCTATGATAATGCTGGTTAAGGACATGGAAGAGTCTATAAAGTTTTTCTCTGAATGTAATTCTGGTCTTTAGTTGCCAGTCTCTCACTGACTTTTTGCTATCTTTTTCATTTGTTGTTGTTTTCTCTACTGGTCTTTTGCATCTTTTCTTTCTATGTCCTATTCTCTCTAGTTTCTTTCATGCTTATCTTCTCGTTATGTAAGCGGGTTTCGGGTCCCTTAAAACCTTATTCTCCTTAATAAAAAACAACTAGTAAATTATTGGACATCCAATTCTAAAGTTATGTTCAAGCTTTAGTACAATTGGGGGCATAAATAGAACAGAATCCAATGAGTTGTCCATTAATAAAGGTGAGGACCCAAACACAACAATGAGAATGGTCCTCACCCTCATCAATGACATATTTAGAGATCCATGGTGCAACCCCTATAACAACACCACCTTTACCATCGGTATAAGAGGTATGAAAAATGGTAGCGTCTCTCCAAACATTGCATAAAGAAACTTCAAGTCTTAGGCTACTAAGGTTAACTTCATATAGAAAGATAACATCTAGCTTCCATTTCATAACAACCTCTTTAAATTTAAATTTGCGGTGAGGGAGTGAAATCCCTTTGACATTCCAAGCCTATAGTTCATAATGAGGAGTGAAAGAAGCATCCTTTTGAGTCAACACATTGAACTTATTGTCAAGATTGAGATCACTATATTTAAGGCCAGTGGAGGAGGGACTAGACCTATGATGAGAAGAAGGAGGAGAAATGGCATCACCCATGGATCTAGGATGAGAAGGGGAAGAAGAATCATGAGGTTGAGGAGAAGAATAGTGAGAGGGGAAGATAGACTCAATGACAGGGGGATTGGGAAAGGGGGGGAAAAGGAGAGGAGGTAGAGATGAAGGTTGAGGAGAAGGACAAGGAGAAGGAGTGGAAGGTTCTTTCTGCTTCTTGATCAATCTCCACCCATCTGACATGAAGACATATTTTAAAAAGGAAGATTGAGGAGATGAATTGGGTGAAGAAGGAAGAGGAGATTGGAAAGAAGAAAGGGGAGGAGTAGCAGGCTGAAAAGTGGATGAAGAAACATTCAAAGGGGGTCAAACTGACCTATTCTTCTGATAGGGCATTCACGAATCAAATGACCTTCTTTCTTGTAGTAAAAACATGCATTGGGTTTGTTTAGATAGACAATTGTCTGATCAATTTCAAAACCTAGTCCAAATAATTTTATATTTTTTGGTAAAGCCTTAGTCAAGTCTATTTCTACATAGGCCCTTGGATGCACCTACAAACTTGCACCAAACAACACGTCCTGATTGGGCCACAATGTTTTTTAAAAATGGCCTAAAAGCTAAGTTGAGATAAGGCATCTCTACCCACATGAGATAATGAGAGCGAGAAGGCCATTCAGGGTGGAAATTAAAGTGCCAGGCTTGTAAGTAATATATTTGTCCACAAATGATACAAGTACTATATTGTTAAACTACCTGGGCATGGTCTAAATATTTAAACATACATGAAACGTATCCCTTTCCAAGACCTCATACAAATTCAATCTCCCATCCCCAATTCTCCTAATTCACCCGAGCCCATTTATAAAACTTAGATTCACCAGGAATGCCCTTTAAAAAAAATAAGATAATAGTATGACTTTGATGCTAAAAAATGACATCTACAATATCATCAGGGAACTACATTTCTAGGGTTTTACCAGTATTGAAGGGCGGCTGATCTTCTGGCATCATTTATTTGGCTCCATCACCCATTTCAACTTCATTCTTTTCAGAGTCGGTTTGAACTACATCACCATTGGCAACTTTAGCATTATTTTCTTCATCTTTTTCATCCGCCTCTAAAATGGAGGGCTCCCCAGCTTGTCTAGCCACTAATTTTAGATGCATGGTAGCGCTAGGGTTTGAGGAGAATGCTCCAGAAGGTCGATGTGCTTTGTTTGCTAGGGATCCTGTAATTGCAGAGCCTTGTCACTTTCATTGTCAGTTTAGGGATGTTATGTGTCACTTATTTACATTTATGTTTAGGTCTTTATTAAAAATATTTTTTGGAGGGAAAATGTTTTTTTTACTTGTTTTTATCACTACACATAGTATAGAAGACAATGGTGTTATATTCATGAGACCACCATATTTTGAAGCTTAAAGTTTTAAGTTGCACTCCACTACAAAATTCATGGGACTAGCAGCCTTAAAATTTTCTCAAAAAATCTCAACAAGTATAGCTCTATTTTTTAGGAAGCCCCCCTCCATGGGACCCCAACCTTAGGTTGGGTCTCATGGGGGGGGTTGAAGGATTTAATTTTAAGGAGTGGGAGGTCCCATGAAGTAAAAAAATAAAAATCGTACAATATTAATTGGAATCCTTTCTTGAAAAATAGCAGCCCCTACTTTTTAGGGCTGCAAGTTTAAGTTGGTGGAAAAGGTGGGGGCCTAGAAATTTCCCCACTAGCTTAGGCTTTTTTCTCCACTTGTCAAGTTCTACAAAATTCATGGGACCAACCACTTAAAATAATCCTAAAAAATCTCAACAGCTAATTTTTTTTAGGAAGCCCAACTCCATGAGACCCCAACCTTAACATTTACTTGAGAACTATTTTGTTTTAATAATTTCATTTTTTAGCTTCCAAGAGTTCATTAATATTTTGTTTCAACAATTGTGATGCACCTTTAACAATCACCTCATTACATCCACCACCTTGTTTCTACTGTAGATTAGTCTTTAGTTCAATTTTAAAAAACAAATAGTGGTACAATGAGAATATGACATAGGCTATTATATGCACTTTATATGCATTCCTCTCATAACTCACAAAATACAAGATGAAAGAGAAACTCTAGCACACAAAATCAAACCCAATAGTCTAACATTCAAACCATTTTCTTCCTCAAACACATGAATATGTAACATTTAGATCTGAAAGGTGGATGAAAGATTTTTTTTTTGCCATCTTATCATATCTAAATATAGATAATAATACAAGTAGGGAGGATGTGAGACCATAAATGTGACTAAGACATTCATAACAAAAAAACTTAAAAATATAAAAAACCAAACACTAAACACAATAATCAATCATAATAACATTTAGCCTTTTTTTTTTTTTTTAATATGAAAACTCAAACATTCAAATCAACCAATAATATGCATAAAGGTCAAGAAAGAAACTCAACCATCAACCCATAAATTAAGAAATCGAATATTTGAAAATAGAAGTTGCAAACCTCGGAGCATATAGTAGACAATGGGTTAGGTAGGTAAACATGAGATGGTAGACAAGCGTGTTGGATGGGTTTAAATTTGATGCAAAACAAGAAGCGTGGAGTGCAAGGAAAAGTATATATTTCTTAATCATCGGATACAGAAACGTGGTCAAAAGTGAGAGAAAAATCAATGTCTGGTATTTTGTGGAAAAGTGATAGAAGAAAAATCGCATGCTGAAAATATGACCTATTCAATGAACATCAACACATCAAAGTCTGATGTTGTGTGGAAAATCTGATAGTACCTTTGCATCATAAAGAAATATTGATTAGAAGAAAATTTGAAAATATTATTATATATTTTCTTAGTTTTTCTATATGTTAGTAATTTGTATTTTTGAAGGCCTTAAGGCCATTTTTAGGCCTAGCAAGCGACAAAAAGACCATGGCTAGGCATGCTCTTTCAAATTCTCATCTACAACTCTTGGAGACCTTTCCAACGAGTTAAACGGCTCGTGATTTTGAGTCCCGAGCTGAAAGTTATGCTTAGTTGAAGTTAGGATAAAATTTCACATAGTTTTTTAAAATTTTGTAGTTTTTAGATTTTATTATGTAATGGACAAATGTGATTGTTGGACTTTGATTCTCAAGGGGTTTTTATGACCCTTGGAATCTCATGAACTTCTATATGTTGGATTTTCGAATGGAATAAATTACTTTTTGGCTTGCTTCAATTCTGTATTATCTTGTTCATCCACAACACCGCAGGTTCTCACTTAGGTGTTGTCATCCGAATCCATAATTCAGATCAAATATGACAAAAATTCAATAGGAATTTCTTGGATATTTAATGTCTTTCTACTAGGCTGACAAGACGATCATATTCATCATGGTTGTCTATTTTTTGTTCCACAAATATTTAATTTACCGTGGAATTTCCTCTCTTTTCGATCATCATTTTTCTGCATCGGTTTTCAAAGAGTGTTTATTAGACACTCATAAAATGAATTAAATCTATGTGTTTGATATTCGCCCCAATAGTGTTGATGATATCGGTTTTGTAATGGCTTTCATTACCTATACCATCGCATGCTTTTAAAAATAATAATAACAATTATTTTAAAAATTTAGTAATATAAAATAAATATGTAACATAAATATATAATTTTGTTAATGTAGATGCAAGCCCTAGTTAATATTTTTTGCCGATAGGCAATTCCCTATGGGGTTGCACCCCTACCAGAATTGTCTCACACCGTGAAATCCTCACTTCCCATTACCGCCAAATTTTTTCCTGATAGTCTTTATGTGACAACTCCTATAACGTGTGGTTAGGGTTTATAGTCCAGCTATGGTGGACATTGATGTGGTTGCTTGCATCTGGGTTGTGTATCCATCCGGAGGTGTATTACTGGCGAAGACTGCCTAAACCCATCTTCAATCAACTCTTTACTTAGACTAGATCTACTCCATCATATGGTTCAACCGGATCAAGATAAGAATCCACTGCTTAATCTACTGATGAATGAACAGAGTCAACTGCATAACTTGGTATGTAACATTGTCTGCAATCTTATAATTTGTTCATGGTAGTTTGTTTTTAATTGTATCAATTGGGTTTTTTGGGTTTGTTGTTTAAGAATGGTTGTTTATCGAGGATCCCTATACCCTGAACCCTTAACCCTTATGGTGGCTAGTTCATATGCAATCCCTACCCTGCTTGTCCTTGAGCCTACTAGTGAACTCCCTATAGATGGTGGCAGGCCAACTATCTATCTCCAATCCAGACTTCTCATTTAGAACTTCTCATTCAGTGGTCAGATAGTTGATTGAGTGATTGATCAAGAGAACTGATCATTTGGTAGGAGCCCCTCAACCGGTTCCATGATGATCCCACCTTCGATGTTCAAGAGTCATAAGTCCAACACCCACCCAGGGGGTTCAATTTTGTTGTTATAAGTTTGAACTCTCTCTCCCAGCATTCAAGCTATATATTCTATAGAGTAGGCTTGAGGGAGAGTGTTTCTATGCCCTTACTCTGATTGCTTCGTTTCTTAGTGTCCTCCCAAAAGGGACATTACAAAACATAAGTGATTTTGATCTACAATCAAAGCAAGTTCCACCAAATTTCTTCCTTAAAAGTAGAGATCTTGAATAAGATTACAGAAATATCAGCTAGGATAAGGCAAAGATTAGCAAATTTTACCCTATTCATCGACATTCAAGCAAATTTTGCAACCTTAAATGGCATATTTTAAATATCAGCATCATATAGGCATTCATTAACAATCATACCAGGTCGGATCCTACAAATTTTGAAGCATTTTTATCAGAATCGGGTCTAATAGTGGGTAGTACAGTCCTAAATCAGGGTTGTATGAGGGTTTTAGATTATACAATTTCATTGAACGTCATTTATTTCATACTCTTGATCACTGATTTTTTAGTTTTGATTAAGTCAAAGCAGGAATTTGAAAGGTACCTGAACCTTGTACAAGTCAAGAGATCAAAAGAACAAGAAAGAAACATGCCTGATCACTTCAAATGACAAAAGATCCCTCCTGAACAAAAAAGGGATCAACATACATAACATAAAAAACCAAAAATAGACAGCAATAGGATAGCACAACAACAACAAAAAGACAAGAACAAAGACCCTTGCAGAAATAGAGACAGAGACAACTAGATACTTTTCATCATATCCTCGACATGGACAACCATTTGTTTCATGTTATCCACCGAGGTCTTTAACTCCTCTAGCTCATGACCTTTGATGTTGCCCTTGATCCTTGTATTAGCTTTGGTCCTTTTTTCATGACCCTTCTTGTCCTGTTCATCCTTGTCACCATCCTTCTCTGCATTGTTCTCAAATCTATTGATCAAGATGTTCATGTTATACACCAAAGCTTTGAGGATCTAGAAGTTTTGTTCTACAATCTTCTTAACATTGAGTTCCATTCTGTCAATTCTGCTACCTAGATTGTTCATTGTAGTTTCCATCCCTTTCATCTCCTTGTTTTCTTCCATCTCTTTGACCTATTTTTCCAATGCAATAATTTTACCCACCACACATTCAATTGCTTCCACTTTGTTAATTGCAATTGTCAGTTCCTTAACATGTTTCGCTAGGGGTTTCTCTCCAATCATTACTTTTGTGATGGCCATCATATCTCTCTTCAAGTTGTTAATATCCTTCACCATGGTTCTGATGGTAACCTTTTATATTCTCATTATCACCAATACCACTTTTATCCCCTATATCCTCCTTTTGCAGACCTTGGGTGTTCAAACCCTCAATGTTACCCATCACCAGGTTTTCCTCCCCCTCCTTATCCTAGCCCTCATCCTTCTTGTTCTCCTCAACCTCCTCCTCATAATCTATCAGAACATGGCTGATGTCTTTATTATTTCCCTTTTTAGTGTTCTTCCTCTAGATTTATTTTCTCGTGGCTTTCCCTTTCTTTTTTTAAATAATTTTTTTTTGTTCCTAATTGAAATTCTTAGCATTTTACAATCAATCTCAAGATGAATTTCAGTCAATAGGAAGGTTAGGGTTTAAATTGAGATTCCCAATGAACACTGCCATTATTCTGTTGAAGCTTTGGGAAAGAAAAGCACGCCCATCCAAAGTAGCATCCTTACGCACATACAAGCGAGAAGATAATCCTAAGCACTCTAAAATCTACAAGTCTGAATTCATTGATGATCCTGACAGCCCTCTATACAAATCTGTTGTCAAACTGTACCATGTGCTACTCTTATGGTTTCATCCCCAAGCACTCAACTTCTGTAGCAATATGACTTTCCAGGAAATGAGAGTGGAATGTTTGAAATCTCAGAAGTGTTTTTCCAACTTTTCCCTCAACACTTCCTATTCTTCCAGCACCCAGAAAAATGAATCATAGGTAATCACATGTTCTAACTCATGCAATGCACATATGCATTTAGTTATTAGCCACATTCTATCCTTCACAAAATGTTTTCATTAATACATTTTTGCTTGCCCAGACATTTCATAAACAAAACACACTTTCATTCAATCAACACTTGAAAACAAACAAATAATTCTGATAAGCTTTGGCATTATTTGAAGATTTTGAAGGTATTTGCATCAATCTTGTGTATCATTTCAATAAGTCTATAAATTTAATATAATTAAATGGGTGAAAATATAATAAATGTTTTGCCTACGGATTCTATTTGCACTATAATTGAGATGACTTTTTTAAAGTTGAATTTTATGTATGTGTCGTATAATGATATAGTTTAATTTATCTGTTAGTTTTATGTTTTGTTCAATTGTACAATACCCAACAGGCATAATTATAGAATCTAACATTAGGTTTTCACCTTGTGCTTTTGATAGGATCTTACTGTGAACCAAAAAAAAACTGATAGTGTTGAACAAATAACTTTAGTGAGTTTAATTCCCTTTCAATTTTTCCATAATATTTTTTCCTAGATACTAAATCTTACTAACAGTGCTATAATTTTGTATTGTTGTCTATTGGGTTTCAGTTTGTTGGTTTACCATAGTTTGTTGTTTGTTGTGTTTGTCATATAATCTGGGCATGCATAGGTACAATAGAAATAGAGCAGAAGTTTGGCAAATAATAGACATGGTAAAAACATACAAGAAACTCACTTTAATAAAGAATTTATTAGATTTAAGAGATGGATTGGTTGTAATTTTGTGTATCCGATGCTCTCGTATGAACTAAACCATATTATATTTTCATCAAATGTTTGCATTAAAACATGATTTTTTTGGGGATTGGTTCTCATAATTTAAAATCACAGTTTAAGCCCACGAATATTAGATCTTCAGGTCATACACACAACTTAGCACCATGCAATAGCTAAACATGATGTACATCAGAAGCCAAAGATGACATCCCTTACACTTAAGCCCATTTTGATACAACAAATCAAATACAATATGCAACAGGGTTATTTTTCAGCTTGCCCCTACACACTTTAAAGCTATAATGGGTTATCCCATTCTCTACAAACTGCAAGATAAATTCTCACTAAACAGTAAACGCAGAAGCAAACCCATGAATAGATGCCCATGTTTCACTTGTTAGATGCAGTTTTCTTCACTTTGTAACCTAGAATTCTGATTGTATCTTGCGCAAGAGGAGGCTCCACATTGTGCAAACTAAAGAGCACTGATGAACTATGACGTCAATGATCATGTTAGAACAACAATCTATATAAATTGCTACTTCCAAGTGAAACATGCGATACTTGTTCTTGGTACAATGCTTATACTGCTTCTGACTGTGTATTATGTTATATTGATGTTGTCAACTATGCTGCCCTTTCAAGCTACCACAAAACTTTAAATATGTCCTACACTCTACATCCTCTCGAGGCTGCCCTGTTATGGGCTATTGGAGCAGTAGTATAGAAACAAGCACAAGCATAAATATATCATTCTATTTATTTCACAATGAAGTCAAAGTCATAGTCATAGTCATAGTTAGAAAAACACAAACATTAATTTGTATCCCGAATGAGGTTCAAGGATCACAATTGATGACAGTGTTGCTTCTTCTACTTGGTGATATATAATTTTGTTATTAAAGGCTTGATACATACACATTGTCTATTATGTGTGTTGACATTAATGAATCCAACTTTTTGTTGAACTGTCGTATAGTGCAATGAAGTAGTTTGCTCTTGGTTTTGTAGGTAGCATCCTAATCCTCTATCTCATGGATGTACTAACTGAAAACGCAATCCAGCTTATGTAGGATGGGTCCATCCTTTTGGCTCCATGTCTCCAAATATCTGCTATATCTAACTTTGGGGATGGACCTGAGCATTGCAATCCTTATAGAGTTGATCTTTCAGACGGCGTTCACAAACAAAAGGCATCCTTGCCAAAAAAATATAACAATGACATAGATTCCAAATGACTCATGATTGGCTCCATTCTACAACTAACAAAATATATCTTCCCGAATTCGCATGGCTCTCGGTGAGTCAATAAGCCTACTATTTTTCCAACAAAGTTTATATAACCTTTACATTTTACAAAATGCATTGCTTAAAATATTTCGTTTTTGATTGTTTAATTGTGTAGGTGGATCATTATTCTAGACCTAGAGATTATATGTACAACACATGCTACAGTTGGAGAACCAACTTTCCTTTGTGTAAAATAGAAAGATGACGTAGTACAAACTACGCCTCCTCTATGTGATGCAAGTATAGAGCCAAGCACATCCACAAAATGTAAGGGTTCCGAGCGATAGAGAGCATTGTTTGGGGTTAGGATACCTCAAAACGTGGGCAACACACTTATGACAATAACTCCTCTAAAACATTTGAATCCCTACCAACCAAACTGGACCATCAAGGGTCATGTCCCAGTGAAAATGGACATCTATCACTATAATACAACAAAATAAAGTGGCCATATTTTTATCTTTGACATTGTAGACAACGAAGGTACTGAAACACGTGTTATGTGTTTCAATAAACTAGCAAAAACTCATTATGATAACATCCAAGTTGAAGTGACATACACATTATCTAGGGGAGCAATCAAGCCAGCCAATAAAATTTACAAAAAACTCAATAGTGGACTAGAAATAACCTTGGTAGATGATTCAAAGGTTACTACCTCCAATGATGACTCTTCTATACCCAAGCACATATACACCTTCACACCTCTTGATCAAGTGGCTACCATAAATAACAACTCAACCATTGACGTTATTGGAATTGTTATTAGTGTTGATCTAAGCTCAACGATACGTAAAAGAGATGGTACAGAGGTTCCTAGGCATACTAGAATGTTCACACTAGACAAGGAATTGTGCATCAGCTTGTTGTATCTACTCCCGCCCCTCAAAGAATGAGAATTAGTGAAATTTGGGCACATGCATCAAATTCAATGCAACCCTTCTATTGCATTCTAAAGGCAACGATACAACAGATTAAATCTAAGTCATTTTGCTACCAAGCATGTCCCACCCAAGTAAATGGAAAAGCATGTAAGAAACGATTAGATGAGACCGAAGAAGGAACCTGGTGTTGTTTGAAATGTAACATGACCTTGTCTAAATGTAACTATAGATACATCCTCCAAACAAACCTGCAGGATCACATAGATACAATATGGGCAATTGCATTTGATGAAGGAGCAACAGAACTCATGGGCATGTCTGCAGAAACATTATACATGCTTCAATTAGATGACAATGTTGAGCAAAGCACCACAGAGGTCATAAAAAATGTAACGTATAATCAGTTCCTCTTGAACCTAACATGCAGAAATGAAACATACAATAATGAAGAACGGCTAAAGGTTGCCATCACCAATGCAAAGAAGCTAGATTTTGCCTAAGAGAGTAGTATACTTCTAGAAAAAATAAAAGAAATGTGTACTGATACAAGCCTCTAGCATTAAAGCCAACACACAATTGTAAATACAGACAATGAGAATCAATGTACAATTGTAAACAGAGTGAAAATGTAATTTACTATGTGTGTGCGCATGTGTGTGCTGATGTGTGTCTCATGATGTGTATCCATTGTAAATTAATAAATCATGAATGCCAATTTGTGATGGGCAAACTTGGAAACTACCTTTTCTCTTGATTACCTATTTTCAAAATCTTGCTAACATTTTTACATGGACTCCAAATGATTTAGGATTGTTTGATCTTTTAAGTTATAAAGCTTAACCAATTGATGCTTTTCCATATGATGCAATGCAACTTTTATTTTTCATACGATGCAATGCAACTATTGTTAATTTGGGAACTTTATTGATAATTTAATTTCAAATGAGATGCATATGCATTGAAAGCTATTTGGAAATTAAACTGTATATGTCCATATAATTTTGAGTTCATGTTGTATATTACAAATGCATATTCTGCGATCAAGATTATTTAATTCACCACTGCAAGTAACTGTAATACATCTTATGTTGTTGACACAAGAATTGGAGACTGTCAAAGAACAACAATTGTTAGAATATAAGAAAAATACAATGGAAAGAAAACACAGTCATGACAAGCTGAATCTGATCTTTTCGCCCAGAGTGTATATTCCAAATTGTCTGCAAATATTTATTGGTAATATATATATTCTTGGTAAAATCACAAAAGGGCTTGATATTGTGTGGATTTTGTAAGGAGTTTGAGATTATATAGAAAAAATATCGGTTTAGTAGGGTATACAATACATTCAACCTTGTCTGAGAATATTTTTGTGCAATACATGTTATATGTTGAGTTCAAACTTACATTGTGGAGGAGTGTCAACTTGCATGAATGACATGCTTTGATATGTATTGTACTGCAATTATTTTGGCATACCATGCAAAGTAAATTTGTTTATTTTATTGAAACTAAAAAAGTAGAAATAAATTATGAGGGGTAAACTTATTGCCTTGTCTTGAGCCACGGGCAAAGATGCTTGCATTTTGTTCGATTTGACTACGTTCAATACATTCACTACATATTTTAGTGCAATGTTGTAAGTGTTGGATTGTCTATATTTTTTATTTATTTACATTTATTTGAATGTGTGAAAGCTTATGTGCATTCAAAAGAACTGAAAATAATCCCAAATTGAGATTCGTAACTTCTAGAACTCTTGCAAATTTCTTACTGGTTCTTAATTTGAGGAGCCCAAATATTGTCAATGATGTAGTTTGCATATACACATAAATAGTTGCTATGCGGGGAAGTCGACTTGAACGTATGCTAGCAATGGAAAGTTCTGTAGAATGTACTTTGACCTTGCAGTTACATGGCACCATAGATAGAAAGAGGCATACTATTCAAGCAAATATGAAATGAACAATATAATATTTATGGTAAATTTATCATTGGTAAATGTCTTTTTTGGTCTTTGTTTTGCGTATCAAAATAGATTGGGTAGCTTAAATGGTTGGATGGCATTTTGTTGACAGAGAGTTGCAAGGTATTTTGCCTATCTAAAATAGATTTTTTAACGATTCGTTTACAAGATTGGAAGATATATTATTATTGTCAAATTTATCAAATTTATGATGACACTAGAATAAAATTTGTAAACATAATCAGAGAAAATATTGACTATTTTCTTGAACTAAAGATAGCATATTAACCACAAAATTACAACCTCAAAAGTTAGGTTAACATTCAGCTAACTACGAAATGTATCATATCAAAAATACAAACTATCAGCCAGGCTATTGCTATCAGTTCTAAGAAGTAGTTCGTAGTTTTGACATCATAATATTACAATATCTGCTTCAGTCACTACTATGCCCGAAAATGGTCATATATAACATATATAATCATTGTGTCAACCCATGTACTAAAAGTTGGCTCTCTTCAGTGTACTGATCCAAATTACCCCATCCAATAGGGGGGTTGATATCACAAATTTCACTATTAGATCTCACAATTTCTATTCCTTTTCTCTAATTCATTGATGTGTGCCTTCATCCTTCTGTTGTTCTCTTTCTTCTTATTTGCCCCATCATTTTGACCTGTATCAGCATTATATTCTTCCATAAATTGCTTCAATGCTTGCACATAAGCTTTGTTTTCTTCCTTGGATTTATTTGCCTTGACAACAATGTTGCTGAAGAATTTCTGTTCTTAAATATTTTAAGAAAAGATAATTTCCAATTATGTACCACATATATAGTTGCATATGGTGTGCTTTTTCAATGGCCTAGACTAGAGCATTGAGATTTTAATTCTTCATCTTACCCTCTTGTAGTTTGTCTTTGAGCTCCCAATTATCCTTAGATTTTATCACTCCCATTTGTATGACACATACTCATTCTTGTCACATCCATCATGTCTGTCAACCCTTATCTACTAGATCCTATGTTACACCAATACAAGTGTTATCTGTAGATCTGTTATTGTAGGGTAGTATTTCCCAACAATATTAAATGCAATATAAATGCTATATAATCTAAGTTTTAATCATACTAATAAAAATTAAAGCTTTATGTATAATTTAATGTCTTGATCAAATTTTATGTCTCTAATCATCAATTTGTAAAGAAAAGTTGTTTCCAGTTTTGGGAATTGAAAGATTTATTTTTTGTGGTAATAATGTTTGAAAATCTATTGAAATGTCCATGCAAGTTTTATGAACAATCCTATGGTTTTATACTAGATTTATGATTCTGAATTTTAGTAGCAGCAACTCTTAGTGTGTACTTATAAATACTCATAGATATCGATTGGAAATACTTGATTCTTGCTCATCTTGCTGAATAGGGAACTTTTAATTGATGTGGTATCAGATAGTCACTTCCATTTTAGAAGTTTTGCCTGTATTTTATACAAATCTTCCACTTATTACTTTACCTGGTTCTAAGTTCTTTATTCGGCCTTATTTTCATAAGTGAATTGTGCTTTACAATTTTGCCAATGGGGATGACATCCTAAATTTTGTTATGGTCTCTTAACTATTGTAAAGGCTATCTATTATTCTTGGTACTTTTATAACAATTTTCTTGATCTGATCTATGCTACAAGTTGAAAAGCTTGACCTTTATATTATTATCATAACTCAGAGAGACTTACATATTTGTTTTATGTGCTTCTTTTACTTCCTTAGAGGCTATTTTACTAGAGTTGCTTTTTGGCAGAGAGAAGGTTCAGACCTTCAAACACTTATCAATACATTTTGGAAGGTTGTTGCACCATATTGGACATCTGATGATAAATTTCAAGCTAGATTAAGACTTGGTAGTGTATTTTCTCTCACCTTGGCCACTACAGGAATCGGTGTTGGGTTCAATTTTCTTGGACAAGATTTTTACAATGCTCTAGTCAGTGAGTAACCGATATTTCACACTCTTTTACTCCTTATTCTTTCAATTCTTTCTTCTCCTATTTTGAATTACTTATGTCTGTGTAAGCACACATGTACTATGTGCCTGCAATGAGCATATGATTCAAAAGACATGCATTTAGATGGTGGGCTTATGATACCACATTTATTTTGCATACATTGGGCTATATTCTTGTCCATGTTAAAATATCCTAATCAGATGTTGATAGAATTCATGTTTTGGTTTACATTTGTTAATGCCATATATATTCTTAAGGAACTATTCAATCCAAACTACAGCATCTGTGAACAAATTTTATACTGATTGACCATATGGTGGTGAACAAGGCATGAGATAGCTATGAACCAAAGGATTCCTCAAATAATGACAAATCTCAAGGAAACGCAACTTCATTTTTGACCCCTTATGTGTCTTCATGTAAAAACACTTTCCTTTACATTTCTAATTGTCAAATGTGTTGGCATTTTTGATAATAATGTTGTGATTGTCATTGATGGACACACACTTGCTTTGAGATCACTTTTTGTCTGTATGAGTTAAGCTCAACAAGTATTTGTTCCAACTGGTATTATGTATTTTAGTCTATTGGTGTTTTGCAGAAAGTGCTTACCGATCTCAAGTGGTATGAAGACCTCAAGTAGTTCGAGGATCTCAAGCGATACAAAGGAACAAAGTAATAGAACACATATTTCCCAGTCTTCATTTTGACAAACCGATAATCGGTAAATGTATGAACCGGTATTACTCTATGATGAGTTACCAACCGATATTTTGTGATGAGTTACCATCCACCGATTCTTTGGTGGTGCTTTTGTGCTGTGTTACCAAATGTGTCCAGATGCACTGTACCTAGGAAATTGCAATGTAATCCTATTAGATTGACATAAAATTAGATTCTTTATAAGGACATCATGTCTAGGGTTTTAGAAGTCGTTAGGGTTTAAGGTGGTTGATGAGGTTTTTGTAAGTGTGATCATAGAAGAGAAGATTGAGAAGATATTGAAGACTAAAGTAATGCTGAAATGCATTAACAATGAGCTATCAAGGATCTAACCAAGCATACTATGCTAGTATTTAGATCACTCACTTGTTGATTACTCACATCTTCGACAAGTCTGAAACCCTTAATAGGGTAGGCCTGGCAAAGCCTTTGTAAATCCTCTAACAAGGTGGTTCACAACTGTGGATCTAAAATCCTCTCACAAGGTAGTCTTTAACAGGACTTATCTCCTAACAGAGGTCTAGATTCCTAATAGGATCTGTTCTAGTGAAGAACATTGCATGACCTTAACCGATCTGACCTTAAACGGTCTGGTTTCTATTCTACAGATAGTTACTTGTGAGTTTCAACTCACCGTGGTTTTTCCCATTTGGGTTTCCACGTCAAAACCTCTTGTGTTATGGTGATTGTGCTCTTGTGGGTGAATGCCTTATTTGTTGTTTGGTTTGCATTTGTTTTAACCGGTTTGTTAGTAAATCTGTTATACTAGTTAACTGCAAAATTGTTTAAGTGTTTGAGTTCAGTATTTTTTGGTGTACTGATTCACACCCCCCTCTTAGTATTCATCAAAATGGACTTTATCCTATTATAATTCGAGTTTGTCCATAAATTTTAGTACGTTGAATTGCAATTACTTTCAGCGCTGTTTCCATGTTCTTCAATACATGTTTCCTTCCTTTTGTATTCTGAGCTTAATTTCTTTGTCTATTCCAATATGCAATGTTCCATGTATATTATATTGTAATGTTGCTATTTGGTTCAAAGCTTGCTTGTGAAGGTGTTTATGCTTTTCCCACTGAATACTACAATCAGATGGCTGACTCTGGTGCTCAAGGAAACACCAATCACCCTAAACATGTTTTTCCCATTGAATACTGCAATTAGATGGCTGACTCTAGTGCTCAAGGAAACACCAATCACGCTAAACAAATGCAAGATCAGAAAGAACTAAATTGAAAAAGAAGCTGAAATATTATGCCAGCCATAAGGAGCAAATAGCTATATTTAGGCATTTGAGAAGAAAAGAACAAAATGAAACTAACCTTGCGAACGGAAAATCTACAAATGTGACAAATCCTCAAGCCCACCAAAAACTACAAGTACAAGAGAGATATCAAATAAAGCAAACAATGGGGTTGAATGCTAATGCTAGATTCATGACAGCAATGAAAAGCTTTCGTAGGAAAATAGACATGCTTTCTAACTTGGAAGTATGTAACATATGCAAAGAGTAATACCCAGGAATGCTTTCACACTCATCATGCCAAACCCCTACCTGGAGGAGATGCATTCATGAAAACAGTGTAAACCGGTTCTCACTACACAATAACATCATGGACCAAGGGGATCAATCTATTATGCTGAAGATATTGACGCAAGTAGAAGAAATGCTCATTGCTAGAGTGAACCCGATATTATAGGTTACCCATATAATTGGAGGCTAATATAAATACAGTGGCCATACAATTAGCTTCCCACAAGACATACAAAACATTGCAAATGTGCTCCCATGTAAATTGGGAGAGATAGATGTCCTTATAGTTCACAGACCCCAGGCTCAAGGAAACTACTATGACTATTATGTAAGTAGGGGTCGTGTTATGGATGCATTGCAATACAAAGTGAAATATGACCCATACTATAGAGACGCGTCAATAGATTATAACAATCTAAACCAAATCCTCAAGGAAAGAACAAATGTATCAAGCATGCTTCACACCATTAAAGCAAATGATGATGTAATGGTAGCAAATAGTGAAGATGTTGATGAAGACCAAGTTGAGGGTACGATAACCAATTCATCATCATTTATATTCCACCTACCGAACGAACATCATGAACTACAGATAATTAAGAAAACACTAGAGCTAGAGGACACCACAGATAACATCATTGACTGGCCAGAAATAGGCTTAACCCCAATTAATGAATATAATACTAAGGGCCTACTGGATATGGCATTTCCAACACTCTTCCCAAATAGAATTGGATTATAATTACAACCAAGAACTAGGGAAATAACGATGCATGAATATGTACTACACTTGATGCGATTCCATGATCGAAGATTTGGACAACATCTAATATTCTGATACTACATCTATAACCTTATGATGTGTCATCGGAGCCATCGCTCGCAACAATTTTCATGAAAAAAAATGCAGAAGAGCACTTACCAACCACTATTGAGAATTTACGCGCATACCTGAAAGAACTCCTTGACTCACAACTAGCTACGAAATTACTGTACTTTGGCTCTACCATGAGAGAAACCAAACCATATTGGAACATGTGTCATTTAGAATTAACAAACATGATAAACCAAATAGGATCTCCTGCCCTCTTCTTCACACTAAGCGCAGCCGATACAAAATGGCCAGACCTCCAACAACTCCTCACAAATAATATGGAGCTTTCCATGCGTTCAAATAAGCACCATCTTGAAAATGTTATTAGTAACCTGCATAGAACATCATTATACCTACATCAAAGATTCACCATAATTCATGAAGAAGTTATTGAGAAACTCTTTGGTGTGACAAATTATTGGTACAGATATGAATGGCAACACCGAGGAACCACACACATTCATGGGTTCCTATGGCTCCAAGATGCGCTAGTCATGGACAAGCTAGATTGGGAAAATAATGAAGATGTTGATAAAGCAAAAAAAAATTGATAAGTACATAAGCGCTTGGAACCCTTGTGTAGCAAAAAATAGGAACAACCAGATATACCAATCTCCATGTGATGATCAATGCCTCCTAAACACAATAGACATATTAGCCACAAATCCATTGGATGATTATAAAGAGTTAGTGAACCATGTGCAAAGACACACAAAATGAAGAGGGAGCACATGCTTACGAAAGAAGGGTAGAAAACTAGAATGCCGATATAAAGCTCCATGGAAAGAACAATGTACTTCTATCTTATTATGTGATGAAATGGGCACAAAGAAATATGAACCTACAAGAAATGATGATAGACTCAACATCCACAACCCAGAAATGATTTCAATATGGAGAGCTAATATCGATTGCCAACCTATCATATCACACGAACTTGTACTAAAATACATTTCCAAATATGCATCAAAAGTAGAGAGAACATCTGAAAGTTGTACTGCTATGCTAACAAGAATATCCACAACTCAAAAAAGAGATGACCCAGCAGTACTAGCATATCAAAGATTCATGACAGAGATTGTAGTAGAACGTGACATTGGTGTGCAAGAAACTTGCCATATGCTACAAAAATTACCCCTTGTTTGTAACAAACCATTTACAACTTTAAATGTTGGATGGAAAGTGCTACACTGATTAACTAAAACACAAAATGAGACTATTGAAGAAAATAGTTACTTATGCTCTTATATGGCCTACCCTCCAGAGCTAGAGACAATCACATTACTCAAATTTGCAAGATCTTACACCTACATTCCAAGTCATAAATCATGTAAATGGAAAGAGAGAACAATACAAGCCATTGTTAACGTTTACCCAAAATTCCATAGTATACCCAATGAAGAGTCAAAACATTTTGAAACATTTTGTTGGAGTGAATTGCTCCTATATAAACACTTTCGAAATATTATGACTGATATAGGAGTTACCAAGGACACAATAATCACCAATTGACATCAAATGCATGTAAACAAATATGATGTATTTCATATCATCCGACACATCAAAGGAAATGCTAGCTCCCAAGAAGAAGTAAACAATGAAGATGAAATGAATATAACTATCACATCAGAGATGAATGAGTAGGAACTATTTTCAAGAATGAGGCATACAGTCAACAACAATTTGGACAAACTTGAATTACTAGGCCAATGTGAATTTGACACCAGCTATAATTGGGCTGAAACCAAAATACCACATGAATTACATGATATTGCATCACAATTTATAAATATAAAGAAAACAACCACCTTAGACGAACATGTACCAACAAGAAAGTATACACCCACCAATACCCTATCAGCAAAACAAAAGAAAGCACTTTTGGTAGTCTCAAATCATAACACCAGTGTGTTCAAAAAACCATTACACATGATCATACAAGGAACTGCAGGTATAGGAAAATCATACTTGATCATTTTTATAAAAAATATGTTACACAAAAATTCACCACAACAAAAAAACCCAATACTCGTACTAGCTCCTACTAGAATTGCTGCATTTAACATTCATGCAACAACTATTCATTCAACACTATGAATCCCCATCAAAGAAATGCAACCACTACATGTCCAAGCACTAACAATGTTCCAAGAAAAGTTGAAGGACATAAGATATATACTCATTGATGAGATGAGCTTTATAGGTCTAAAACTATTGTTGAAAATAGATAGCCGACTTCACAAAGCTTTCCCTCATCATAAACATTCATACTTTGGAGGCATATCTATGATTTTAATTGGAGACCTCACCCAACTACCACCTATAATGGATAAACCAATATACACATCGCACTCAAATGCCATAACACTTTGGAACCAATTTACAACAATTATCACCCTAAAAATGATGTTTCTCCAACAAGGGGAATCTCTAAAGAAATCACAATTCCGCCAAACACTACTAAACATACATAGTGCACACCTGACCCAAGAAGATTGGCAGAGCTTGATGACACGAACAAAAGACCAACTAGCACCAACTATGAATAAGCAATTTGATACTATAGTCCACCTCTTTGCTACTAATGATATGGTAACCCTTCACAATAAACGAATGCTAAAGGAATTAAATCATCCAATTGCAATAAGTAGAGCTACAACAACTACAAGCAAAACAACTATTGACACTGACAATGAACAACTTGAAAAGCAAGTCCTACCATCACCAGGCCAGTGAATCATGCTCACAAATAACTTATGGACACAAACAAGACTTGTCAATGGAGCTCTTGGTGAGATAATTGAAATAATTTATAGCTTTAATTCCAAGCCACCTGACATACCAATGTATATCATGGTCAAATTTGATAACTATAGTGGTTCCCAATGGCACCCAAACGACTCGAAACTTGTACCCATAACACTAGTATCACTAGGCAACCTTAGGCATCTACCAATAAAAATGGCATGGGCTATGACCATACATAAAGCTCAAGGTTTAAAACTACAGAAGGCAACCATCAATATCAGTGCAATAGAAAGACAAGGTCTAACATTTACTATAGTCTCCAGAGTGAAATCCTTAGAAGACCTTCGGATTGACCAAGCATTCTCCTACGAGAGGTATGCAAAAATGGAAAACAATCCATACACGGTACTAAGGAAAAAAGAAGAAGCTCTACTGCAACAACTATCTGGATAAAAAAAAAGTATGCTTTGTGAATCATTTTTAGAGAATTATGCATTGCTTTAGCTGAGCCAAATAGCAAAACTCCTGTAGTAACAAGAATATTTGGGCATGTTGCTCAAGGTTTGTTTATCTTGTAGGTGTCAGCGGTTTTGGTCAATAAAATCTTCATTCAAATATTTGTATTCATTAATGTACAACTTTTCAACAGGTTAGAATATATCTACATAGGAAATGTTGTTAGACTATTGTATGTTATTTTGTATTTTTGGACTTGTCGTACCTTATTGAAAATTGAAAGTTTGTAACACTACAGTATGCTGGTTCAACTTGAAATAAACACATGCTTATCAAAAAAGCAATGGGATTTTTGGTAAGCAATAAGTGATAAATATTTCTAAAAAACAATGCCCTAGGATGCATCTCAAGTCCCCTGTTTATGTCAGGAAATATCTCTGGTACAAAGTTAATATACATATCGATTGAAATTTTGATATTTTAGATGTTAATATACATCTTGACCAAAATCCTATGTCAATTATGTCTTGATGGAGGTTCATACCCTGTTATAAAGCTCCAATTTTTCTACAGGTTGGGACGAGGCTACACAAGGTTGTGGAATCCGGCTTTACACCTACCAGTTGCATTTTCTGAAAAGTTCATCAAATAGTTTGAATGCCTTGTACATGCTTCTGCATTTTGCATACATGTCAACCGATGCAATTCCAACTATAACATCTAAACATTCTCTTTTAAGTATGTTTTGATGGATTACTGTACCCAGTTCAAAAATTCCAAATTGAACACATGCTACCAGATTGGTGGTAAAGGTTGAGGAGTTTGGCTTTACAAGCAAATGTTGGATGCCATGGAAATCTCTTGTATGTGGGCGTTTGACATTCATGGAGGATGTTAGAGATTATCTGAGTGCTACGGAAGTGAAATCTCTATGTCTATTCTAGTGCTATTATTAACTTACTTCTTTTTGAGTAAATGTTTTATTTGAGTTTCTTATTATGTTATTAGCAATAGCTATACTATTCATATCATTGTTACATGGTTAACTCTCAATATCTTGATCAACTTACAATGAGACTTGAAATCCTTCAAACAAAAATATACCAAATTGCTTAATATATGTGTTTGAAACCAAAACCCTGCTTATAGTATAGAGTTATCAATTTTTGGGAAGAACAAATCTGAAACACAAATATTGCAAACATAAACATCTCACATTACACAAGCTATATGAAGAAATGTCAAAAAAAATTGGGAGATACTAGTGAGGGATCTTATATTTGCAGTACCAATGATTATGGATTGTTGCGTGTTGTGGTCTTCATTTTATTTTTGATCAGTTATTAACTTGAGTGATCATGTGGCCAAACTCAAGTTTGTTGATGAGTACTTCAAAATTTAGAGATTCGGGAACACTAATATGTATTGTTTTGCATCAAAATTACAAAGGTTTATGACAACAATTATCATTTGTACTTGCAGAGATGTTCATTGAGATTAAATTTGAATCATTGAATCATTCCATACTGGTTATTTTGGTGATTTACAACTGGACCATATATTCCAAGTTGTGTATTTAATCAATATTAATTTGTCTTGCTCTATGCAGTTCTCCCCAAAATTAAGTTTGAACTTGTCATTATTCTAGAAGTCTTGCTGTAGAATCAGTTTCCAATCATTTTCAAATATAGATTTTCTGATTGCACTAAAATGGTTGCTTATTTTATTTACTTAAATTTATTCTTTTTTCTAATCTATGGATGATCTTTGACATTTGCAGCCCACTCACAAGTGATTTAAGTATCTTGTTTTCAAATATAGATTTTCTGATTACACTAAAATGATCATTACTTCTAGTATTTGTAATTGTAAGTTGTGCAGTTTGCTACCAACAACCATATTAATTCAGTCTAAAAAATGATTACTTATTTTATTTACTTAAATTTATTCATTTTTCTAATCTGTGGATGATCTTTAACATTTGCAGCCCACTCGCAAGCGATCTAAGTATCTTGTCTTAAACACATGCATTTTTAGGCATGATATTCTTCATCTTTGTCTGAGTAATTGCTATCGGCAGTACAAATTGGACCTTTCTAAGGTCCAACCACTAGTATAGTATATACTAGCAATTGCATCTTAGTGTGCAATGGGTATGCAGAAAGAGGTGTTTAAGGTGAATTAGGAAAAACATTGGTCTATTTTTTTGCATATATTTGGGTAATACATGAGGTCACTTTG
Source organism: Cryptomeria japonica (assembly GCF_030272615.1). Lineage (NCBI taxonomy): Eukaryota > Viridiplantae > Streptophyta > Pinopsida > Cupressales > Cupressaceae > Cryptomeria > Cryptomeria japonica. The sequence goes on along the minus strand of NW_026728851.1, from coordinate 154,209 downwards.
TAGCTCATAATGTTGTTTGTGCAACAAAGTTCTCATTAGAGAAGTGATAGCTTCAAATTAACTATGCATCCACTTACAATGATCCAATCATAATTGAAAAAAAACCTTTAAATTGAGAAGAAAATCAAGTTTCATTACCAACAAAATATGGTGAGCGAGAGAGACATTTAGATAGTGCTAGAAGGAGGGAGAGATAGATGGGGGAATAGTGAGAGAGAGATGGGTAAATAGATAAAGATAGAGATAGAGAAGAAGAAGATAGAGATATAAATAGAGTTAGAGACATAGCTGGAGAATAAGGAGAGGAATATGGAGAGGAGGAGAGAGATTTGGAGAGATAAAAGAGAGAGAGAGGAGAGGAATAGATAAATATAGAAAAGAAAAATAAAATGAGAGAAAGGGAGAGATTACAAGATAGAGATAGTAGGTGATATATAAAGAGAGGGAGAGATATAGTGGTAGAGAGAGATAAAGATAACAAGATAGAGCTAGAGGGATAGGTGAAAGAAGTGATAAGGAGAGATAAATATAGAGAGGAAAAGAGATACAGATAAATAGAGGTCTAAAAAGAGGGAGATGGATGGATAAAAGGAGGAATGTCTAGAGATATAGGGGAGAGAGGAGGATATGGGTAGAGATGAAGATAGAGTGAGAGAAGAAGAGGGAAAATAGATAGAGAGATAGAGAGAGGTAGAGGGAGATAGAGATATATGGGGGTATAGAGTTAGAGAGAGATCTATAAATAAAGAGGGAGAGATGCATATAAATTGATGGTGATATAGAGTGAGAGATATATCTAAGGACATTTAGCGAGAGGGGAAGAGGGAGAGAGATAAACAGATTGACAAACAAAGAGATCTAGGGATAGACAAATAGAGATGAAAAGAGGGTGAGATAAATAGGGGGAGATAGAGTGAGAGATGCACATATATTGGAAGAGAAATAGAGAGAGAGAGAGAGAGAGAGAGAGAGAGAGAGAGAGAGATAATGATATATAGATTTAGAAGGGGATATAGATGTATGGAGATAGCGATAGAGGGGGAAAGAGTGAAAGAGAAAGAAGGTGACAAAGACAAGTAATAGACAAAAAAGGTTTAAAACTTAGAAAGAGGGAGAGTGATAGGGAGGGGGAATATAGAGAGATAAAACTGATAGACATAGGAAGGGAGAAATAGGGAGTATATGTGTATACACATTATAAAGAGTAGAAGTAGAGAGATATAAAAATAGGGAGTGATGGGGAGAGAGAAAGCAAGGGAGAGAAAAGATATAAATATGGAGAGAGGGATGTATAGGGATAGAAAGATATGGTGATAGGGATAGAAAGAGAGAGAGAGAATATATATAACTTGTAAAATATAATGGTGGTGAGAGAGAGGAAGAGATGGAAAGGGGGAGAGGGAGACGTGGAGATAGAATATATTTCAAATATTTAATTACTTTTCAATAAACAAATTTTTAATAAGACAAAAATACAACTTAGATTGATTCTAATATCTTTTAATTATTATTTGTAATTCCATAAGAAGACAAATAATTAAAATTAAATTTTAACTTAGCTATGGTGCTAAATAAATCTAGAAGTTGATTTCTAAAATACTCGTTGTTGATCAATAAGTGATTTCAAAAAATAGTCACCACTATTTTTTTATTCATGTAAACAATTGAAAAAAAAAGAGGAGCTTTGTAGATCGGCACCCACACCTCGACGACCATCATTCACACCAGGGCATGAGCTGCAACATGGCTGGAAGGCCTCCATCCAGTAGGGAAGCATCTTCACAAAACCACCCATGACAATTGGTAAAGGGAAGAAGAGCTTCTAGGGTAGAGAAGAGGGATGATAGGGTTTCTCTGGAATGGTCAAATATGTGGGTGATCCCCATCACCTTGCGAATTCCTGGTTGTTCCACCAATGCAAATCACATACCACTGGGTTTTTGAGAAAATACTTTTGGTCTTAGACATCCCCTTAGAAAGCCGCAACATTCATCTCGCCCACATACCTATAAAGCGAAGGGTTATAGAAGACCTGCTATGGATGGAGGAAGGGAAATACCATATCATGGCCCCAAATTAGTCAATTCAAAGCCAATTTCAAAGCTAGGGAACTAACTCCACCATGAAAGAAAGAATGCGACAAGGAGCAAGGGTTCCCTAGAAATGATAAACCCCAACCCGGATTGCATCAAAATTTCAAACCCCAGGGAAGCCATGGAATCAAGTAAATATTGCAAAGGGCATGGACTCTTTGCGAAATGGGGAGAGAATAATAAACCTCTCACCAGAATATATGAATGGTGGAAAACAAAATTCCATGGCCAGGTAAGTATCACTACCCTAGCTAATAATTTTCTGTACATTGAATGCTACAAAAAATCTCTGAAAGGCAACCTATTGCATGAAGAATATGTTTTTTACAAAGGTGCAAATTTCAATTTCATTGAATGGCAACTTAAATTTGATGCTAATAGATATGAATTCAAAACAGTATCAAAATGGGTAGAAATTCATAAGGGTCCTGTTGAATTAATGCATGGTATAATTCTTATAGAAATTATGGATAAATTGGGCAAATTCATAGTCGTAGAGAAAAACTGGTCAGATAAATCTGACATAAAATTGCTAATAGAAGTAAATAAGGGCATGGAAAACCTAAAAAATATAACTCTAGAAACAATAGATGGTATTTACACCCTAAAACCGATATGGTATATTGGCTTGATAGCTGAAGATTTAGCATTCTGCAAAAGGTAGAACCCTAATCTATAGAAGACTCAGGAAAAAACAAGAGATAACCATAGAGCTCCAAAAGACACAATAAATATTCAATTTAATAATGATAGGGGCGGCTTTATTATAAACATTGGTCAGCAAGAGAATGTTGATATCCCAACCCTGCCTCCTTCCCCGATCTTGAGTAACAGTCCAGATAGAGCCAATAACAACAAAGAAACTCATGTTTATGATAATGAGGATCGAATCCAAGCAGAACTGAACAATATTATAGAAAAATTAATGGGGAAACTAGCTGAAGAATTTGTTGAGGAGGTACTCATTTATACTTCGACAAATAGGGCAAATAATGCCAATATCTCTAATACAGAACATGTTCAGACCCCCCTCAAAACCCCCTCACTAAACACCAACCTGACTGAGGTGGCTCAAAAGGGAAAATTCACAGTTTCTCCCACTTTGGAGGAATTGCCTGTTGTGGAAGAATTGAATGCTAATGAGGAAAAATAATTCATTATCAATGAACTGATAAATATGCAGGAAGGGGAAAATAACATATTATTAGATAATATCTCAATCAACCCACAAAATAGAAGTATCCTCCAGATGGGAGGTGAGAAATTAACTCTCGACTGTGGAAAATCCATGAGCAACAAAAGAGGTTAGAAGTCTTTTTTAGACAAAAGAAAGATGGGTAGGGATGCAGAGGGGCAGGCCAAAATCACAACCCTGTTGGGGCAGGGAAAATCTCCGCTTCCCCTCGTAGAGGAATAAACATACTAACATGGAATGTTAGGGGTATGGGGGCCCCTAACAAACAATGCTTAATTAACCGAAACATACTGAAATCTACTATGGACCTAGTAATGCTACAAGAAACAAAACTAGGTAAGACTGATATGGACAATTTTAGTAGAAAATTCACCCAATGGTAGATGGAAATGGTGGAGTCTATAGGAGCATTAGGTGGACTGCGTATAATGTGGAAAAATAAATCAGTTGCATTTACATGCCATACCAAGATGCAGAACTAGATGGCTAGTAAAGTAAGAGCCCTTAGCCTAAATCTAGGAGTTTATGATCATTAATGTATATGGCCCAATTCCAACAGATAAGAAGAGATCAGTTTGGCAGGAAATTGAACACTACTTAAACAATCAGGATGAGAAACACCTCACCATAGGTGGTGACTTCAACACCATCTTGTACTCAACTGATAAAAGCGGTGGGATAAAAACCATAAGATAGCCACAAAGAGACTTTGCAAACTAGATAAGTAACACTAACCTATTGGAAATCAAGACTAAGACAAGTTTTCACACATGGAAAAACAAAAGAAAAGGTTTCTCCAACATTGCAGAAACACTTGATAGATTCTTCTTCAAAGGAGACCTAACTGACCTCAAAATAGAATTAAAGACTACAATATTACCATGGTTAGGCTCTGATCATTACCTAGTGCTTTTAGAACTTATGGGGGAAGAAAAGCAAACTAGGTGTCCCTTCAAGTTCAAAATGATGTGGTTTACACATGAAGACTTCCTCCCCAACATACAAAAAATGGTCGAAGGATAGTGTCTTTGTAGGATCTAAAATGTATTGTATTGTCTCTAAGATGAAAGAGATTAAACATAAACTTCTAGATTGGAACAAAAAGAAATTTAAAAACATCTTCGAGGAGAAGTCAAGAATTGAGAAAGAGTTGGAAACAATAAATACTATTGTGATGCAAAAATGGGATTACCTCTGAAACATACGAGACTGAAAAATGCTTTTATGTGAATATAAAGGCATTTTGGCCAGAGAAGAGATATATTGGAAACAAAAATTTCAAGAGACATGGTTAGAAGATGGAGATAGAAACACTAAATTTTTTCACAATAGTGTCAAAATGAAAAGGGAAGCAAATAAGATTACTCAAATCATCAATGATAGTGATCAGATCATTACGGATCAAAATCTGATCGCAAAAGATGCAACCAAGTACTCTAAAAATATTCTCAATAACTGGGAGCACTTGGACCTCCCTAACAATAGAATCTTATTAATTAACATACCCAAACTGATAACAGAGGGTGATAATCAAATGTTAAACTCAAAAATCACCCATGAAGAAGTCAAAACATCTTTGGCACAATTTCAAGGAGATAAAGCCCCTAGACCGGATGGCTTCCCTACTGGTTTTTTTCCGAATCAATAGCACATTTTAGGGGACAAGGTTACTAATGCCTTGGAATCTACCCACAATGTAGGGAAGTTCCTAAAAGAGATCAATAATACCTTTTTGGCCTAAATTCCAAAGAAGGAGAATCCCTGAAAGTGGGAAGAATTTAGGCCCATTTCTTTATGCAACATGACTTATAAACTACTAGCTAAAGTCATGGCCAATAGACTAAAAAAATTATTGTCTGCCATAATATCAGAAGAACAAATTGGCTTTGTACCCAATAGATCAATATTGGACGGGATTATTATCATCTAGGAAGCCATCCACTCTTGTCAGTTCCAAGGGCAACCTAAAATGCTGATAGAATTAGATATCAAAAAGGCTTATGACAAAGTGGATTGGTATTTCCTTTGTAGCTAGTTGCATGAAGGCCTTTGGCTTTAACAAACAATGGGTTAATTGGGTTTACTTCTGCATAACAAACCCTGGGTTCTCTATCTTACTAAATGGGAAATCGGAAGGCTTTTTTGAAGTATCTAGGGGACTCAGACAGAGAGATCCCTTATCCCCATTCTTATTTATCATTATGTCTAAAGCCTTAGGAAGAAGCCTAGATGCATCACGGAGGGCTGGTAGACTGGAAGGGATTTAGATCACCGAAGGGGTAGATCCATGTACTCATCAATAGTTTGTTGATGACACAATGATTATGGGGAAAGGGCAATTGCAGGAAGCTAAGGAAATCAAGAAAATATTACAATCTTATGGGCTGGCTTCCGAAGAGATGGTAAACAAGGAGAAATTAGAGATATTCTTTTTCAATATGGAGGCATAAGAGGAATAGAGAATAGCTTCATGTCTAGGGTACAAAATAGGTCATCTACCATTCTCATATTTAGGGATGCCTCTAGACAAAGGTATCAGAACCAACAAACTCTGGGGTCCATTGATTGAAAGGGTGAGGAGTAAGTTGTCATCATGGAAAGCCTTATGGCTGACAGGGGCTGGAAGATTAACCCTCATAAAATCAGTTTTAGGAGCAATGCCTATCTATCTTCTTTCATGTATACCACTTCCAAAAGGGGCCTATAAGAAATTAACTCAAACAATTAGATATTTCTATTGGAATGGTGCAAAGGATAAGAACAAAATGAAATTTATATCATGGGACAAGATATGTCGAGAAAAAAGTAATAGAGGCACGAGAATAAGAAAATTACTATGGAAAAATAAGGCTTTAGGAGCAAAACTGGCATGGAGAATGTACACATCCTAAAAATCCAAATGGGCCAAAATCCTTAGCAGCAAATAGATATCACAAAATCAGAGAGAGGCACTATTTAGGGAAACAAACCCACCCACGGGATCTAGAATCTGAAATTTTATAAAAGAAAGTCGAATGATCATATCAAACCATCTATCCTGGGATATTTGCGATGGTAAATCCACCTTGTTCTGGGAAAATTCCTGGGGGGGATTGTTGGCATTATGTGAACCGGCATGAAGACATAATGACATTGTATGTTGTCATTGATGTCAATATGTGTTATGAAGTGAATCGGCATATGTGATATGTGAGAAGAGGGAACTGGCATATGTATGAACTAGTTTATATGTCAAAGTGAAGCAGTATATTTGTTCAAGGTGAACCGACATGTAGTTATGGGAACCGACACATGGAAGCATTGTATGACTACCGGTTGGTAGGTAGCTTCCACTTCAAGATTTCTGATTGGAATACCTCAAGTCTGTGTGACTCAATCGGTGATCTTCATGTGATGAGTTAGCAGTATAATGGAGGACAGATAATGTTGCCATGTAAGCTCTGTGTGCATGAAGGATCTTGAATGAAGAAGACTATTCCTATCTACCTCGGGAATGTGCGAATTCTGTCAAACGGTGATAACGCGTGATGGGTTATTAGCCGCCATGAAATCGGTGGAAAATGGATGATGGAGAATGTCTTAAGATTGATTCAAGACTATTGCATTTAATGCAGTATGATTCAATGGTCAGGATTGAACCGCTTGAATTGCTTAACCTATCACATTTAGGGTTTAGGGTTTTTACTACCGACCTGTCTGTTTCCTATAAGGTCGATGTTGTGTTTCTTTCTAAGGTTGTTGGCAAAAGTTGTGAATGTGTATCCAAGGGAAGTGATACATGATTCTTGCCAGACCAAAGGAGAGAAGAGATACTTGCAAAGTGAACATGCAGAAGGAGAAGAGGAGCCTAAACGGATTTGCATTAGCATTGAGTGCTATTAACAGATCATTGTAATTCCTGTTGATCTCTAGCCACTTCAATAGTTGTAAAATCCCCTAACAGGGTAGCCTTACCTGGCTTGATGCAAAATCACCTAACAGGGTGGTGTTAATAGGCTTGATTCAAGTCCCTTAACCAGGTAACTCGAGGTTAATGAGTTCTGAGAAGCTATAGAGCTCTGGAGATCCTTTAGCTATTGAGTTCTTGAAATCCTCTAACAAGGTGACCCTACCAGGTTTAACCCTTAACCGGGTGATCCCTAACAGGATCGGTTCCTATCAGAACCTATTGTAATGTCTTTAACTGAGCAACGCTCCTAATAGAGTAGACTTCAAAAGAGTTCAAAAGCAACTTGTGGGTATTCATCCCCACTGTGGTTTTTCCCAATTGGGTTTCCATGTGAAAAATATGTGCGTCATGTGTGATGCTTTGTTATTACCTGTTGAGCATATGATGGTTTTGTGTTTTATGCCTATCTATAAAACATACTGAACTGACGGTTGTAATGATCAGATGATAGTTTACCTGTCCATGCATAAAAGTGAAATGGTAGTGTTGTTTTGAGTTAAGTGAAAAGCTAAGTGATCAACTGGTCAATGCTTATTTTAGAAACTCTTGGCTTTACCGGTTACAGTCTGTGTGGAAAAGGTATCCCTATTTGTCAGTCATTTGGAGCATTTGCTGTCAAACCAATTTTGGACTGTATTTGTGTTTGTACTGATTCACCCCCCCCCTCTCAATACCGGTTTGGTACTAGTGGTTCATCATTAAGTTATCAAGGATACCCCCCGATAGACAATCTGATGAATATGATCGGTATAAAGGACCAAATAAAATCTTAATGGGCTAATCATGTAAGGGATTATACAACAATGGCACCAGAATCAACAATGGGATGGAAATAGAAAAACATGCTCCCATTCTTGGCAGATAATAAAGACCTAGAATTGTTGCAAATTCTTGAATGCGGGATAATAATATTTAGAACTAGGCTAGATGATCTTATATGCTCTAGATCAAAGGATGGACAATACAACTGTAAAGATGGTTTTCATAACCATATATGATGAGGCAAACACTGTCAAGGATTACATCCCTAATACACTATGCTAGGACAAATTCTGTCTCCCAAAAGTTGGCTTCTTTGCCTAGGCAACATTTCAGGGGAAGATCCTAACTGCTGAACAATTTAAACTTAGGGGCTACGAAGGACCCTCAATCTATTTTTTATGCCAAAAAGACAAGGAGACAAATAACCATATATTCACAACTTGCAACGACACATAGAAATGCTGGTATTGGCTACTGACACAACTAGGTTGGTCAGGCGCTCTTATCCCTTTCCTAAAGGAATGCCTCAAAAGTTGGCCAATTATCAAAAGGAATAGCATCTTCCACAATTTATGGATATGCAACTCAACAATAGTAATATGGGAGATTTGGAAGGAGAGGAACAAGAATTTTTCAAGAAACAAAAATGAAGGTAGAGAATCTTATAGAAAAAATAGAAGCCTCCATCATAGAAATCTCCAATATTAAGAATGTGACCATGCCCCAACATAATAAGAAATTTACAGACTAGGATAACTACATTAGAATGAAGTGGAAGGGGATTAAAATCCCTCTGTTCACTAGGAAGGGTGGCATAGACAAGACCGAAGTAAGGAAAGCATGCAAATGGGTGCCCCCAGAGGTTGAATGGTGCAAACTCAACTTTGATGGAGCATCCAGAGGTAATCTAGGGGAGGCAGGGGCAGGCTGCATAATTCACTCAGATGAAGCGATCTGTATTGGATCTAGATCCAGATATCTAGGTCATTGGATTAACAATAACGCAGAACTGTTGAGCCTAATAAAGGGTTTAAACCTATGCAAACAATTAAAAATATCCAAAATTAGAAATAGAAGGGGACTCTGCCATTATAGTTAATGCAACGATGACCAAAACAATGCCAAACTAGGAACTTAGAATTTTATTGGACAAATCCCTATCTCTAATGGAAATCTTCTTAGATTACACGCTCAATCACATATATAGGGAGGCTAATACATTGGCAGATAATCTAGCCAATTTAGGGGTAGATGGAACAAACAAAACCACATCATTAACACATAGGCAATCAGACTAGGATTCTTATAGGCAGGAAGGGGTTTAGATATAATCCCGAATAACACATTCACACACATATTGGAAGGCATGCATATGCATATGCACAAATAGCGGTATATATGTACGTATATATTTATACTTGTATACTTATATGTGCATACGTGCATATATATGGTATCGGATACATATATAGATGCGCATATACATATATAGCTATATATATAGATATATACTGACACACATACAAATATATGCGTATATAACCATATATATACCTATCAATAATAATCTTAGAGCAGAGCTCATCATAACCCCTCCTTTGGCTCTTAATAGATTTCTCAATATAATAGATGTATATGACCATTTGTATACACAAAGTATGTTTGTATGCCTATATGGTTATACACATACATATATATACACATATAAATAAACATATAAATATCTATATCTATATATGCATATAGTTATATATGTATATACAAACAGACATTTACACATTTAAAAAGATATATATTTACACACACATATATATAAAGACTGAAATATGTATATATACATATAGATATATATTCAAACACACACACACACACATACTACGTAGACATCATCATATCTCAAGACCTTATCATTTACAGTATAGGGATGGAAATCTCTCAGATTTGTCAGAGATACACATGCTCATCTGTATACATAAAACATGTTTATATGTATACATACATACATATGCATATATATACATATGCATATGCATATATGCATATATATACATACATTTATATATATACATATGCTTAATTATATTTATGTCCATGTATGTATATGCTTTTTCATGTAAATATAATTAAGCATATATATATTTACACAGAAATATATATATATATATATATATATACACACACACATAGAAACTAATACATATATTTATATATATATAGACACACACACACACACATACACACATCTATATAGCATATTTATATGTGTATACATCATATGTCAGAAATCATCATAAAGGCACTACTCGACTGCTTGAGCAATCATTCATTGGAGAGGCTAGGGAGTAAGGCTAACAAACAATCATGAAAAATCAATCAATGCTCCTATAGTCGATACAGTAGGGCAATATGGGGATGGAAATATGTCAGAGTTATCAAAAGATAATCATAATATTTATTAGGAGCTGAATGGGAAACCATCACAAGAAAAGCCTAGCATAATTGGAGTTACAACTTGATTAACTGATAATATTGATTAACAAAATTAGTATATCTAAGTAGAGGCACCCACCTTTTATCTCTATAAAAAGATGGACTCTAGTATTTGTCTATACCCTAAGAAGCATGAAATGTCCTTTCTTGGAGAGATCTCTAGCAAACGTTGGTCAGTTATTTTGAGATCGGAAGATGATCTGGTAATACACGCGACCAAAAGGATTATGGGCAATGAGATTTTATACTCGGAACATAGGAAACGAGTCAGTAGTAGCATCCCAGTGGGGTTTTCATCAATACTACTCACAATGGGAGAAGATAAGGCAGTCACGGTCTCACTATGTAGGCTAATATTCAAGAAATAAAATCTAGTTAACCTGGAAATGGCTATTAAATGCGTGGATTATAAGTTATATATACCTTATCTCGAAGATTAAACCAAAGCTACGGAAGCCATAGACAAGGAAGAGGCTCTCAATATAGATTTTAAGAGGCATATTCTCAGCAACAAACATTAGAAACTATGCGGCCAAAGGCAAACCGAGATAACAAGGAGAATTGCATTCCTCAAACAATGGCTTGGTGTGGTAGAAGAACCAAAAGGTGAATGGTGGGTAATTTATATGGTATAGGAGGGTTGGACCCCATTCCTGGATGATAATCTCAGTGATTAGGAGGCTGAGGAAACACGGGCCTCTAGCATGGAAGTCGTAGATGATAATGAGGAATAATAAGTTTTCATAACATAGTTTTGTTTGCAGTTTACTAGTATAACTAATCTAATACATAGGGATGTAGGATCTATAGTTAGTACAAGGCACATATCGAACTGTTTATGAAAGCACTTTGATATAAGGATGGCTTAGAAATGTATGACTATGTTATAACATAGATAACGAAGGGTAAGATACTCACTTGATGACATTTACAAAACATATAGATATACTAAAATAAGTGAAGTTTAGAATCCGAATATTTCTTTGAGCTAGGCATATACTAAAATGCAGTAAAAGGAAGTACTCTAGTAACTCTTGTATATTGGTTTAATTTAGCATTTACATTTAAACATCTATAAGACCAGAATATCGTGGTAAGATCATGAGCTACATGATAGATGGGTTGTATTATTATCAATCTCTTGTTGACCAGTGTTTATACCTCTATTATTATTATAACATGGGTAATCTTTCATAGTATAGCCAACAATTTCTGATGCTGACTTAATATGAAAGAAGCCTAGGCTATAATAACAATAGTGGAAAGTATGTAGAGATAATACTAGTTCTTCTTCTTCTTGTATTAACACTTAATTAAGTGGTCTGCACCAGGATTGTCTTGAGAATCTATTTTGCAGGAAAAGTAGAAGGCAGAAAATATGGCAAAAGCGGCAACAATACACAATGAAGTCTGGTAGAAGCAAGTTAATTCATGGGAAATTATAGATACTACCTATGAAGGGCTTTTTGAACAGCCATAATGAAGAAATTGTAAAGAATTATATGTAACTCAATAAATGATATTAGATATTGACTAGACCGATGGTCTCGGGCAAGGCTAAAGGTTTTCTCCTCTCCTCTCTTTCCTACCAGTGCTCGCACTGAGCGGAGATTGTAATTTTATTTTATTAATAAAATATGTCTTAGGTCTTTTACCAATCAAAAAAAATAAAAAAATAAATTTTAACTTAATAAATAAATAATCTTGAAAAAAAAGAAGTATAAGAATTTAAAAAATAAATAAATAGAATATCTAATAAAAGAAGGTAACATTAACAATATTCTAATCAAATAAAATAGTGAATTAAGAAATATTTTAATTGTAAATATGATTATTCTACAATAACTAACATTTTGATAAGACAAATAATTATAAATTAAATTAATTTTAATATTTTTTAATTATTATTTGTATTTTCATAAAAAGACATAAATAACTAAAATAAATTTTACACTTAATGAAAATGAATCATTAAAAGAAAAATGAAAAGAAGAATTAGGATAAAGCTAATTATTTTTTTTAATATTATTTTTTTCTTTGTACACACTTAATAATATATTTATTTTCCTATTTTTTCTTTTTCTTTTTCTTTTTTAGACAATTAGAAAACAAGATAGAATATCTTAATAAAATAAATAGTATTGAAAAAATATTTTTATTAGATTTTTTCCTCTATGAACACTCTTTTTCTAATTAATTAATATTTAAATATATATTTTTTTAATTTTTTATCATATAAGATATCTTTTTTAAATTTAATATAAATAAATAAAATTGGGTTATAATTAAATAAAATTGTAAAAGTGTAAAATTTTAGTGAGAATCAAAATTAAATTAAATTTTTTTTTTTAAAATGATAAAATCATAATGATAATATAATTCACATAAAATTTAAGTGAAATATTTATAATATTTGTACAACATGTAAGATCAATAAATGTTATGCCATACCCATCCTCGGACCCCCACCTTTTCAAGATAATTAAAAAAGGATTTACTCCATCTCTTGGTTCATATGTTTATCTCTCCCTCGATTTGCTCCTAGGAGCTTGTTAGTTCTGCATTGGATAATTATCATTCTGAGCTTGGCTCTTTTTATTATGGGGGTTTCCTTCCTCGCTCTGATTTGCTGGATAATGGGAATTGTGGAGTTTTATTGTTCAAGTTGAGAATGGGGTTATTATGTGATAGATTGGGGGACACCTTGCATTCTTTTGAATCCTTTCTAGAATCAGTTCCCTCACAGTTTGTGGATAAAGCCTTAGTGGTGCTTATGGGTTTACATTCTCTACTCTCTTTTGGTTTTTTGGCCTTAGCTCCTCCACGGTTAGAATCTCCCTTGTAAATCATTCCTCCTTTGATCATGGATAGAGAGCCCCCTGTTGAGAGCTCAAGTTCTTGGTTTTAGAACTAACTATGTGTGTAGATATGTTGATGTCTTTTTGATGCAGGGTTCTAATCGGTTGATATATCTTTATGGCAAGCTTGGGAAGCCTTGTGGTTGGGTACCTCCTCTATAGATTACTCCTCATAATTTTTTGGGTCATATGGATAATGATATGTATATCTTCGATAAGCTATGTAATGGGAGGGTGATCAATATCAAATATGTAATTGGGTTTATGGGGTTTTTTGGATAATGATTTGTATATCTTTGAAAGCTATGTAATGGGAGGGTGATCAAAATCAGATATGTAATTGGGTATATGGGATTTTAAATTTACTTTTTTGGGCCACAACCAGAGGTTTTCTTGTGGGTTCTTTCCTGTTGGTATGCTCTTTGAACCCGTTTGTATTTTCAAAATTCAAAATTAATAAAATATGTTTAGTGGCTTGCCCACTTTTATTAAAAAAAAATAAAAAAATGTTATGCCATACTAAAATAAATTGATTTATTTCTTTAATTACATTTTTTCTATTGAACTATGTTTAAAATTAATTATATTTCTTATACATAATTAATTATATTAAATTTTATTTTATTTTTTTAAATAACTATTTTTATTTAATTAATTTTTTACTTAATATGGTTGATACTAATTATATTTTTTATACATATTTTATCATATCTGAATTCTAATAAGTTGAAAAAATATTATTATTATTTTTTTGACTTATACAATTATTATATACTAAGGATTTTTTTATTTTTTTTATTTTATATACTTTGATTTTACATTTTTGTTTGTTCTATTTTAGTTTTTAAAATAATACAAATTTGAAATTATTTTAATTATTTATGGTTTTTTTGTGAAATTACAATGATAGATAAAATTTATTAGAATTAGTTCATTTTATAATTATTTTCCTTCTATTAAAATTTGAATTATTATAGAATAAATTATTTTTAGATCTTTATTATACAATATTTAATTTGCATATTTTATCAATTTTAAAAATATAAATATTTATGTTCTTAGGTTGAGATCATTGGCTTACTCTTTTTATCTCTATTTCTTCTTTGCTCACTTCAACTCTCTCTCTCTCTCTCTCTCTCTCTCTCTCTCTCTCTCTCTCTCTCTCTCTCTCTCTCACTCTCTCATCTCTCTCTCTCTCTCTCTCTCTCTCTCTCTCTCTCTCTCTCTCTCTCTCTCTCTCTCTCTCTCCTCTCTCTCTCTCTCTCTCTCTCTCTCTCTCTCTCTCACACACACACACACACACACACATCCTTTTTTCTCCCTTCCTCTATTTATAGTTATATATGTCTCTCTATCTCTCATTTCTAACCTATCTCTCCTTTTCTCTATCCCTATCTCTCTCTCCCTCTCTATTTCTTACCCTCCCTCTTCCCCCCTCCCTCTCTTGCATTCCTTATCTTTACCTCCTCATTTCTCTCTATTTCTCTAACTCACACACACCCTCCATATTTTTATTTCTCTCTCTCCCCATTCTCTTTCTCTATTACTTATCTCTATCACCTCCCTTATCTCTCACTCTTGCCTCCTCCATATCTATCTTCCCATATCTCCCTACCCCCCTCTCTCCCCCCCCTCTCTCTCTTACTCACTCCATCTCTCCTACTCTCTCCTTTATATATTAATCTCTCTAATATCTTCCTACATCTTTCTATCTCTAAATTTCCCTCTCTATATTTGTCTCGCTCTTTCTATTTATGTTTCTTCCTCTCCTTCCTCTCTCATTCCATATTTCACCCCCTTTATTTTCATATAATATCTCTATCTTTCCTTTCGATCACCATCTCACCCTATCAATCCTTTTTTATATATATAATTATCTCTCCCTCTCACTCTTATTCTCTCTATCTCTCTTACTCTAAGTTTCTCTATCTCTATTTACCTATTGATCCTCTCTTCATCTCTTTTTATCCATATCTTTTTACCTCTATCTCCTTATCTTTATCTATCAGTCTCCCTGTATCTCCATCTATATATATGACTCCATCTCTCCCTCTCTCCCTCTCTCCCTCTCTATATATTAAGAAACATGAGTCTATTTGTATATTTTCCTCTATTTGTATCTCTTTTTTTCTCTCCCTCTTGTTTTCTATATCCATCTCTATGAATTGAGCTCTCTCTCTCTCTCTCTCTCTCTCTCTCTCTCTCTCTCTCCTTAGTTCTATCTCTCCATCACTCATTCCCCCATTTTCCCCTCCCTATCTTTATATCTCTACCTCTCTCCATTTCTCTCACAATTTATCTCTCATTCTCTTCCCATATATCTCTATGTATCTTTCTATATCTCTCCCTCTATCTATCTCCTCTAATTCTCTCTCCCTCTCTCCCTCTCTTCTCCTTATATCTCTATCTTTTTATCAATTTATAATACTCTCTCTCTCTCTCTCTCTCTATATATATATATATATATATATATATATATATATATCTTCCTCTTTAACTCTCCTCTCTAACTTTCCCTCTTTATCACCTTATCTATCTATTTTTATTTCTTCCTCTACCTCTCTTTGTCTCTCTATGTATCGCACTACCACTTCATCTCTCCTCCTATATTAATCTCCATTTTCACTTCCCTCTCACCCCCTTTATTTCTAGAAATTTCTTTTTATATCTATCCATCAACCTCTCTCCCTCTTTCTCATTCCATCTTTCTATACCTTTATATCTATATCTCTCTCCATATTTCTTATTCCATGTCTCCCTCTACCTTTATCTCATTATCTCTCTCCCCCTATATCACTCCCACTCTCTACCTCCATATATCACTCCCTATCTCTATCTTTATCTTCCTATCTCTTACTCTCTCATTCTCTCTAACTCTCTCTCCCTCTATATTTATCCTTTTCATCTCCATATATCCCTCTCTCATCTCTCTCTCTCTATCTCTCCCTCTCCTATCCATATTCATCTCCTTCTCCATCACCATCTCCATCTCCATCTCCATCCCCATATCTCTCTCTCTATCTTCCTCTCTATTTCTATCCTCTCCCTCTTTCTCCTTAGTCCTCTTTCTTTCTCCTTCCCATATCTCTCCATCATTCTATACCTATATCTCCCTCTCTATGTCTTGCTATTACAAACATAACATGAGTCTTTTAGTAGTGGAAGCTAATTATAATCCCATTTCAAATGTTCTTCCAATTGGCCTCATGTACTACACAAATGTATCCAAAAACTAAACCAAAATCTTGGCTACTTGATCTTCCACACCTCTTCGGTGTACCCATTGCACACCAAGGTGCAATTTCTAGTTATTATTATATTTTTATTATTAGCTGATAGGCTATTAGAGGTTAAAAATCCTACTAGGTTTGTGTGATGTCTCACACCAGTTTTCTTTTATCGATCAATCTCACAAATGCAACAATAAATTTATTAATTGGGGGCAGGTGATTCAGTTTGCTAGTTTACATAGTGGATGATTTAAGGTTCTAGATATCAAATAGGGTAAGTGGTTATAGGTAGGACAAGGCTTGTAGATGTTATAAAGTATTATGCTTTAAGTTTTTTAAATGCATTTCTAATAAAACAAAAATAGCGAAAGAAAATCAATTTGTTTTCATAAAGTACAATATGCATGCCCAATACATTATTTTATATCGTTTTAATGATTCATGCTTGACACATGTGCCTCAGAATATTTTTTGATTAGAGGTTTCTCTTAAAAAATATATATTGAATCAATTTAAATAAATATATAATAATCAATGTTTAAATAGTAAATTATGATATTATAATATTATATTTTAAATCTTAATAATTAAATATATTAAATTTAAATTACTTTTTATTTTTCTGATGCATAAATTTTTTTAACGTATTATTTAATAATTATTTTTGTCAAGCAAAATAATTGACAGATTAATTTTATATTTTAAAACAATAATTTAATTTAATAAAAAATAAAAGCATGTAAAATTCCTATTCATTTTAAGAATATAATTTTTTCCTTATTTGAATTTTATTTTATGTTTCACCTATTTTTATTTATTGTTTTTAAAAAATAATTTATTTTAATTTTTAAAATTTAAAATATTTAGGGTGAATCTAAAATTTAAAATTTTAATGTAAAAAATGTTTTGGGTTGCTTTCTAGGGTATGGGGTTGGTTTGTAAAAGTTAAAATTGTATGCATTATTAATTTTTAAGCATATTTTTAAGTTTCTAGTAACATATAATTAATGTTTTTTATAATTGTTGGCAATTGACACTCATCCGGTAAGGGTTAATGCCATTTTGGGTTGTCATTGATGGCAACTCATCATCTCAGGGTAAATGGTTTCATTGTTTGGTTAACCAAAATTCATTGCACTAGTCGGCATTCACATTGCTTTACATCGGCACTGGCACCAACATTCACTTCATACGGGCTAAATCCTAATCCCAATAAGATGTCTTGATCCTAGTAACGTGTATATGGAACCCAGTAATGGATAGGACCCGACTAAGGAAATATTTTGGTCCCGATTATTTTCTCCATGGATTTTGGTGGTAATGTGTGATGGCTGACATGGTCATTATATTTATGTTTGGATTTCATTATTCTCTGGTAGCTGACTTGTTTATATTTCTCATTGAAGCTGACATGGTTAAGTTAGAAGGATATTTAAGAAGACCACTTCAATGATAGATCATGTATAGTATGGAATGCAAATTTTGGATTGTGAATATTCCAGTGAGTATTGGTATGTATTTTGGTCAGTGATTGGAAGCGTTTGTGTGCAATTTCAAGTGCACAGCATAATCGGTAGCAGAATAGAGCATTAGAAAACTAGTATACAGAGAAGGATATCAGAGCATTCATCGGAACTTGTCAAGCATGGTTAGATGCATTATATAAGTTTATTTTCATTTGTAAACACTTTGCAATATTTTGTAGGTCAGCCTGACTTGTTATCTATGTTTGAGTAGTGAGATCTAGGTAGTCAGCCTTGTTGCATGTACAAACCCTCTCATGAAATATTTGTATACCTTGATCAAGTATATATAGATATTGTGGGTATTATCCCCACTATGGTTTTTCCCTTTGCATGATTTTTCACGTATAAATCCTAGTGTTATGGTGTTGCCTTTCTATGTGTTATTTGGTACATATGCACTCTAATTTTATTTACTATTAACTGGTTAATAAGTAATAATTTCAAAACTAACATTACCAATATAACACTTTTTGGTTGGTAATATGGATGATTTCATCATGTGTTGCATTGGTTTTGTCATTGATGTCAACACCTATCCTTCTAGAGGTCTACATTATTGAGTTGACACTCTAGTTATATTGGTTTACTGTTGAACTGACACATTGTGTTCACCGGCATGGTTAGTGTCTTATGCATAGTCACCAGTATATGTTCACCGATAGGTTATATGGTTCACCGACAGGAATGATGACTTGTTATCATCTGGAGATCATAACAGGTTAACATATTTGCTTTTACTGGCAGATAAGTCTAGGTTATGGACCGGTACAAGATATCATCTTTCGGATCAACACAACACATTTTGGAAATTGTGTAAATACATTAAGGCTGACATATTGTATCATATCAAGACTTATTTAATAATTGATTTAAATGTTATATCTTTAGTGAGCTGACCTTAAAATTTGGTCTTAGGTTTTATATAAATATAAGATCTCATTTGAGAGATGTAATCATATATGTAACACAGTAATGGTATGAGTGTATGTGCGAATATTGAAGATCATATGAGTAGATCATAGTGTGAATCACAGAAACATTATCTAGAGGTTGAAGGAAGGTTATGAAGGTGTTTGTCAGAGCTTAAGCTGGTATTGAATCTAGCACTGCAGATGCTACTTTGAAGCAGTATATTGTTATAGGATTTAACCATCCTACTGTAGTCAGTGTGACTCTTATTTTGTAATTGAGTAGTGAGCTCTAGGTGGTTGGCCTTTCTGCATGTGTAGACCCCATTTTTATACACTTACTATCTGCAATAGTATCATCTAATTGTAGGTAAGGTTTCCCACCATGGTTTTTCTCCTTACAGGGTTTCCACATCAAAATCTATGTGTCATGTATTGTGGATGTTGTTTTTCTTTTTGTTTCATGCATTAAGTTACACAGGTACTGATATAACTTCTAATCTATTTTATCGACATTAAGTTTGGTTTACAAGAACTAAGTTTAAGTTGGAATAATTTTTATTTGGGTTATAATTTATTGACAACTGATTTGCCCCCCCCCCCCCGCCCCCCCCCCCCCCCGCCCTCCCCCCCCCTCTCAGTTGTTCTTCTGATTCCTAACAATTTGTATTAGAGCTAAGTCATCTTTTTGCAGAAGCCTAACAGCTTGAGGAGATCCTATGGCAACAAACATTTTTAGGAAGGATAGTCCTAAACTTGATGGAACTAATTATGGTATATGGAAGATCAAAATGGAGACACATCTAAACATCATTGGAAGAGATATATGGGAAGTTACAAAGAATGGCTATGTTGGTCCTACTCCGAATAACCCTCATCCATCGACATTGGCTAAAGATTTGGAGAATGATTGCAAAGCAAGAGACGCACTTCTAAGTGCATTATCAGATCAACAAATCATGGGATTATCAGACTAATCTACTGCTAAAGCTATTTGGGATAAACTAAAAATATTGAATGAAGGAGATACCACTGTCAAAATTGCAAAACTGGAATGTTACCAGGTCAAGTATGAAAATTTGAAAATGGGAGAAGATGAAAGAATTTTTGCATTTATGGAAAGAGTTAATGAAATTATTTTAGGAATACAATGTTGTGGAGGATATTTAAGTGAAGATGAAATTATTTCCAAAGTTTTAAGAGCTTTTCTAGCATCTTACAAATTAAAGTAACTACTATTAATGAGTTGAGAACAATGCCTAATACATCAGTATCGAGAGATACCTTGGTTCGAAAACTTTTAGCATTTGAGCTTGAGAAATTTGGTCATGTTGCTATAGTCAAGACTGAATTATCATTCAAATCATCATCATCATCATCTGACAAATCTAATTGGAAAGCACTTTATGCAAAAGAACTTGAAGATATCAGGAAGGAAAATGAAGAACTTGAACAACTTGAAACACTATTTGCAAGGAATATGCCTAAAGGTCCAATAGGAAGTAAGTATGAAGGTAAAGCATCTTTCAAATTTTTTAACTACAATAAAATTGGTCATATAGCATCTAGATGTCCTGATAGACATGCAAGATTGAGAGAAGAAGCAAAGAGAACATATAAGCCTAACCTTGAATATTAAAGATACATATTTAAGAAAAAAAAAAGATAAATCATGTTACTATGCAGATGAAGGAGTTACAAATGATTTAGATGAAGATCTGATAGATAATGGATGGGAATTTGTTGCAATACAAGAAGATCAATTGATGCCTATTGTCAAGCTAGTAGAGCAGGCACTAGCAAAAAAAATTGAATAAAAGGATGAATGGATCATTGACAGTGGATGCTCACATCGTATGACTGGTGATAAAAGCAAATTCTTGTCATTCCAGGAATGTAATGGAGGTCTAGTAATATTTGGAGATGACAAAGCTTGTTTAATCAAAGGAAGAGGCACTATTTCTTTGGATGTTAAGCACAATACTGAAAATGTTTATTATTGTAAAGCGGAAAAATCGAACCCTAGTTGCTCTCCCCTCTCCAACTCCAAGGAGAGAGAAGGGAGGTCACTAGGATTGACGGTTTTCACTTAGGGGAGACTTTACATTCAAAAGAGGGGTTGAAACTCACAAGATCCAATCCCACACAATGCAAGATTGGATTCTAAATGAGTTTCAAGGGTTAAGACAGCAAGGCTACCCTCTTTTGTAAAGAATGTAGATAGAAGGATTGAACTAGGAATGCATGAAAAGCGAGAAAGATTCACTTGTAAATAGAGATAGGGATATAGGATGAAGCTGCGGACCTGGAATTAGCAGTAAAATGTCGAGACAGAGCTGTCCTACAAATTTGAACGAAAGTTGACAGGACGATGGCGCCCGGCGTGCACACGGTCCTCCGAAAAATCCACGAAACGAAGGGGGATCTGTTCGTCTCTGCATAAGGATTCCAGATTTGCAATTTCAGCCACGTACCTGCAACCTACACACAGAAAAGCGAAGATGATTGGGGGGTTAGGGATTAGGGATTTGCCCTTAGGTCAAACCCCGGTTTTGGAATTAACTAAGAAATGAGAATGCTGTAAATGTAAATGTTTGTAATGTAAACAAGTACTGATACCTTGTTGTAAGAATGTTTGTATTCTTACATGCGAAGGTGTAATGTTGTTGTATGTGATCTCCTCTTCAATGGTTGAATCCTTGTCTTGAATGCAACACTTAGCCTTGAATGGAGACTTAGAATGATCAATTGCTTGAAGGAATGCTTGAATGCTTGAATGTTTGAATATCGCTTCCGCTATGTATCTTTTTTCCTTTTTCAAAATGGGAGAGGAAATGTAGTTTATATACTTGTCAATTAGGGCTGATAGACTAATTTTTCTGACCTTGGGCCAACAAGGAAACATTATTTTCCAATTTGCAAACATAAAGACCCGAGACCCAAAAGAGACCGGGCCCAAAAATAGGGCCAGGGACCAGGGCGCTGGGCGCCATGGTCCTGGGGGACCAGGGCGCTGGGCGCTCTGGTCCCACCTCCTGGGACAGTAGGGTGCAAGGAGGATCAGGCCAGGGTGCTAAAAAATGCAGTTTTTGATGTCATGAACAAGTTTCGGGGTCTGCATTCAAGTTTCGTGTTGCATCGCCATCGTGAAGACCCAAATGCGGTCGAAATTGCAAGTGTCGCAATTTTAGGATGCTACATTTAGCCCCCACTTTAGCGGGAGTATAAGCGTACGCTCATACTTCCGGTAAAGTACAAGGAAACAACATTGAAAGACTTTCACCACGTCAAGGAGGCAAGACACACCAAGCCCCTAGTGGACTAAGGATCTTACAACTTCGTTTGACAAAGTAAAAGGGAAGATCACGAGGGAGAACCATGACTGTCAGTAGTAAGGTTCCCTCACTATGAGTCATGCAAGAGAAATACCAAAAATTTTCAAGGCAAAGCTAAGTTTGCCAAGAAATTTTCAAGTATTCCTGAAGGGATAGACGGGGTGTATGCCCCCCTACGTTAAAGCGATCGCACACGCCTCAACGGGGGTGATTGCTTTAAGGTAGTGATACACGTAAGAAATGAGAAAGGAAAGGAGCACGTTATCGCAGGGATTTAGCCCCCAAGTGTGAGATAAACCCAAGGATAATAGACACAAAACACAAAGCACGAGGTGACTTTGCTTTCCTCAGGGTCAGTATGCTGTATGATAATTTATGTATATCATATGTATGTATGCATAATTGTTCTTCATTCCCCAATCAAGGAAGGTCACCTAGAAGAAGGGAACACATGTGTCTTTTGAGTCAACATGAGAGAGACCAAAAGAGATCTCAATGCTTTGCATCATCCTCAAGTTTACAACACTAAGGACAACAAATAGAAGAATGAGAATAACACATAGAAGAAGTAACAAAAGAGAGGAGGAGAGAGTTTGCTATGCTAATGAAACTAGTCTAGCACGTCATCTACCCCCCGATCTTGCTGATCAATGTTTCGGGAAGGCAGGAAACATGCTAGAGGAGGAACATTCAACACAGCAGATGGAGCTATCACAACATCCAAACAAGGGCTATGTTCATGTTCCAAGCCACGTTGTTCTTGTCTAGGAGCTAGGATAAGTGCTTTAGAAAATTCGTTAGATAAATGGTTATCAATATCAACAAATTCATATTCACTATCAGAAGCAAGAGAAGTAACATTTTCATCTATATCATCATCGAGATTTATAAAAATAGGATCTTTAACTCGCACAGGATCAAGACCATCATGCATCTTATGTTTAGGAGATTTTGGCTCAATTCTTGGTTGAGGAGAAAATGAAATAATGCTTGTTGAAGGTGTTTTTGGAGATTGCAAAGTTTGAGAATCAGCTGCCTGAGCCCTAAGATGACGCTTTCGTCGGCGTTCACGTGCAGAACGATTTCGTCTAGTCTTATTAGGAAGTGGAGAAGATTGAGGAGGAGGAATGTTCTCATCCTTATCACTTGGGTGTTTAGGTTGTGGTCTCTTAGGCTGGATAATAGGAGAAGAGGAAGGTCTCTTCTCTCTATAAAAGGAAGGAGGAGGAACTGCTCCATATAAAGGAGGAATATTTGGTTTAGGAAGGAGACCAAGTCCATCATGACGAGGAGGTATAGGCCTACTTTTAGAAATTTTATTAGGCATAGACATAGTTACATCCATAGGGATGGGTTGGGAATCTTCTTGAGGAAAGACATTAGTTTTATCTTTCAAAGGAAGAACTTCCTTCTCAAAAATGATAGGAATATCAAGTTTGGGTGTTCTAGGTTCACTTAGAGATAGGATCATATCTGTTTTCCACTTTTGATAAGAGTTGAAAAGATGGTCACTTCGCGGTGGAAGAGATTGGAATTGTTTAGGCCAGAAATAATCAATAGGAATGCTAGAAGTTCTTTCAGCTGGTTTAAAGAGACTATGATTGATAGTAACAACTTCACCATTATGGGGAAATTTCAAACACTTATGAATAGGAGAAGCAATAGCTTTCATGGAAGATAGCCAAGGATAGCCTAGCTTCACACGAAATTGTTCGGATGAAGGAATGATAGCAAAGTTCACATCAAGGGATTTGTTATGAACTTCAATAGGTAATGTAATAGAGCCAATTGCAGGAGAAGAAAATGCATCAAATAATTTCACAATCACATTTGTTTTGTCATAAATCACTTGATTCAATTGCAAAGTAAAAAGAAATTCTTCAGTAATGATATTAACCATGCACGAAGGATCAATAAGCACTCCACGACAAGGTGTATTCTTGACTTTTGCAACTATATATAAAGGACCATCAGGTGCCCTGATAGTTTTACTAGAATCAAATGTGATGGAAGGTTCTTTAGGGTTTTCTTGCTGCTCTACAAAGTTAATCACATTCAGAGTCATAGACACAAGATCATCAGGTGAGACAGAGGAATCATTAGTATCGATCGCATTAGAGGTATGAGAAGGTAATGGATCAGTAAAAATCTGAAGATTTTGGTTAGGAGGAGCTACAGATGTGTTGCCTTTATAATTCACTCCAGAAACAGAGATAGTATTATTATCAATCAAATCTTGAATTTTACCCTTTAAAGCAAAACATTTTTCAGTATCATGCCCAGGTTGACGATGAAATTGACAAAAAGATTTGTTATCAAAATAGGGTGAATTAATCTTTGCAGGATCTATTTGCCTTATAGGAGGGAGAAAGAGCACATTTTGTTCGAATAACTTATTCATAATACTATGCAATGATTCATTCAAAGGAGTAAACTTTCTTTCTTTCTTGAAAAACTTAGAAATAGGAGGCACACCTGATGTTGCATTCACATTGCTGTTGATGATGTTTTCATTGAATTTAATGGACTCTCTGTTCGGTTTAAACTCTCCAAATGGTTGTTGACTACTGTCACCCTTATCACTCAGAGCCATAGGATTTGCTTGTTCTATTTGACTCACAGTCAGTTGATAATTGTGAAGAGTTGCACACAATTGTTGGAAAGAAGTAAACTCAGAAAACAAAAGTTTGTCTCGAATATCTTTTTGTAAATTAGAAATAAAGATTCTTTGAATATCATTGTCAGGCACTGGAAAAGAAATTTGAGCATACAAATGCTTATATCTACCAATGAAATCAGTCACTTTTTCTTTAACACCTTGTTTACAATGCATTAAATCAATCAAAGTAACTTTAGGACTTATATTGTTTTGAAATTGTTGAATGAAAGCATTTGCAAGTTGTTCGAAAGAAGTAATATAATAAGAAGGCAATGAGCAATACCATTGTAGGGCTTTATCTCTTAATTTCCTAGTAAACAGTTTTGCAAGCAACCTTTGGTCATAAGCAAAATCGGTACATATTGTTTGAAAAGTCTTAACATGTGTTAGAGGATCACCTTTCCCATTATAAAGCTCCAAATGCGGGATTTCAACATGTTTAGGAGGGATAGCTCAAACAATGTCAAGAGAAAGTGGGCTCGCAACATCAAATGTGGGCACACTAAACTTAGATTGATTCATAGAAGCAATTTGTTCCTGTAAAGAAGAGAGAGTTTGTGCAAGATTGTTAATGGTCGCTTCAGTCGAAGAGTTCATATTAGACGTGTTAGATTGTGATGGAGGTATTATGTTATTGAAAGAAGGTATTGATTGAGAGTAAGGTGGCGGGACACTATGATAGTTAGTCATAGGAGATGATTGGAAAAGAGGAGCACTACAAGGAGGAATGGAATGGTTGAACGAATTGCCCCCTTGCGTCATGTTCATTTGTGGAGATATAATAGGAACACTTATTGAAGGAATGAATGAAGAAGTCGAATTGAATGAAGGCAGAGGATTAATTGAAGAAGAGGGATTGCTCCCATGACTGGTGATCATAGGAGGAATATCTTGTATAGAAGTAGTCATTATGTTTGATGTAAAGGTAGGTATGCTAGCAATAGAAGTTGTCAACGGAATAGAATGATTGACTTGAGTAAGAGGTTGTGTATAACCTAAAGTTTCGGCACAACTCTTCATAGGCATCACATTTGAATCCACAATGTGTGCAATACCATGCAAAATATCAATTCCATTCTTATCACTTTGAACCATACGTTTTAGACCCTCAATTAATGAAAGAGCTTGACTATCGGGATACTCTTGAGACATCCATTGTTGAAAATCATCAAATTGGTTATCCAATTTTGAAAGTTGTTCTACAGAAACCTCATGGAGAGCTTCTTCATCATTAGGAGGATTAGAGGAATTACCTATGTCCTCGTTAAAAAGCCTATTCAAGTTAGGTTCCATCTCCTCGGTAATTAAACCTCGGAAAGACTTAATTCTACGGCTTCGTCTAACGGGAATAGTGTAAGTAGGGCTTATTGTTGTAAAACTCATGCACTAGAGAGGGAGAGAAGATTTTGAATTTAGAGGTAGCAAATTTCAATAAGATCAGCCAATCTCCTAGATTTAAGCTGTTAAATGCAATCATGACAATCTCCCGAAATTTCAGAAAAAATGTCAGGGACCGTGGTGCTTGGAGTGCACACGGTCCTCGCAACTTTTTTCAAAATTTTCAGGGATGAAAGTTATGATGATTTAAAAGCTAATCTGAAAAAATTGAGTGATTTTATGATCTGTGGATAGGCCAAATTAAAGTTGCAATCTCAAAATTGAACCCTACCAAGATTGTTGAAAAATGCAAAATTTGAATTTTGAAAAAGAGAGGGAAACTGAAATTTTGAATTTTATGATTTTAGAGGGAATACTAAGAGCAATGCAAGCTTTGAAATTTAAAAGTTGACTCAATTTCATGCAAAATTCAATTTTGAAAGCGGAAATCAAAGTTGTTGTAATTAAACACTCAATTTCAAAAGTCACAAATTGCAAGAATTTGAATGAAGCACTGAAATTTCGAATAAATGCCAACACACTTTTCAGATTTAGGACAGTAAGAACACAATTTTGACACAAAATTTCAATTTCAACAATTTTTTGAATGATTAGAAGCCTTAATCCAAGCAATCACTAGACCAACTTTGACTTTAATTTTGAAAGTGTTATAATTGATAAAATCAGCCAAAATTCTGGATTTTAGCAGAAAAATACAGTAAGATCTAACTCCCGAAATTTCGAAAAAAAATGCCGAGGACCGTGGCGCTCGGGGTGCACACGGTCCTCGCAACTTTTTTCCAAATTTTTAGGGATGAAAGATATTATGATTTTGTTGCGGAATCCAAAGTTACAGCTGATTTGGAAATGTTTTGATTAGTGAAATTGTCGGTCAAAGGTTGAATCAAGAGGGTTTTAAAAATTAGGGTTTTGACACTTAACCACTTAATTTTCAAAATTAAAGCACAGATATGAATTGATAATTTGTAATAGAAGGGCAGATCTGAAACAAGCATTAACAATTAAACATTTCACAAGCTCAATTACTAAAAAGAAAATTTAGGGTTTTTATGCAATTAACCTCTAAAATTTGCAAAAGATCAAACATGGAAATGTAATCAAGGCATCCAATTTTCAGATCTAGCCATGAATAATCAGAAAGGATGTTCACGTCGGGTTCACCAAAATGTAAAGCGGAAAAATCGAACCCTAGTTGCTCTCCCCTCTCCAACTCCAAGGAGAGAGAAGGGAGGTCACTAGGATTGACGGTTTTCACTTAGGGGAGACTTTACATTAATAAGAGGGGTTGAAACTCACAAGATCCAATCCCACACAATGCAAGATTGGATTCTAAATGAGTTTCAAGGGTTAAGATAGCAAGGCTACCCTCTTTTGTAAAGAATGTAGATAGAAGGATTGAACTAGGAATGCATGAAAAGCGAGAAAGATTCACTTGTAAACAGAGATAGGGATATAGGATGAAGCTGCGGACTTGGAATTAGTAGTAAAATGTCGAGATGCAACTGTCCTGCAAATTTGAGTGAAAGTTGATGGGACAATGGCGCCCAACGTGCACACGGTCCTCCGAAAAATCCACGAAACGAAGGGGGATCTGTTCGTCTCTATATAAGGATTCCAGATCTACAATTTCAGACGCGTACCTGCAACCTACACACAGAAAAGTGAAGATGATTGGCGGGTTAGGGATTAGGGGTTTGCCCTTAGGTCAAACCCCAGTTTTGGAATTAACCAAGAAATGAGAATGTTGTAAATGTAAATGTTTGTAATGTAAACAAGTACTGATACCTTGTTGTAAGAATGTTTGTATTCTTACATGAGAAGGTGTAATGTTGTTGTATGTTGTAAGTTGTATGTGATCTCCTCTTCAATGGTTGAATCCTTGTCTTGAATGCAACACCTAGCCTTGAATGGAGACTTAGAATGATCAATTGCTTGAAGGAATGCTTGAATGCTTGAATGTTTGAATATCGCTTCCGCTATGTATTTTTTTTCCTTTTTCAAAATGGGAGAGGAAATGTAGTTTATATACTTGTGAATTAGGGCTGATAGACTGATTTTTCCGACCTTGGGCCAATAAGGAAACATTATTTTCCAATTTGCAAACATAAAGACCCGAGACCCAAAAGAGACCGGGCCCAAAAATAGGGCCAGGGACCAGGGCGCTGGGCACCCTAGTCCTGAAGGACCAGGGCGCTGGGCGCTCTGGTCCCACCTCCTGGGACAGCAGGGTGCAAGGAGGATCAGGCCAAGGTGCTGAAAAATGCAGTTTTTGATGTCATGAACAAGTTTCGGGGTCTCCATTCAGGTTTTGTGTTGCATCGCCATCGTGAAGACCCAAATGCAGTCAAAATTGCAAGTGTCGCAATTTTAGGATGCTACAATTATTTAGAAGGTTTGAAGTATAATCTTTTGAGTGTTGGTCAATTAGTGGGAAAAGGATTTCAATTACAATTCAAGAATGGAAAATGCAAAATCATAAACAAAATTGGATTGGAGATTGCAACTGGTAATCAGACTAAAGGTAATATCTTTCATTTTGAATACCAGTGATAAGACATGTTTGATTTCTCACATTGATGAAAGTTGGTTATGGCATAAGAGACTCTATCATGTGAATTTTGATTGAATTGTAAAGACTAGTTCAACTAAGGTAGTAAGGGATTTATCTAAGATTGTGAAACCTCATAATCCGGTATGTAAGGAATGTCAAATGAGAAAGCAAGTTAGAACAACATTTAAAAGTACTTTTGAGAAATCCACTAATATTCTTGATTTAATTCATATTGATTTGTGTGGTCTGGCAAGAACAAGAATTCTTTAGCGAGATAGATATTTTATGCTAATAATTGATGATTATTCTAGAACTTGTTGGGTTACTTTTCTCAGGGAGAAATCAAAAGCTTTTGGGAGATTAAAGTTATACAAAGCAATGGTAGAGAATAAAACTGACAAGAAAATCAAATGTTTGATATCTGATTTGTGAAATGAATGGAATCAAAAGACAACTATCAACACCCCGAACACCTCAACGGAATGGAGTTGTAGAAAGGAAGAATAGAACTATTCTGGATGCATCAAGAACCATGATAATGGAAGCAAATATGCCTCATGTATACTGGAGAGAAGTAGTGAATACAACGGTTTAGATTTTCAACAGAGTTCACATCAAAGGTGAAACCAATGAACATTTTAAAGGAGATTCAAGGTTTTTAGATTCTGAACTAGTAGTTGAAATTATCATAAATGAGCCAACACAAATTACACCGGTACATAATGTATATCCAGTTACATCGACATCATCAAAAAACTCAATTGTGACTGAAGAAAAACAACATGTGAATAAACCCAGGTATGTAACATTGAATCATTCAAAAAATCAGATAATTGGAAACAAAAATCAAGGTGTTATGACAATAGGAAGATTGGAAAATGAAGAGGTATGTTTAATTTCTCAAGTTGAACTAGCATCTATTTTTGAAGCATGTCAAGATGAACATTGGATAAAAGAAATGGAAGATGAATTATAACAGATTGAAAAGAACAACACATGGACATTAGTTTCTCGGCCTAAAGACAAAAATGTAATTAGAACTAAATAGGTATTTAGGAATAAACTAAATGAAGATGGTGAGGTAATCAGGAACAAAGCAAGAATAGTTTGTAAAGGCTATTCTTAGAAAGAAGGAATTGATTATAATGAAACCTTTGCACTGGTAGCTAGAATTGAGGCAATTAGACTATTTCTTGCATTTGCAGCTCATAAGAACTATAAAGTATATCAGATGGATGTAAAATGTGCATTTTTGAATGGTGATCTTGAAGAGGAAGTTTACATTGAACAACTTGATGGATTTTCATTGATAGATGATAAGGATATGGTTTGCAGATTAGGGAAAGCTTTATATGGATTGAAACAAGCTCCCAAAGCTTGGTATGCTAGATTGGACAAATATCTTTTGATGCTTGGATATACTAAAGGTAATGTTGACAACAACTTGTATTACAAAATCACTAATGATGACATTTTGGTTATTGAAGTTTTTGTGGATGATATCATTTTTGGAGGTGAAGATGGATTTTGTAAAGACTTTGCTAACAAGATGCAGGAAGAATTTGAAATGCCTATGATTGGAGAGATAAAAAAATTTCTAGGTTTGCAGATTTCACAAACAGATAAAGGTATATTCATATGTCAAACAAAATACT
Source organism: Cryptomeria japonica (assembly GCF_030272615.1). NCBI lineage: Eukaryota > Viridiplantae > Streptophyta > Pinopsida > Cupressales > Cupressaceae > Cryptomeria > Cryptomeria japonica. The sequence goes on along the minus strand of NW_026728851.1, from coordinate 123,600 downwards.
TGAAGGAACTTTTGAAGAAATTTGGTATGGAAAACTCCAAACCGATAAGGACTCCTATGACTACAACTGACAAATTGACATTGAAAGATTATTCAGCTCCTATTAATACGATAAGATACAAATCTATGATTGGAGGTTTACTTTATTTAACACAAACGAAACCTTATATAATGAATGCAGTATGTATTGTTTCAAGATTTCAAAGCAATCCTAAAGAAAATCATGAATCAATAGTAAAAAGGATTTTTTGATACCTACAAGGCACAACAAATCTTGGTTTATGGTATCCTAAGAATGATAATTTGAGTTATGTGCATATACAGATTCAAATTGGGTAGGAGATGTAGATGACAGAAAGAGTACCACTGGCGGTGCATCCTTTCTTGGCAAAAGATTGATTTCATGGATTAAAAAAAAGCAGAGTACATCATTATCTACAACTAAAGCAAAATATGTTTTTGTCGCAACTAATTATACTTAGGTATTATGGATTAAGCAAATGTTGAAGGATATAAAGGTAAAATGCAAAGAACAAATAATTATTTACTATGATAATTCAGCACCAATTGATATATCAAAGAATCTAGTATTTCACTCTAAGACAAAACAAGTTTCTATGAAGTACAATTTTCTGAAAGACAATGTTGAAGCAAATGAATTCAGATTGGTTTATGTGAATACTAAAGAGAAAATTATAGATATCTTTACAAAGCCTTTGCCTAAGGGAACTTTTGAATATCTCAGAGAGCAACTTGGGGTAATTTCCCCACCGATAGAGACTTAGATGTTGAAGTTGACATCAAACCGATAGGGACTAATAGAGAAATGTTTTTCTGGCTTTGATGGAGGAGAGCTACTTCTTAGGGGGAGCAGATAGTTGTATGTTATGTTATGTATTGATTCTTAACTGCTTTGGTATTTGATATCAAAGGGGGAGAGATATCTATGGAAAAAAATTTGTTGTATTTTGAAGATTGGGGAGACATATATTCTTGGAGGGATGAATTTTGGTTTTTATTTCTAGTATTGATCTATTTTGGGAGATTGTTGGTTTATTGGTTTTGGCATTCTAATTTGGCACTTAGATGTTTTTCCATCTAGTGTTGCCATCAATGCCAAATGGGGAGATTGTTGGTATTATGGATGACTTCGTCATGTATTGCATTGGTTTTGTCATTGATGTCAACACCTATCCTTCTGGAGGTCTACATTGTTGAGTTGGCACTCTGGTTATATTGGTTTATTGTTGAACTTGTACATTGTATTCACCGGCATGGTTAGTGGCTTATGCACAGTCACCGATATATGTTCACCGATACGAATAATGACTTGTTATCATTTGGAGATCATTTCAAGACATGGATTGGATGTTTGGATATGGTGTTTTTCTTATTGGTCTAATTGGGTTGACATATTTTCTTTTACTACCAAATAGGTCTAGGTTATGGACCGGTACAAGATATCATGTTCTAGATCAGCATGACACATTTTAGAAATTGTGTAAATACATTAAGGCCGACATATTGTATCGTATCAAGACTTATTTTGTAATTTTTAAAAATGTAATATCTTTAGTGAGTCGACCTTAACATTTGGTCTTAGGTTTTGTATAAATGTAAGATCTCATTTGAGAGATGTAATCATATATGTAACATGATATTGGTATGAGTGTATGTGTGAATATTAAAGGTCATATGAGCAGATCATAGTGTGAATCACACAAACATTATCTAGAGGCAAAGGAAGGTTATGAAGGTGTTTGTCAAAGCTTAAACCGGTAGTGAATCCAGCATTGCAAATGCTACTTTGAAGCAGTACATTGTTATAAGATTTAATCATCCTACTGTAGTCAGTGTGACTCTTATTTTGTGATTGAGAAGTGAGCTTTAGGCAGTTTGCCTTTCTGCATGTGCAGACCGCATTTGTATACACTTACTATCTGCAATAGTATCATCTGATTGTGGGTAAGGTTTCCCACCGTGGTTTTTCCCCTTACAAGGTTTCAACGTCAAAATCTTTGTGTCATGTATTGTGTATGTTGTTTTCCTTTCTATTTCATGCATTAAGTTACACCGGTACTGATATAACTGCTAATCTGTTTTACCGGCATTAAGTTTGGTTTACTGGCACTAAGTTTAAGTTGGAATAATTTGTATTTGGGTTATAATTTATTGGCAATTGATTCACCTCCCCTCTCATTTGTTCTTCTAGTTCCTAACATGATTCACCCCCCTTCTCAATGTTCTTGGATTCCAACAATTGGTATCAGTGCTTGCTTCCTCAAAAGAAGTTTAACCACTTGAGGAAGATCCAGAATTTGGAATCAATGGAAATCACTCTGCAATAGCAACTTTGACTTGCTCTTTATAATGAGTAGATGGAGAACAGTAAACTAAAAAATGAACTAAAGCAAGCTAGAGAACACATCATTTCATTGCAAGGAAATATTTTAGTTGTCAAGGCTAAGAGAAAGGAACTTTGTGATCAATTGTAAAATCAAAACAATGATGAGGAAGATGCTATGAAGGATCATTGTCAGAAACTTACTCAGGAGAACACTATCTTGAAGAATGAGATGCAACCCCTAACCATGAGAATGTTCAAGGAGATTGAGGATAGAAAGAAAAATGAAGAAAACTGAGCTCAAGCGTTGAAGGATAGATATGAGGAATGCAATAGACTGACACATGAGAATGACATGTCGAAACTTGAATTGGTCCAATCTTGAAATAATGAATAGGAACTTGAAAGGCATATTATAATCACAAGGGATGATTTGGTCACTGCAAATGAGTACAAGAACAAATTTAAAGCCAGCTCTACCAAACCTGATGAAATGCTAAAGAATCAGAGAGATGCTAATGATAAAAGAGATCTTGGCCATTATGAAGAAGGAGAAAGCTCTGGTATTGCACAACAAGATCAATCATCTAGACAGAAGCAAAAACATGACAATCAGAACCAAAAATCATCGGTAAGACAACCTAATGCTGACAAATTCAGTGGTACATTCTTTATTTGCAATAAATATGGTCATATGGCTAGTCAGTGTAGAAATAGGAATAATCAAAACAATGCATCATTCACCGGTCTTGGAAATGTAAGATGTCATGCATGTAGTAGATTTGGACATATGGCTAACCAACACAGATCTAAAGGAAATCAAGGAAATCAAGGGGTTAACAAGGAAATTCAAAAAAAAATAATATTATCTATTATGCATGCAATAAGATTTGGCATATTGCTAAATATTGTAGAAGTAAGAACCCACCGACACCTAATGGAAATGCAGATGAGAAGGCAAGGCAAAAGTGGAAGACATCAGAAAGTAGCATGAAATGAGATGGGTAAGAAGATCTGATACACCACAGGAAGAACTGTTGGCATAAGTGCAGAGTATGATAACATGGTGACATTGTTTGTTGTCATTGATGTCAATAATGCTCAAGAGTGAACCGGTAATATGTTGAAGAGAACTGGTCTATTAAAGTTAAGAAATTAACAATGTGAACCGGTATAATGTTGTAAACTGGCATATGTGCAAAAGGTGAAGTGGTGTGTTTGTCCAAGTGAATAGGTATGTCAAAGTATGAACTGGAACCGATATGTCGGAATGAGAACCGGTATTTGAAATGTTTTGTTTCAAGGGTTAATATGGCATGACTATCGCTTGGTAGTCTCTGTCTCAAGGTTTCCGGTTGAAGTGTTCCAAGCCTATGTGACTCAACTGATCACATTTTGTGATGAGTTAGCATTATAACAAAGAATAGATCATGTTGCCATGTCAGCCTTGTGCGCATGAAGGATCTTGCATGAAGGAGATTGCTCCTATCTACCTCGAGAATGTGTGAAGTTTGTAAACGGTGAAAACGCGTGATGGGTTATCAGCTGCCATGAATGCGGTGGAGAACAAACGATGGAGAATGTCTTGAGATTGATTCAAGACTGTTGCATTTAATGCAATATGCTCAACGGTCAGGATTGAACCATTTAAATTTCTTAATCTAAAATGTTTAGGGTTTAGGGTTTATGCTACCAGCCTATCTGTTTCCTATAAGGTCAATGTTGTGTTTCTTTCTAGGGTTGTTGGCAAATGTGGTGTGTGTATCTAAGTGCAGAGATACATGATTCTTGCCAAACCGGATAAGAGGATTGATACTTGCGGAGTGTGAGTGCAGAAGGAGAAGAGGAATTAAAGCAGATCTACATTGGCATTAAGTGTTGTTACCAGATCATTGTAATACCTGTTGATCTCTAACCACCTCAATAGTTGGAAAATCCCTTAACAGGCTAGCTTTAACCAGCTTGCTGTAAATCCTTTAACAGGGTGACTCAAATTCATTGAGTTCTTGAAATCCTCTAACAAGGTAACCTCTCATAGGCTTTAACCCTTAACTGGGTATTTAACCATCCCTTAACCAGGTGATCCCTAATAGGATCGGTTCCTAACAGAACCTGTTGTAACAGTCTCTAACTGGACTTGGCTCCTAACAGAGTAGAATTCTAAAGAGTTCAAAAATAGCTTGTGGGTATTCATCCCCACCATAGTTTTTCCCAGTTGGGTTTCCATGTGAAAAATCAGTGTGTCACATGTGGTGTTATTCATGTGATGGTTTAAGTAATTTGTGTTTGAAGGTAAATTATGTTGAACTAGCTGTTATTATATTTCTGATGATAGATTACTTGTTCATGCATAAGGGTGAAATGGAAGTGTAGTATTAGGTTGAGTGGAAAGCTAAGTGATTAACCGGTTAATGCTTGTCATAGTCATTCTTAGCTTCACCGGTTATACTCTATTTCAGACTAGTGTTACTGTTTGCCCGTCATTTGTAGTGATTGTTGTTTAACCAATTTTAGGAAAGTATTTTTGCCTATACTGATTCACCCCCCCCTCTCAGTATCGGTCTGGTACTAACTGTTCATCATTATTTATCAATTGGTATCAGAGCGCCCTCCAGGTCCTCTGTGTTGTAAGCTTGACCACTTGAGGGAAAGATCCTAGTGGAATAATGAAGAGGGAAGGTCCAAAGTTCAACAGAGATAATTTCAAAATATGGAAGGATAGAACGAAGATATACATCAAAAGCATGGGTGCTCAACATTGGAGTTATGTTGAGAATGCTTATGTTATTCCTATTGGTACTCTCACCAATGATCAAAAGAGAGAGATCCAAGAGAATGGGCAAGTCATGGAAGCCCTAATCAGTAGCTTATCTGACATTGAGTTTATTGATGTCCAGGATAAAGATAATCCCAAAGAAGTATGGGATACTCTTGAGAATATCTATGGTGGTGATGAGCATGTAAAACAAGCTAAGGAAGAAAGCCTTAGAGGGAAATTTTAAGACATGCGGATGGCTGAAGGTGAGACCATTCAGCAATATGGAATAAAAATCAAGACTATTGTTGGAGACATCAAGAGTGCGGGAGGAAAAATGGAAGATTTGACTATTATTAGTAAAGTCCTGAGGTCCTTGTTACTGGTCTATGCAATAAGGGTTGCTGCTGTTCAGGAGTTGAGGTCAATAGACAAGACCGAGCTATCCTTAGACTCCATCATTGCAAAATTGACAGCCTATGAGCTAAATAGTTTTGATGGCAGTGGTCAAAAGATTGAATCAGCTTTTAGAGCTTCTGTTGCACCATCTAGAAAAGAAAAAGAAGCAAGCACCAGTGGTGAACCAAGAAAAAGAAGAGAAATGGATGATGAGGAGATCCTAATGGAATTCGAAGCTCTTCTTGCCAAGAGACTTCCTAAGGGAACTGGCAAATACAGAGGCAAGCTCCCTTTGAAATGATTTTCTTGTAACCGGATAGGACACATTGCTATAAACTATCCTAATAGTGACAACAAGGACAAACTGGAAAGGTTTGAGAAATTCAAAGGAAGAAACCGGAGAAACTATTTTGTAGCAGTTGATGAAGTGTCACAGATGAGGAATCAGAAGATGAAGAAAATGAAGATATTGTGTTTGTTGCAGTCAAAGAGGATGTGTCAGACAATAAGGCTCTTGTCTCTAGCTTTGATAATTCCAATGAGTGGATTATTGACAGTGGTTTCTCTCACCATATGACTGGTGACCAGAGCAATTTTATATCTCTGGAAGAGTATGATGGTGGTGTGGTTCATTTTGGTAATGATGCACCATGTATGGTCAAAGGTAGAGGGTCCATTTCTCTAAATGGAAAGAATAGTGCTAACAATGTGTATTGGGTGGAAGGTCTCAGACACAACTTATTGAGTGTTGCCTAGCTGAATGATAGTGGACTCACTCTAGAATTCAAAAATGGAGTGTGCAAAATCAAAGGAAATAATGGTGAACTGATGGCCACTGGCATGAAGACCAAAGGCAACCAATTTCAGCTGAATAAAAATGTCAGTACATGTCTTATGGCTAAGTTTGATGATAGTTGGATATGGCATAGGAGACTCTGCCATGTTAACTTTGATAACATTGTGAAGGCCAGTATGATCAAGGTAGTCAGAGGAATGTCGGTGTTGAGCAAACCAAAAAATCCTTTGTGCATAGAGTGTCAACTGGGGAAAATGTCTTCCTCAACTTTTAAAGGTAAATCTTTCACTACAAACAATTTACTTGATCTTGTGCATACTGATTTGTGTGGTCCTATGAAAACTAGGAGTGTGCAGGGAGATAGGTATTTTATGATTCTTATAGATGATTGCTAAAGAATGATGTGGGTTACATTCTTGAAGGATAAGTTTGAAGCCTTTGGAAAGTTCAAAGCTTTCAGAGCACTGGTAGAAAAGGAAAGTGGTAGAAGGATCAAATGCCTTCGAACTGATCAAGGAGGGGAATTCACTTCTGGTGAATTCAACCAATACTGTGAAGAGAATGGCATCAAGAGGCAACTGTCTTCCCCCTGGACTCCACAACAGAATGGATTAGCAGTGAGGAACAACCAGACTATGGTTGAAGTGGCTAGAACTATGTTGATCCAAGGAAAGGTTGCTCACACCTTTTGGAGAGAAGCGGTGAGCACTGCGATCTACACAATGAAACGGGTACTCATCAAGAAAGGAAAGGATAAGACTCCTTATGAGTACTGGACCGGTAAGACACCAGTGGTAAGCTAATTTAGAGTATTTGGTAGAAAATGTTATATCAAGAGGAGTGAACATTAGAGCAAGTTCGAAACGAAATGTGATGAAGGAATATTCCTAGGCTATTCCACCAAAAGTAAAGCTCTCAAATGTTTCAATAATAGGACTCAGAGAATCATTGAAAGCATCAATGTTAGGGTTGATGAAAACTCTGAGAAACCAGAAGTAACTGACAGTGAGCAAGTAGGACATAAACCGGTAGTAACCTTCTAGGAACCGATTGCAAATCAGCCCAACACCGGTAATAGTGCTCCTAGACCAGTAGATGTTGATGCTGATGAAGACGAGGATGATGAAGAAAAGCAAGAGGAAGTTGTTAAGAACATACCTAGGTATGTCAAACTCAATCATGATCCTAAGCAGATCATAGGAGACAAGGATGCAGGAAATCTTACAAGAAGAAAGATCAGAGAAAACTCATGTATGACCTCTGAATTTGAGCCTAAATCATTCAAAGAGGCACATAAAGATGAAGACTGGATCAAGGTAATGGAAGAAGAACTTGATCAGATAGAAAAGAATGGTACATGGTCCTTGGTACCTAGACCAGAAATAAAAATGTAATTGGAACCAAATGGGTTTTCAGAAATAAGCTAAATGAGGATGGCACAGTGGTAAGGAACAAAGCCAGACTAGTATGTAAAGGATATGCCCAAGAAGAAGGAGAAGACTATGGAGAAACCTTTTCCCTAGTAGCAAGATTGGAAGGAGTTTGTATGCTTCTTACATATGCAGCTTTTAAAGGATTCAAAGTATACCAAATGGATGTAAAATCTGCATTCCTAAATGGAGTACTTGAAGAGGAAGTGTATATAGAGCAACCAGATGGGTTTTCCCTATCCGAAGATAATGACATGGTGTGTAGGTTACATAAAGCCTTGTATGCTCTAAATCAGGCACCTAGACCACGGTATGAATGCATGCACTCCCATCTTGTGAAGATTGGATTTGAGAGAACAAGTGAAGATAGCAATATCTACTTGAAATCAGAAGGAGATTAGATTCTGATTTGTGAAGTATTTGTTGATGACATAATCTTTGGTGGAGATGACAAGATGAGTCATGAGTTTACAAATGAGATGAAGAAAGAATTCAAGATGTCAGTCATAGGGGAGATTAAGTTCTTTATGGGACTACAGATTCAATAGATGAAAGATGGAATCTTTATCACTCAGTCCAAGTATGTCAAAGATGTGTTGAAGACCTTTGGTATGGAAGATAGAAAACTAGTTGGCACACCGATGGTGACCAGTTGTAAATTATCCAAAGAGGATGACTCAGCCTTGGTTGATGAGAAGGAATACCGATCAATGATTGGTAAGTTGCATTATGTAGTGCATAGCAGACTAAATATTGTACATGCAGCTGGTATTGCTGCAAGGTTCTAGAAAAGCCCAAGAGAATCCCACTTGGTTGCAGTCAAGTGGATTCTTAGATATCTGAAGGGAACTATTGATTATGGATTATGGTATCCATACAATAATGATTTTAACCTGAAAGTGTTTACAGGTGTTGATTGGGCTAGTAACGTGGATGACTAGAAGAGCACAACCGGTGGTGCATTCTTTCTCGGTGGTAGAGTGGTCTCATGGATGAGTAAAAAGAAGAGTTGTATCTATCAGTCTAGAGCAGAAGCATAGTATGTTGTAGCCTTTATGAACTACATTCAGACTATTTGGATGAAGCATGTATTGAATAGCTTCAAAGTTCTTGTATCTAAATTGGTAAGTATATTTTGTGACAATACAAGTACAATTAAAATTCCAAGAATCCGGTTTTACATGCTAGAACCAAGCACTTTGAGCTCAAGTATCATTTCTTGAGGGAAAAGGTTCATAACAAAGAGGTGGTATTGGAACATGTTTCCAGCAAGGAGTAGTTAGTAGACATATTCACCAAGCCTCTACTAAAGGCTACATTTACCTACTTGTGATGAGTACTAAGAGGGGGGGGTGAATTAGTATGCCAAAAACCTCTGCTCTAATGCACTTAAATAGTCTAAAGATAAAATGGTAAAATAGTTTAACAGACAGACTGGTTATCACGCATGCAAAACCAAAATACAATTAAAGCATTCACCCACAAAAGCAATACAACCATAACACAAGATATTTGACATGGAAACCCAAATGGGAAAAACCACAGTGAGATGGAACTCACAAGTCACTATCTACAAAATAGAAACCAGACCGGTTAAGGTCTTACAATGTTCTTCACTAGAATAGATCCTGTTAGGAATCTCAATCTTTGTTAGGAGATAAGTCCAATTAAAGACTACCTTGCTAGAGGATTTTAGATTCACAGAGGTGAACCACCTTGTTAGAGGACTTAACAAAAGGATTTTGGGCCTACTCGGTTAAGGGCTACAGACTTGTCAAAGATGTGAGTAATCAACAAGTGTTTGATCTATCTAATAGCATAGACTGCTTGGTTAGATCCAGTATAGCTCATAGCTAATGCATTCCAGCATTACTTCAGTCTTCTCTGTCTCTCACTCAGTTACAACTTGATCTTCTCAGATAAGATCACTCTTACAACAACTCATCAACCACCTTAAACCCTAGCACAACATAAACCCTTTCAGTAACAACTCAAAAACCCTAGACATGATGTCCTTTTAAAGGAATCTAATTTCATGTCGGTCCAATAGGATTACATTACAATTTCCTAGGTTCAATGAATCTAGACATACTTAGTAACATGACACAAGAAGCACCGTCAGTGTGTCGGCACCGTCAAATAGTCGATGGATTGGTAACTCATCACAAAATGTTGATTGGGAACTCATCACAGAGTATTACCAGTTTCCAATTTGACAAAAATCAAGACTAGTAAGAATGTGTTATGCCGCTTTTCTCCCTCATACCACTTGAGATCTACGAACCGCTTGGTGTCGCCATGTCGCTTCAGACTGGGAAACACATTCTGCAAAATCACCAATAGTCTAAAGACTAGAATACAACATGTCGGTTGGAACAAATATCAGTTGAGCTCTAGCTCATACATATAAAGGAGATCTCAACGCAAGTGTGTGTCCATCAATGACAATCACAACATAAACATCAAAAATGCCAACAATCTCCCCCTTTGGCATTGATGGCAACACTTAAGAAAATAAAATTCTGACATCTAAGTGTTTTACAACAAAAACATGCCATTAACAAAATTGCTCCCCCTAAGCATATACACTATCCCATAATCAATACAATGTATAGCAATTTTGCATACAAAACATAAACATTGAGATAGCAGAGCATAAAGCATATATCAAAATTTTAAAGCCAGATACTTCTCCCTATTCTTCTCCAAAATAGATAGAGTACTTCTCCCCCTTTGCCAACAATGACAAAGTACAGCTGAACAACCCTGTTTCCATAGTAAAATAATAAAATTTTATGACAACAAGGAATAATACTTGTCAAAAACTGATTTATAGTCCTGCAAAAATTGTTTCATTGATAGAGACTAGGACTCAAGTAGGGAGGTGGCCACTTCTTTCTCTGTTTGCATCTGGGATACCTATTCTTCCATGGCATCAACTGTGCTCATCTCCTACGTAACTGTCAAGGCATCCAGGTTTAGATAACACTTCTGAAGAATTTGCAGACATGGAAGTAAAACCAGTTATAGCTCCTATAAATCTCTAGACTATGTACTGATCTCTTGCTTCATTTTGGCTGACTGGATCTAAAACTGGTGAATGGTTTGCCCATAAGTTGCAAACGAATCATAAGGTGGCTTAAATTTGCTTAGGTAAGACTATAAGTCCGTTTGAAGCTTTTTCTTTTGGGCTAGCACATCATTGTAGAATAGATGGGGTTGACAGATTTTGCTTAGGAGCAGATTTCCCTCATCCAAAGTGTCCCTTATATCCTTTTGGTCTTTCAGCAGTTCAGACCAAACTTCATTCAACTTCTTCACCAGAGCAATGTTAGGAGCCTTTTGATTCTCTTTCTTGACATTTGCCTCAACTACTTCTTCCAGGCTCTACACCTGATCATCCAATACAGTACATAGTAGCTTAAGCTGTGCTAGTGATGATTCAATGTTGGGAAGATTGGTACTGGGGATCAAACTGGTAAGGGTGTCTATAGCCGCTTGAATTATATCTTGCTCCTTTTTTCTTTGAATGATTTCAAGGCACTCTTGAGCAACCTTGATGCTCTGCATTAGCTCCAATTCACTTGTAGACTGGAGATCAATAGGACTAGAGATATCAGCTGGTTTGGCTTCACTCCCGGTTGCCTTCGGAATCTCCATCTATGTGCTCTTCATCGCTTCCGCTATCTTGTCCGCTTTGCTTTTCTCTACTGCCTTGTCTTCTTCTTCCTTCTTCTTTTTCTCTGCTTCCTTCTTCTTTTCTTGTTCCTTGTCTTCTTCTTCTTTCTTTTTCTTCTCAGCTTCCTTCCTCTTCTCCTCTTCTTTCTCTTCCTCTTCCTTCTTCTTCTTTTCTTCTTCCTTCCACTTTTCCTTTTCTTTATCCTCCTCTTCCTTCTTCTTCTTTTCCTCTTCCTTCTTCTTCTTTTCTTCCTTATCCTCTTCTTCTTTCTTTTTCCTCTCATCTTCTTTCTTCTTTTTCTCTTCATCTTTTCTTTTCTCCTCTTCCTCTTTTCTTTTCTCTTCCTCTTTCCACTTTTTCTCATCTTCATCCCTCTTCTTCTTCTCTGCCTATTCCTTAGCCACTTCCTGTCTATCCTCGGATTGCTCACTATCCTATTTGGCCTATTGCACCTATTCTGTTCCCTCAGAAGGTATGTTCTGAGTGACATCTTCTATGTCCAGGGCATCGATATCAATAGTGTCGATTGGTTCTTCAACCGGGTTTTCTTCTTCATCAAAAACTTCATCCGGTTTGGATATAACCAGTTCTTTTTCCGCTTGCAGGTTGGCCATACATGCTTTATGAGCTTGGATAGCATGATTCATATGCTGATGAGTATCTTTTTCAACATCATCAATTCTTCCCTCTAACAGCCAGAGTCTTCTTCTCCTTGTGAAGAAGAGTCCTTTGTTTTGGTCCAAAACATCAAATAATTCTAAGTTTGAGAGGTTGGGAAAGTACTATGCAAAGACTTTCTCCCTAATCTCTTGTTCTTTTTCTATGGCAATGCACCATTTATTATCTAATGCCTTATATAATGAATTTGGTGTCTGAGATTTAATCTTTGATGGCGACCGGTCATTCTTACACAAATAAATAATAATTTCCTGTAGTACTTCTTCTTTTTCCTCATCACTAAAATCATCATAATAATCTACTAAATCATGAAGTAATTTTCTCCTAATATTCTTTATTGTTCTTTGACAATGTGTCAAAGGTTTATATGAGGAGATATCAATATTTACCGGTGCAGACGCTACCGGTTCATTCTTCTTCATCTTCTTCGTCTGTCTAACCTTCTTTGGCATCTCCTCAGACTCAGTCTCTTCAGAGTCCGGTTCATTTTACTTAGTCTTCCTTTTTCTTTCAAAGACGTTTTCTAGTGCCACTTTCGGTTTCTTCTTTGCAGGTGACCGCTTGGTCACTCTTGGAGTTGCAGTAGTAGCCGATGTTGATGCTACAGGGACTGCCTTTGCTTTCTTTGCTGTCAGTTCTTTTCCTTTCTTAACAGAGGGTTCCTTGATCGGTGCAATCCTTTCTAGATAGGTTTCGGTCCTCTTTTCCTTAGGATCAAGAGGTGAGGCAATAAGGGTTGAGGCATACCCTTCCAACATATCGTACATCACCTCATAGCCCATTAGCTCCACTTCTTCCATTCTAGGCTCAATAGCCTCCATTAAGCATTTGTCCACCTGGATGGTGAAATAGATGTCATCTTCATAATTCTTGACAATATCACCTAAGATCCTCATCCTTTGGCTCATCTTCTGTCTGAACTCATCAAAATACTTGTTCAGCACATCAGGGTAACCGGTTTCGATAGCTTCAATGCTTTCCTTGATTTGCTTGGTTACCAATTGGTCAGGAGACCACTAGACATCTCCTACTCCAGAAAAGTAGCCATGGAAATAGAAGAACAAGCCAACCAATAGTTGTTCGAACTTGAATCTCAATGCATTATCTTGTTTGATCGACTTTAGATTAGACAAGAGTTGCCTCTGCATATCGGTGCATAGGTCAAATGATGCATCCTCTTTAATCATCCGGTAAGTGGCATTTACCGCTATAGTAGATACAGGATTAATTCTGTTGGTAGAGAATGTTCTGTAGCCTATCACCGTGCAGACATACTTAACAAGCTCATCCTTGATGGAGTTGACTGTCATGCCTCATGAATCGCTCACTGAATCGGTGAGCCTTGACATTTCCATTTTGCTTATTGTCCTTAGGGCTGACACTTCCCTTGTGTTGCAGAAACTAGTGACTGCATGAATTGCCTAAGGCATGAAATCATGCATCCTTTCCAGGTACATCTTGTCACCATGGACTCTGTTCAAAATTATTCTAATATGATCCTCTGTAAAGTCTTCCAGAAAATATACTGCATTATGGAGTTTCTTCTTCTCTAAGATACTATATTCCGGTTTGATTTTCTTGTCCTTTCCACAAAACAGACCTAGTTGAGAGTGGATGGCTAGAGACCCTAGGTCTTCAATCTTGCAATCAATATAGTCAGAAATTCCCTCTTCCACTATCACTCCAGCTGGAACTTGTGATAGGGCATTATACTTTGACTTCCTTTGAATGAAACTTTCAGACTCAATGGATGTACTAGAACTGGTGTGAGATGCAGAAGCCATTGTATAATTTTTTAAGAACTCAAGGAATACCTTTAAAACTTGAATTTAGGGCTTTCTGATTCTCCTTCACTCCACACTCCGTCGGTTGCCGAATCACCGTTTTGTGTTCTCCACTTGACCGTTTGCAAACTGAATTTGAATGTCCTTCAAGACTTGTCAATTTCTTGAAATCTTAGCTCAAATCGCCTTTTCTTCGCTCTGCTCTTTGAAAAACATTTCTTTGTGCTCGAAAACAGATAGTGAGAAATGATTTTAAAAATGCTTTTATACATATCTCTCACCTACCACCATTAATGCTCCCTTATTAGGGCTTAAACCCTAATTTTCCTTTTTACCATTTTTGGTCTTCTGCCAAGCGACAGGTATCACATACCGGTTAAGGTTTTTACTGGTTTGATCCAAGGGTTTGAAAACATTCTTTTGTTTGCTCCCCCTAAGCCTTTTGATGCTTAGTTTGCCGGTTCCGATATTTCCACACTAGGTGCAGAAACTGGTTCCTCTTCCAACATTGTTGGTTTCTTCCTCTAGGTTTTATTCATGTCCACTTGAACTGTTTCAACATCAATTTCTCCTTCCGAAGTGACCGGTATATTATCATATATACTATTTCTGCTTCTGTAGAATCTTGCAGTGTGACCCAATTTGTTGCTGTGGTAGCAAACCAATCCAGGTGCTCTCCAAGGTCCATTGTTCATGTTTCCATTCTTCCTTCTACATGTTGCAGCAGTGTGACCATGACCATGATAGATCATACAATTTTCTCTCCATCCGGTTGTCACTTGATGGCCACCGCTTCTTGACTGATGATTGAAGACATTAAACCAATTGTGGTTTCGGTTCACAAAAGGTTCATGACCAATTCCTTGGGTCCTTTGAGGATATCTTCCAGTGTTATTCATCACAGACCTGCATTCAAATGCTCTATGCCCAAACTTGTTGCATGCATAACAATGACCATTGAACTTATTGGATCGAGGTACATTATTAATAAAGTAAGGAAAATTATTATAGGCCTTGCTCCTACATACATTGGCAATGTGTCCTTCTTTAAGACAGTTAAAGCAAATAGGTTTGAATTTTTGCTTACCTTTTCCTTTGAATGCTGGTTGCTTCTTTGATGCTTCAGCATTTTCTCCTGAGGATTCTCCTTCCTCATGTCCAGAGAAACCAAGTCCATTGGTATTCTTTACTGGTCTAGATGACTCAAGCTTTTTCTCTAGCTTGACAGTAGTTTTGTTGAACTTAGCAAGTATTTCCTTTGACTTAGAGAGTTCTTTGGAAATAGCAGTATTTGTCTCCATTAGGCTTGCATTTTCAGAGATGGCTATGTTCAGTTCATCTTGTACTCCTTCTTTTTCCATTCTACTCTCATGTAGGCGAGTAGTCAGTGCACTAATCTCTTGTTTCAACTTGGAGATCTCATGATCTCTGTCCTTCACCAGATCTTCAGCTTTCCTCCTATTCTCAAGCTCTTGACTAAACCAGATAGTCAATCCTTCCAACTCCTTTCTCAGGTTGGAGTTTGATTCATTCAACTTATTTACTTCTTCTATCATGGCTTCCATATCTGCTTCATCTGCAGAACTATTTTTAGATAGCTCCATCAACTTTTCTACATGTTCTCTCCTTTTTGCTTGAGATGCCTTGTATTTGACCATAAGATCATCATAGGCTTGCTCAGACTGAGTGAGCTGTTGAGTAAGTTCCCTCAAGGTGTATTCCCCCATATATCTTTCCAAGTGGTTAAACTTATAGAAAGGTAGGCTCTGATACCAATTAATGAATACTAAGAGGGGGGGTGGGGGGTGAATTAGTATGCCAAAAGCCTCTGCTCTAATGCACTTAAACAATCTGAAGATAAACCAGTAAATCAGTTTAACAGACAGACTAGTTATCACACATGTAAAAAAAAATACAAATAAAGCATTCACCCACAAAAGCAATACAACCATAACACAAGATATTTGACGTGGAAAACCAAATGGGAAAAACCACGATGAGATGGAACTCACAAGTCACTATCTGTAGAATAGAAACCAAACCGGTTAAGATCAGACTGGTTAAGGTCTTACAATGTTCTTCACCAGAATAGATCCTATTAGGAATCTCAATCTCTGTTAGGAGATAAGTTTGATTAAAGACTACCTTACTAGAGGATTTTAGATTCACAGAGGTGAACCACCTTGTTAGAGGATTTAACAAAAGGATTTTGGGCCTACTTGGTTAAGGGCTACAGACTTGTCAAAGATGTGAGTAATCAACAAGTGTTTGATCTCTCTAATAGAACAAACTACTTGGTTAGATCCAGGATAGCTCATAGCTAATGCATTCCAGCATTACTTCAGTCTTCTTTGTCTCTCACTCAGTTACAACTTGATCTTCTCAGATAAGATCGCTCTTACAACAACTCATCAACCACCTTAAAGCCTAGCACAACATAAACCCTTTCAACAACAACTCAAAAACCCTAGACATGATGTCCTTTTAAAGGAATTTGATTTCATGTCAGTCCAATAGGATTACATTACAATTTCCTAGGTTCAATGAATCTAGACATACTTAGTAACACGACACAAGAAGCACCGTCAAACAATCAATGGATTGGTAACTCATCACAAAATGCCGATTGGTAACTCATCACAGAGTATTACCGGTTCATACAAAATACCAATTGTCAGTTTGACAAAAATGAAGACTGGTAAGAATGTGTTATGCCACTTTGCTCCCTTGTACCACTTCAGATCTATGAACCGCTTGGGGTTGACATGCCACTTCAGACCGGGAAACACATTCTGCAAAATCACCAATAGTCGAAAGACTAGAATACAACATGCCGGTTGGAACAGATATCGGTTGAGCTCTAGCTCATACATATAAAGGAGATCTCAATGCAAGTGTGTGTCCGTCAATGACAATCACAACATAAACATCAAAAATGCCAACAACTTGAGAGGTGAATTAGGGGTCCTGCCCCTTCAAGAGGTAAATTAAAGGTATGTGCTCCACATCAGTTAGGTCGTACATTGATATATCCTTTTAGGATTGATGTGTTGAAGGATGCTACTCCTCAAGGGGAGAAGCATAGTGGAACAAGGCTACTTGTGCCTCCACTTTGGCATTGTTGTCAAAGGGGGAGAAGATGTGATGGAGAACAACTATCCGCAACTTAGGGGAGAAGATGTGTAGTGGAGAGATATCCTTGTATATTGCCATCAATGCCAAAGGGGGAGATTGTTGGCATAAGTGCAGAGTATGATAACATGGTGACATTGTATGTTGTCATTGATGTCAATAATGCTCAAGAGTGAACCGGTAATATGTTGAAGAGAACTGGACTATTAAAGTTAAGCAACTAACAATGTGAACCGATATAATGTTGTAAACCGGCATGTGTGCAAAAGGTGAAGCAGTGTGTTTGTCCAAGTGAACCGATATGTCGAAGTGTGAACTAGAACCGGTATGTCAGAACAAGAACCGGTATTTGAAATGTTTTGTTTCTAGGGTTCATATGGCATGACTACTGGTTGGTAGTCTCAGTCTCGGGGTTCCCGATTGAAGTGTTCCAACCCTATGTGAATCAACCAATGATATTGTGTGATGAGTTAGCATTATAACGAAGAACAGATCTTGTTGCCACGTTAGTCTTGTGTGCATGAAGGGTCTTGCATGAAGGAGATTGCTCCTATCTACCTCAAGAATGTGCGAAGTCTGTAAATGGTGAAAACACATGATGGGTTATCAGCCGCCATGAATGAGGTGGAGAACGAATGATGGAGAATGTCTTGAGATCAGTTCAAGACTATTGCATTTAATGCAATCTGCTCAACGGTCAAGATTGAACCATTTGAATTGCTTAATTTAAAAAGTTTAGGGTTTTGGGTTTATGCTACCGACCTATCTATTTCCTATAGGGTCAATGTTGTGTTTCTTTCTGGGGTTGTTGGCAAATGTGGTGTCTGTATCTAAGTGCAGAGATACGTGATTCTTGCCAAACCATATATGAGGACTGATACCTGCAGAGTGTAAGTGCAGAAGCAGAAGAGAAACTAAAGCAGATCTGCATTGGCATTGAGTGTTGTTACCAGATCATTGTAATACCTGTTGATCTCTAACCACCTTAATAGTTGGAAAATCCCTTAATAGGGTAGCTTTAACTTATAACAAGGTAATCTTTCATAGGGTTTAACCCTTAACCGGGTATTTAGCCATCCCTTAACTGGGTGATCCCTAATAGGATCGGTTCCTAATAGAACCTATTGTAATAGTCTCTAACCGGACTTGGCTCCTAATAGAGTGGACTTCTAAAGAGTTCAAAAACAACTTGTGGGTATTCATCCCCATCGTGGTTTTTCCTAGTTGGGTTTCCCCATGAAAAATCAATGTGTCATGTTTGGTGTTCTTCATGTGATGGTTTAAGTGATTTGTGTCTGAAGGTAAATCATGTTGAAGTAGTTGTTATTATATTTTTGATGATAGATTACCTGTTCATGCATAAGGGTTAAATGGAAGCGTAGTATTAGGTTGAGTGGAAAGCTAAGTGATTAACCGGTTAATGCTTGTCACAGTCATTCTTAGCCTCACCGGTTGTACTCTTTTTCAGACCGATGTTACTATTTGCTCGTCATTTGCAGTGATTGTTGTTTAACTAGTTTTAGGAAAGTATTTTTGCTTGTACTGATTAACCCTCCCTTTCAATATTGGTTTGGTACTAACTGTTCATCATTATTTATCACAGAACAACCTGTAGAGTCATCAAGTCCTACACCGATAGCAAATACAACTGGTAGCTAAGGCACTCAGCCTTAGGGGTAGGCAAATTATTGAAGACCATGCAAATACCTCAAATTAGGTCTGTAGTCAGAAGATTCTGATTGTGGATGGGTACTCAATAGAATTTAGTTGTTTATCGAAACCTACTCACAGACTATGTGAATTGGTAAAGCCTAATTGACAACATTTATGACAATAAAAAATTAGGGTTAATGATGATAAAGAGAAAAGTTAAGTTATTTTCTTCACACAACGATCGAGCATTCAGACGAGCAAATTTTCAGAGCATTTTAGAGTTCAAAGGCGATTTGAGCAAGCACTTTCTTTCAAGGCAATTTGATCTCCTGGCAACATTTTCAAGGTATTTTCATGTTATAGAAACCCTAGTTTCCATGTTTGGTTATAATGGCTTCATCTTCATCTAGCATCGATACTCCCTTAGTGGTTGAGATCAAGAACTACCCTTGTCCCATTTTCAAGAAGCATCTGTACAAATCTCTTTTGGATGAGCCATTAGGTGCATTTTCAAAAGTGTATCATGGAGTTCTTCATACTGAGGATATTAGGGCTTATATCTACTGTGATATCGAAGAACTTGGAGGTTATGAGTCCTCATGCATTTTTACTCAAAACCCAATTTCCGACAACCACCTCAAACTGGAATTTGCACACTTGCAGAGAAAGAGTTATACATAGCTCATGGATTTCCCAAACTTTGATTAGGTTGAATGGGTGCGTTATGTTTTGAGCCACATTAACGAAGAATTCATGGTTGGACTGACCATACAATATTACAGAGGAAGTCATCAAGAATGTTACCTGTTTGCACAAAATCAAAGATGTTCCTAGCACGAGGTGTCAATTATCTAACACAAAGCTCAATAAACTTACTGGGGCAACTTTTGATGGTTGTTCTTTAAGAGTAGATGATGTCAGAGATATATATGTACATTTTGCAATGATGATTATTGGATATAAAGTTTACTAGTGAAATCAGTTAAACACTATCTCTGGTAACACAATTTTGATGGCACATCAGATGGTTAAGGAGGATGCCCATTATGATCTTTGTAGTGTAATGCTGAAATAACTCATGACTAACCTACAAAAGATCAAGCAAGACAAGAAGAATACCTTTCGATATGGCTCCTTCATTATCTATTTGGTATTTTACTTTTTGGGCACTGTTCCTAGTTTTGGCAAGCTTCAGTGGGCTTTTGACTGCCCAGTAGCAACATAAATTGCACAAATTTTGGATAGGCAAAGGGACAAGTCAAGTAAAGAAAATTTATTGGCATTTTTCAAGACATTTCAAGAGGAAATGAAGAATAGGTCCTGGATTCCCAAATATATAATAGAAAAATATAAGGATACAATTTGTTTTATGGTTAATAAAGATGAGTGTATGATGGAGGCTATACAACCTAGAATAATTTTGATAATGCCTATGGGATATGAGGTAGACGAGGCCACACTGGATGCCTATGCACAACATCTATTGCAGGCACCGGTAGATGAGAAGGAAGAAAAATTTGGCACTGCCCAAGAGAAAGGACTTAAAGTTCACAAGGAATGGGTAGCTTCGACAATTTGGAAGAAGATGACTAGGGTAGTAGTAGAATCATTGATTAGTGACTAAGGTTAAGCAGAAAGCCAAAATTTTGGAAGAACAAAGGAAGGAAGAAATGAAGCAACAGAGAAAAGATGAAAGGGAAGCCCAGAAAGCATCTCAGGCCACATCCAATGTGGTTCTAGTTACAATAGAGACTCCCAAACAACCAAAAGAATCTTCAGCTAAGTGTGCTAGTTCGACTCTGGTAGAGCCACCCAAGAAGAAGCAAAAGGTAACCCAACAGTATATGACTGTTTCTTCTAAAGAAAAAGAGTCTGATACAGAAATCAAGGAGGTTCCCAAAAAGAAAGATGTTTTTGTTAGAGTTGTGAGGGAGAAGAAAGAGGAACAAAAGAAAGAACCAGTCAAGGTGACTCCCCAAAAGTCAAAGATTACAATTGTACATAAGAGAAAATCTAAATTAGATGAGCAGTGCAAACCCAAACCAAAAAGAAGAACTGGCAAGAAGAAGATGGATGCTCAAGACTTGATTGATCAGATAATAAATGATGGTAATTTAGATAATATTTGTTCATTCTTTGATGGTTTTGATGAAAAGGACAAGAAACAAATAGAAGAGGCTATTATTTTATATCTTGATTCTTTTAGTAGGGCATTGATAGAATTGGATAAAATTTTGCCTAAGGAGTTATATGATAAGTTAGAAGTCAGAAAAATACACACTCAGTCTCTGGACAAGTAGATTGAGGAGACCGAATTGGTCAATCTTTGTCTCACAATAACTCCTCTGGAGATGGATGATTTGATCAATAAAATAGGGTCATCAGAATTAAGCCCTAAGTATAGAATAAGCAGTCTTATGTTGGACAGACTAGAAGAGATTAGGAAGGAAACAATTGATATATGGGCAAGAATTATTTTAGTTCTATGCTATTCATGAGTTGAGTTCTAGTTTTGTGCAATCCTAGAATGTTCAGTTGCCTAAGGAAAAGAAACCAACAAATCAACAAAATGTAGAAATTGAGAAACTGACAAGCATTCCACCGAATACCACTATATTGGTTACTGAGTCACATTTTGTAATAAAGGACACCCGACAGAAAATGTACAGATTGTAGAGGATATAGAGGTGGATACAATTAAGGATTTGGAGAATAAAGGTGTAAAGGATACTCAGGTTTTGGATGAGGCACCAAGTGGCGAAGCTTCCAATACACAAGAGCTAAAATATTTAAAAGTTCTCTCACCGACTGATAAGGAGAAGGAGACTGTTGTGGATCTCTCCTCTGGCTTGGAAATTGACACGTATGCCATAGCTAAAGGACATTCACCACAAATTTCCATCAGTTTTAACAAACCCTACCTTAAAATGTCACTGGCAGAGAAGATTTTGGCAGTAGTAGCTCTTCAGGCATAGGCCACACAAGAAGTAGCTCAGGAAGAGTCAAAGGACAAGAAATTGATTGAACATAGTTTTGAGGTTTTGAACTAGTTAGTCCCAAAATTTCAAGCTTAGGAATGTACAAGCTCTTTGGGTAAATTAGAGGAAATTATGGATTTCATTCCCAAGGAATATGATTTCTTATTGAAGATTTCACTAATAGAGGGGAAAGAAAATTTTGTGGCAGCCTGGAAGTTAACATTTTTGCAAATGATTGAGATTGATAAGAAGAAACTCCAAACCTACTTGTAATCCATTGATGTAGCTTTGGCTGAAAGAGGTAATGTATTTAAGACTTGTCTAGATTTTCATAAGCTCACCAGCTCCATAGACAAGCAACTGTCATATTGTAAGAAAAACTTAATTAAGATTTATAACTCTTACAACCTCAATCTAACAAATTCTTTGGATGGTCCGATTTTGGTGGTTATGGATAAAATTTTGAGATTGGAGAAGGATGGGGATAGAATAATAAGGAGAGAAAATGAGCTTTGGAATCTGATTGGGATAAAATAGAGTGTATTTCTAACTTGTAGATGGAAGATCCCATTGCTTCGGAAGAAATAGAGTATTATGCCAGTATCTTGAATAGTTTCATCTCTATTCTTGAATCTCTTAAAAATGGTTGGGATAACTACTTTTCATTTTTGAAGAATATGTATGCAGATATTTTGAAATTTGTATAGAACCAACTCATGTTTATAGCTGTATAGAATTATTTGTGGGAACCCCGCTTTGTCATTGATGTCAAAGGGGGAGGAATAAGTGAAAAATGCATATATTTCTCATGGGGAGCATCTGATGTATATAGAAGATTCATGTAGAGATCAAGAGGTTATGGAGATTCAGTGGCAATTTCACGAATGGTATCATTTTTCACATGAATGTTGCCACAAATGCCAAAGGGGGAAATTGTTGGTAATTGACACTCATCTGGTAAGGGTTAATGGCATTTTAGGTTGTCATTGATGGAAACTCACCATCTTAGGGTAAATGGTTTCACTGTTTGGTTAATCGACATTCACATTGCTTTACAGCGACACTAGCACCAAACTCTGCCATTCACTTCATATCGGCTAAGTCCTAATCCCGATAGAATGTCCTGATCCCAGTAATGTGTATATGGAACCTAGTAATGGATAGCAACCAACTAAGGAAATATTTTGGTATTGATTATTTCCTTCATGGATTTTGGTGGTAATGTGTGATGGTCGACATGGCCATTAGATTTATGTTTGGATTTCATTAAGTTCCAGTAGTTGACTTGTTTATACTTCTCATTGAAGCTGACATGGTTAAGTTAGAAGGATATTTAAGAAGATCGCTTCAATGATAGATCATGTGTAGTATTGAATGCAAATGTTTAATTGCGAAGATTTCAGTGAGTATTGCTATGCATTTTGGTCAGCTTGGAAGTGTTTGTATGCAGTTTTACGTGCACAACATAATCGATAGTAGAACATAGCATCAATAAAGTGGTATACAAAGAAGGATATTGGAGCATTCATCGAACGTTATACATCATAGTCAGATGCAATTTATAAGTTCAATTTCATTTGTAAACACTTTGTAATATTTTGTAAGTTAATGTGACTTCTTATCTGTGTTTGAGCAGTAAGCTCTAGGCAGTTAGCCTTGCTGCATGTGCAAAACCTCTCATGTAATATTTTTATACCTTGATCAAGTACATAGATATTGTGGGTATCAGCCCCACTGTGGTTTTTACCTTTGCAGGGTTTTCCACATATAAATTCGGGTGTTATCGTGTTGCCTTTCTATGTGTTATTTGGTGTATACACTCTAATTTTATTTATTGTTAACCGATTAATAAGTAATAAGTTCAAAACTAACACTATCGGTAGAACACTGATTCACCCCACTCCTCCCCCCCCCCCACTTAGTGTTCTTGGATTCCAACAATAATAACATATAAAAATAGACACAAATCATACCATGTTATTTATTATTTTATATTATTTGAACAATTATGTTTTCAATTATAGGTAAGAGTTCAATTATGTCATGCTTAAGTGTCACAACCCTCCTCTATCACTTTTTGATTTAAATACAACTCTATTATGTTTTTTTGGTTAAGCTATTTAAAATGATGGAATGAATGTTATAAAATAATTTAAAAAAATGAATACACACACACACACTTGGAGAATATAATTATTTTTATTTATTTATTTTCCACTCCCAATTTTGGCACATGTTGTAGGAAGAATAAGAAGCTTCTAGAGGAATCTCCACCACCTTGCATGTAACTCCCCCACCAAGTTTAATCAATTTGCATGAGTCCAATATTAAAAAAGAATCTCCTTTTTAATTAAATTTTCTAGATAGTGGGATGGAGGGAATTTTCTTATAAAATTGTATGCAAGTTTCAAAGAAGGGAGTTGATTATGTTTTGAAGGAAATTTCCCAAGTTTTAGAAGTAGATCTTCTTTGGTAGTCTCATTTTCGTTGTAGGAATTTTGAGTTGTTGTTTGAAGGATTTCTCTCAAGTTGCAAGGAAGGATCATAAGGATAGCTAGTGGATTCAACATCAAGCTCGATAAACCAGGTTCTCTCCTTGTTTTTTTTACATTCACTTATGAGGAATTCGTAATATCAAAAATATAGTTATAGATCTTCCTTTATATAAAGAATTTTTTTTAAAATTAGATTGTAAATCTTTTATTTAGGGATAAACAATAATGATAATGCTTTCATATAGTGCATGTAAAAGATAGTTTATTTATTTATTTTATTTCCCTTAAGAAAATATGCACATGATCTTGCTTTTTATTTTTTTTCCAAAGATTTTAGCAAAAAAAAAATCATATTCCTTTATTTGTTTAAATATCTTTTTTTGAGATTAAAATTCTTCCTTGTGTTTGAATCTTTATTTCTTCCCTCTAATTCATTTCTCTAGTTCTTCGAATGGAAATCTGAATCTCATTCTTTAATCTCTCTGTGATTATTTTAAGTCTCTCTGTGATTATTTTAAATCTCTATGTGATTATTTTTAAATCTCTCTGTGATTACTTTTAAATCTCTCTGTGATTATTTTTAACTCTCTTTGTGTTATTTTAAATCTCTCTGTGAGTATTTTAAATCTCTGTGTGATTATTTTAAATCTCTCTGTGAGTATTTTAAATCTCTATGTGATTATTAGTTAAATAAATCTCCTCGTGAGTTGAACAAGATCTCTCGGTGAATACTAGAAATAAACTCTCAATCCCCTTGTGTGAGCTTTGTATAAACATCTACCTACTTCTTGATAATCTGGAGCAAATTATTCTCTATTTATTTTATTTCTCTGTTACACTTTTATCCCTGGAATTGAATTGTTATTCTCACTCTTACATTAATATTTTCTTTATACACATACCTGTTTATGTATTCTCCTTTTATGCAATTTAATATTCTGGAAATTTAAGCCATATATATATATATATAATTTATATCATGCGAAAAGAATATAGTAAATGTTTCAAGGTAAAATTTTAATATAAATATAAAAATAAAGATAAAACATGGCATTCAAAATTTATTCCGAACACGCTTTGGGCTTTGTGCAGGCTAAGGTAACCGGCGGGGGGGGGGGTAGTGGTACCCTCCACTACCCCTACGGTCAATGTCACGACAGTGGCCACAAGGGGAGTGGAGGGGCCCATGGTGTCCCCTCACCTCTGCATGTCTGCACCTGCAGGACCGCGGGGGTGACAGGACCCATGGGTCCCCACTCCCCTTTGTCATTAAATAGGATTCACATTTCTTGTATTTTTTTTAGTTTTTGAAAATTAAAAATAAATGGGAAATTCGTTTATTTAATTAGTTTTTTTATATATATATAATAATTTGCAATTTTAAGTTTAACTTAGAAGAATTTATGAATAGTTGAGATCATTGTGTAGTTAAATTCATAATTAAATTATGTCTAGTAAATCTACAATTAATTTATCTTTAGTGAATTTCATAATGGTAAATTATATTATATCAAATTTTATAATTAGAGCTATTCAATCTATTTAAGATCCATTGGGGCACTTAGTTGGCATCTACCAATAAATTTATAACTACGTTTGAACCAAATGTCTAAGCTAAGTTCTATTTTTGGTACTAGTGACTTTATAAACGATTATTCTTGTATGTAACTTACACTACCCTCACTTCATACAATTTCTTATACAATAATTACATTTATTGGCACCTCCATCTCCATGCAAGTTACACGTTTAAATATTATTATGCAAGTTTCCTAATTGTTATTATTATGCAAAGTTATACTTCAAGTTTTGAGTAATAAATAATGTTAGTTATGGTTTTTATTCCATGTAATTCATCAAATAGTTATTTCAATTAATTGAGCTTTGCAATGTCTAATTATACGCGTTCAATTCATAATTATTTTCCAAGCATGATGTTTATCATAAGTTAAAAAATTAAACAAAGGAAGTTGGAAAACCAAAACCTAGTAGCATTCGGTATATACAGTGCCTCTAGGTCATGCTTACGGGTAATGTTGTCGTGTTGAACTACTGCACTTAATGCCTAATAAATTTACATCAATGACGTCTGTGGCATCGTCCCTATAAATCATCGGGGAGTAATAAGGGAAACTTTGAAGTTAAAATCCAAGGGGTGGCTAATCCCCCTTGGATTGATAATTTAATGAGATAATTCTAAAACAATCTTTCATTCGCTGAGTTAAGCTATAGTAAACCCCTATAGGGATGATGAGTGAAATGCTTTTATAAAATTGATTTAATCTCGAAGAATTATTTTCGATTGATAATTGGTCAAGGGTGACGCTTATGATAAGAATTAGGATCTAGTTGTTTTAGGCCACAAGCAATAGGCAATCTTGAGCCTTTGCTTAAGCGCTACCATCGTGGGTAGCAACTACAGAGAAACTGTCTGGGACATTGACCCTAGAAAGGGTTGTGTACCCACTAATCAGTTTACATCAAACCATAGAGTAGAAAATAGAACTACATACTTTATGCCTTGTTCCCGTTTCGATAGTCTTGGGATGGAGTTGTCCCTTGTACTCAGGCGTTTGTGGGTGGGGTCTAGGCTTGGTATAGAAGGATTGAATAGAATTATAATTTGAAAGATAATTAAAATGGAAAAAGTAATTTAGTGCATACTCAGAAGAAATCCCGTATGGATTCGCTTGACTTCCCGAGGCTTTAAGCCAAATTCTGAGGCGGAACTCAAGCTTATATTATGTAATTTAATTACTCCTAAGGACGGTGACCTTGGTGCACTTCTATTAGAAGAGTGTAGTACTTAGTGAGTGGCTCAGGACCCAAATGGTCCCGATGAGTCTAAGTCTTTGGCCAGAGCACCTCCTATCTCGATTGGATAGATGGCTACCCTGTATGGGTAGATGCCTATCCTGTATTGGATAGATGGAATCTTATGTCCCATATGGACAGATGCCTAACCCGTATGGTTAGATGCTCCTCCCAGATGGATGAATGCCTAATCCAAATAGATGGATGCCCATAGTATGCAATTGAATCAAATACAATGATTAAATTAAAAAAAAAAAAAGAATGGTAAATTTTGTTGAGTTAATTATGGTGGGTTATTACATGTGGTATCAGAGGAAAGGTTAAAATCTAGGCCTTGTGCTCACTTCAATTTATACAACTAAGTGAATATTTTGCAATGGTAGAAATTAAATTTTAAAAAATCCTAAATCAAGAACTAACAACATAATTTAACTTTAAGGTAAAACCCTAGAATGGCTAGGGAAGTAACTAAGTGTTTGTCGAGGGAAAGGGTACAATTCCTTAGTTTGAAACAAGGGTAGACCTCTATGTGGCACCCCTAGGATTGTATGATGTAATTATTGGAATGAGTTGGTTAACAGACCATCAAGCTAATATAGATTGCTCTAATAAAGTGTTGAATGTTTGGATGATGCGGGAAGAAGGGTCAAAATCCAAGGAAAGTTTAAACCCATTAATATAGAAACCATCCCAGCCATGCAATTAAAGAAGGAAAGGAGAAGAGGAGGCCTAATCTATATGGTTGAAATTGATGAAGGGAAGGAGGAAAATACCCCGACCATTGAAAATACCCCTTTCTTAAGAGAATTCAAGGATGTTTTTCCTCACATGATATGATTAAAGAGAAACATTCCTTACATGCAAACTAGAACTTTCCTTACATGATGCAAGAGAAAGGAAAATTATCTCACATAACTAGGACTAACTCACACATAAAACCCCTCTTGGTGTTAACCTCACAACTCTAAGAAACATTCTATAATTTATAGAATAAAAAAAATTCTATTGTTGAACATTCAATTTGAGTTGAGCAACTTCCACATTACACACTTTTCAAGATACATAAAAATCCACACTCCCTCTTAGTGAGGAAGGTGTTTCACATAACACCATAAATAATACAAACTTGCTCTTCATCAAGTCCTTGGTTAGGATGTGTGTTATTTGTTCATCCGTAGGAATGTAATGTAACTTCACTATCCCCTTCTCCACACAATCTCTAATGAAGTGGTACTTGATCTCAATATTCTTTCAATTGTCATGAAATATTGGATTCTCAAAGAGTTTGATACAACTCTAATTATCACAGTAAATGATTGTAGGATCTACCTCCTGATCAAAGACATTAGCTAGAAGTTTTTGAAGCCAGATAGCCTCACTGGTAGCCATAGCAACTGCCATATACTTGGCCTCCATAAAACTCAGTGCAATTGACTTCTTTTTCCTGGTGTACCAAGAGACTACTCTTGATCTTAAGTAGAAACAACACTCTAAATTTCTCTTCCTATTAATTGTACTACCTTCCCAATTCATATTTGTGAACCCCTCGAGCTTCACTCCATCTTGTTGAATGTACTTCAACCCATAATCAACTGTGCCTTAGAGATACCTCAAAACGTCCTTCACAACTATCTAGTGCACATGTTTAGGTTTTGTAATGTCCTAAAATTGTACCCCTTACAATTTTCAACTGCATTTGGGTATTCTCCTTAGTGTTTGCACTCATTGTCCTGATTGGAGACTTGACTATGATCATGCATAACAAAACCACACTATAAATCACCCTAGCATCTTGATCCTGCCCCAAAATTGGGTAGGACCAAGGAATGGTGCCCTAGGATTCCTTAGGACCAGGGCGTGGCACCTTGGAATCCCTTATTCGGGACCTATCTTGAGGCTCATCCCTTTGGCACATCTCAAATTTAAAACAAGAAACCCCTCCTATGTCGGCTCAAGTCAGAAAATTAATTAATTACACCTACTAGGAAGTATATAAGAGGGATTTCTGCTCTCATTTGAACATACATGACATTCAATCAAGCATTCGGGCATTCAAGAGATCAAGCATTCAATAGAAATTGATCATTTTCAATCTTCCTTCAAGCCTTGGAGTAGCAACAAAAATAATTTTTCAAGCATTGAAGAGGAGATCAACATTCTACTTCATGAAACCCTAATTCTATGTGGAGGCAAGCAAAACTTCACAAGGAGGTATAAGCATTCAACATCCCCTCAAAGAGGAGGATTTGTACTTTTAGTCCTTTAATTTACATTATTTCAACCACTTGGTTAATTCCAAAATCGGGGTTTGATTTGAAGACAAACCCCTATTCCCAACACATTTCCCTCTCTTTCTATGTGCTGGAAATAGATACAAAGTTGTACTTCTAGAGTTAAGCTTTATTCACAAAGATGAAAAAACCCTTTTCGACACCTAGAATTTTCAAAGGACTGGCAGGAGGGCGTCCCTGTCCTTACACATAGTCCCTGTAACTTTTGTTGAATTTCGTAGGGCAACTCTAAATCATCTCAAACCTCTCAGATCTAGGTGCATGATTGAATCCTGAATCTATAGCTCACTTTTTTGCATACTTTGTCTTCATTTCTAGCACTTAGTCTTAATTCAACTTGTCAACTTACAAAAGAGGGTCAGTTGCATTCCAATTATACCCAATTCACTTAGTATTCAATCCTTGCATCATTTAGGATTGAATATAGTGAATTCAACCCTTGTTTTGAATGTAAAGTCCTTCCCATGTGAAAAATGGACTCTCATCATTCCCTCTTCTCCCAAGTGGCGAATTGGCTAAAGGTTCCCAATTTTCCACTTTACAAGTTCCACTATAAACTGACTAAGTGAATTCACTATAAAATAAATGTTTGGCCTTATGTCGACCAAATACATAAGAGAGCCTATCAACTATCTATATAAAGTTGGGTCCATTCCCTCTGATCTAGAAGCATCAATCTTCTTCCACTTGACCATTAGTAGCCTGGACATGGGCTTACAGTACTCCATCCTGAATGGCTCCAAGATATCAATTATGTACTTCCCTTTTCCAAGGAAGATCTCTCCCTCTTTTAGCCATAAATCCAACCCTAGAATGTAGTGTATCAATCCCAATCCCTTCATCTTAAACTCTCATGCAAGATCCTTCTTGCAGTGTGCTATGAGCTCATTTGACCCTA
The DNA here is from genome assembly GCF_030272615.1 of Cryptomeria japonica. Taxonomy (NCBI): domain Eukaryota; kingdom Viridiplantae; phylum Streptophyta; class Pinopsida; order Cupressales; family Cupressaceae; genus Cryptomeria; species Cryptomeria japonica. Next base: position 93,475 of record NW_026728851.1, on the reverse strand, counting down.
TAAGAAAAAAGTCATCAATGTATAACACCAATATGAAAATATCACCCTTCACTTGAATATAGTATAGGTTTGGATCAACCTCACTCCTGGTGAATCCCACACTATGCAAGTAACCATTAATATGTGCATACCATGCTTTGGGAGCCTTCTTGTCCATAGAGTTCTTTCTTCAACCTACACACATGGGAATCCCTCCCATGCATCTCAAAACCCTATGGTTGTTCTATGTAAATATCTTCCTCAATCACTCCTTGGGGAAAGCCATCTTCCCATCCATTTGGTGAATCCTCTAACCCATTTGTGCTGCTATTAAAATGATAGCCCTTATGGATGAGTAACTGGCTAACAAAGAAAAGATCTCGATCTAGTTGATCCCTTCCATTTGAGAAAACCCCCTTAGCCACAAACTAGGCTTTGAACTTTCCCACACTACCATCTACAACATGCTTGATCTTATACAACCATCTTGAGCCCACCACTGACTTATTTTCAAGTTGTGGCACTACCTCCAACATGCTATTCTTAGTGATGAAATAATACTCTTCCACCATGAAATCCTTACATACTTGATGCTTGGATGCCTCTTGAAAGATATAAGGCTCCACCTCAATTAGCTCACTCATAAGTGTCATATAATCAAAATAACCTTTGGAATCCTTTCTCTGTTTGACTAGATCCTGAGGATCACCAACAAACTCCTAGGCCTCTCTCGGTGTTTTCTCAGCCACCCTATTTCTCACCCTCCTTGTGATAGGAATCTAAGGTTGAGGAATCCTCTATTCTTCCTCTTAAAAAAATTGCTCAAATTTCCTTCTCTTCTCTACAACTTGTGTGACTAAATTTTAAGGAATTTTATGCAACCTCAACCTTGGGTGCCTACTCCTCCTCCTGAACCTCTATCAAACTATCATACTTTTGAAGAGCCCTTCTCTCCTCAAACTTCATGTCCTTGTGAACAACTATTTTCTTGAGGAAATAAATGTATCACGATAGGCCTTAGATCTAGTTTCTTCCAAGTGAACGCGTCTTCTGGAGTCAATTTTCCTGATATGTGGGCTCCTATTCTGCAAACACACAGTTGTATTGAAAGTTGTATTACAAGTTGTCATCAACATAGTGAGAAATAATTACAACAACATTAATGAGGCATGTTCAAAGAAAGTAAAAGACCACAAAATTTTACAGGGTATGTGGCATTAATGAGTCACATCATTGAGTTTGAGCCTTCTAGTGTTGAGGAGGCATCAACTCAACAAGTATGGAAATATGCTATAAAAAAGGAGTATCAATCCATTCTCAAGAATGATGTTTCGGATGTTGTACCTAAACCAGAAGGGAAATTAGTTTTATCTTCCAATTTTCTTTTCAAGATCAAGCATGTAGCTAATGGGAGAAATGAAAAGTACAAAGCAATATTTGTGGCTAGAGGATTCTCTCAAAAAGAGGGAATAGATTATGAGGAGACATTTTCTCCTGTTGCTCACTATACATCCATCAGGACTATTATTGCTATTGCATGAGCTAAAAGATGGAAGCTACACCAAATGGATGTAAATAAATCATTATTTAATGTTTCAATTGAAGAAGAAGTGTACATTGAACAACTCTGATTCATGGAAAGATAACTCATGTATACAGATTGAAAAAGGCATTGTATCGCCTTAAACATGCACCTCGTGATTGGTATGAGAGGATTGATCGATACTTGATGAGCTTGGGATTCTCCAAGAATGATGAAGATTCAAATATCTACTTTAAGTTAATTGATGGTGAAACTCTAATATTGTTTCTTTATGTTGATGACTTATTTCTTACTGGAGAAGAACATCTCATTGTCAAATGCAAGGAGTTCGCTTATGAGTTTGAGATGAATGATTTAGGTCTTATGCATTGTTTTGTAGGATTGTAGGTGTGACAAAGACCCAATGAGATTATTCTAAGTCAAGGGAAATACATCATAGATATCTTGAAGAGATTTGGGATGATGGATTGCAAATCTATGTCTACACCAATGGAAACAAATTTGAAGAAATTGAGAGAGTCTGCAACTAGATAAGATTTGGTAGATCCCACCATGTACAAGCAGTTGACTGGATCCTTTATGTATCTAGTCAATAGTAGATCAGACATTTTATATGTAGTGAGTGCCCTCAGTTAGTTCATGTGTGAACCAAGGCAAATTCATCTAGGTGTAGAAAAGCATATCTTGAGATAATTATATGGCATAGTAGGATATGGCTTGAGATATACTTCTAGGGTAGATCTAAAGTTACAAGGCTACTCTAATTTATATTGGGTTGGGACTTTAACTGACAGGAAGAGCACCTCTGTGTTGCTTTATCTTTGGGCTTGCCATGGTTTCTTGGTGTAGTAGAAAGAAGTCTTCAATGGCCCTAAGCATTACAAAAGCATAATATATTGCAACATGTGTAGTAGCTCGAGAAGAAGCATGTGGCTTTGGAAGCTCCTTGTAGGTTTATTTGGACAATCATTGGAGCCTACTACTATTCATTGTGACAATCAAAGTTGTGTGAAGCTATCTATCAATCTAGTGTTTCATGACAAAACAAAACATGTTGAGATTAAATACCATTACATCAGAGACATGGAACTAAGGAAAGCTATTCAGTTGAGATATATTTGCATTGATGATCAAACAGTTGACATTCTCACCAAGCCTCTCTCCATAGAAGTTTTTGTTTTTCAAGACAAGCTTAGAGTTGTGGAGGATGAAGCCCTTGTTGAGAGGGAGGATAAACATTGGTGATTTGTGTTATCTACTATAATACATTTTTTCTCTAAGATGGAGAAATTTAAGGTGAAAGCCCTTGTCCATCTCTGAGACAAAGATGTGGTTCTTTCCACCCTTTGGGAGTAGCCATGGTGGATGTCATGTTGAGAGACTCCATGACATAATCTTGTTGGAAGAATCCATGTTGAACTTTTTATACTTGTGCTTTTTTCACTCATGGGGGTAGTCATGGTGGACGTCATGTTGAGTGACTCCATGATGACATCATGTTGAGTTACTTCATGATGGGCAATTGTGCACATGTTTCTTTCCATATATGAGTGTAGCTATGATGGACGTCATGTTGAGTGACTCTATGATAAACTCTTTTCACAAATAGGTGCATCCATTGTGGGTGTCATGTTGAGAGACTCCATGACATTGAATATATAAAAGGATTCCTCCCTAGCTGATGATATAGTTGTTAGGCCCAATATGGAAAGCTAATGTTTAGAGAGGGGAGGGGTGAATCAGTACTTCAAATCCTTTCTTCAACAATATCTTTACTGTTAAGCATTAACTGAATATTGCTGTAACATAACATAAAGCTAAAACAAATAAATAACAATCATACATGATTCACTCCATAACACATATAATTTGGTTACGCAAAAACTCTTGGTTAGAGAGAAAAACTATGGTGGGATGGCACCCACAACTTCACTACTACAATAATAAAGGTTGCTTGGTTAGAGCTACATGTTTAGCTATTTCTGACAGCTTACCTTGTTAGGAGTATCAAGATCTGTTAGATCTACCTTGCTAAAGGATTTTACAACACTTAATCTAAATGTTGCACCTGGTTAGAGGCTTTACAATTTATAGACTTTGTTACTGTCTTTTACCCTGTTAAAGGTTTCTCTTACAACTTCAAAATATTACAATAGAATCATTACAAATATCTACAACTTTACATCTGAAATGTTATAGCAGATTCTATGTGCTCAAATAAGATTACCTTGCTTATAGCATACCTCGGTAACTCATAAAGTGACTCGGTAAACCCTTCTGTTTACTTTGTTCTTTGACTATTCACTGAAATGCTTCTCGGTGACCTCTGTGTCTCTGTAACAGTCATAACACTTAGTGCTTTCTTATGTATCACACATGTCTTGCTTCATACACTTATATATCTCTCTTTGTCACACTACATGTATATATCTGATCTCAATCCATGCTGTATAAATAGATTTCTTATGTCGGTGGTCAAGTTCATTGCTTCAATCTTACAAACATGATTTATTGAATGAATAACTATACAAAATATTTCATTGGTTAGATGACCTCGAAATCATACAAAATCTTGAAGTGCAATTTCCAATGTAATAACGATTCAATGTTCCTTGATCTTGTAACACGTTTCCATATGTGTGTCCAGGTTCAATGAATTTGGTAACACGTTTCACTCGATGTGTCATCTTTACTGCTCGGTAGTCATAGAACATTACTCGGTAGACTTCTCGGTGTATACTGGGCTCTGTGACTACTTTCTTCTATAACTGACTGTTTTGTGCATACCGATTGAATATTTCGGTAGAGGTAACCAACTAGAGTATATAGAATGACTTTGGATATAAAACTAATGGCAATTTGATAAGTAGTAGCAATCTCCCATTTTGACATTAGTTGAGATGTTTGACAAAACTAGTTTCAAAGTCATAACTCAATAATCTACATACTTACAAATTTGAATAAACAGACAGTTTATACATTAGTCAATGAAATAGTATATTTAGATATATTCCCCTTATCAATATATTGTACAAAACTCTGATTTTGTATGCTCAGTTATCAATGTTCTGTGATAGCTGTTTGGTTCACTACTCGGTTCTCTGTTCCCTATCAAAATTTACTCTGTTTTGCTCGGTATATACTCCCCCTATATACTACATTGCCCTATATACTTTGATATACTCACTCCCCCTTTTTGACAAACATCTAAACTTAGTTACCATTCGGTGGTGGGAACTGGTCAAAAATGGATTTGTACTTTGTTTGTGCATCAGTAAGAGCGGCAGAGAGGGCATTCTTGACACTGTCCATTAAAGAATTTTGAGCTGTAATGTCAGCTAACAATGAAATTAATCCATCTAATGTGCTTCCCTCTTGCTAAGTGGATAGGGAGGTAGCCTTGTTGATCTTCTTTTGGACGGATGAAAGATGAGGAAGGAATAATGTTTGAAGTGTCATTATGTCCATCCTTATCTTGTGTTCTTCATTCCTTAGTTCCAATTGTTGAGCCATGAGCTATTGTAGCTTGGTATAAAAATTCTAAATGGAATGTGGCTCAGTGGTCAACTTATTTGAGAGATCAGTGATCTCTTTCTCAATCACTTCATTTTTATTCTTAATGTCCTTAATGAATAAAGAGAATGTACAGAGTTTCTGAAATAAATAAAGAATGTGCTTGAGTTGAGGGGTCAACTCAGCAATAAATTTGACAAGTTTAACTTTGCCAATAGCTATAGCCTTCTGTACCTCTTCTATCATCTTAGCAGTGAGCTCCTTGTCCTTTAACTTGCTCAAATATTCCGATGCATCTATTCCAGATGTCTCTATCTTGGTCAGGAGTTCATCCAATTGAACATGGATGGCTGCATCAATTGTTACTATAGCTTCAAGTAGCATATCGGTTAAGAGTGCTTTCACCTTCTGAAGTACTTTATTTTTCTTTTGAATAGCCATTTGCTTCTCTTGTTTGGCTTTGGCTTTGCATAGTTCACCGAAATCAATGAGTGCTTGCCCTTTTAATTTAGATATATCTACATTTAGCAACACTATTGGTTTTGACAAATCAACTTTGAAACTATGCTTTTTCATTTTCTTTTCTTTACCTTTCACCAATTGAACTTAGACAATGTCTTGTGAGGCTTGTTGACCCTTGGTAGGTTGCTCGGTAGAGGCAACACTTTGGTTGGTTACTTTAGCCTCTGTAGAGTCCTTTGGTGCCTTTGTACTTGATGTCTTGATTGCAACATTTTCAGTGCTGGAAGGAGCTTGTGAGGTCTGTTCTTGAGAAGTACCGTCTCTTGTTGTAGACTTGTGACCTTCGGTGCCTTGTTCCATATCCTAAGGGGCCTTGGTTGAGATAGGTTGATTGATCAGAGGATAGGGCTAAACTTGTTCCAAAATTGATTCACTGGATACAAGTTGGGCATAAGCATTCCCTTCTATCATTTCCTATTCCGGTGCCTTTGCATCCATGATATCTTCATCTTCTTGTACGGTGTCGGCAGGGTCTTGCTCGGTGACATTAGGATCTTGCTTGATGACATCAACTATTTCAACTTCAGCTTGCTCACTAGCATCCTTGATGAGAAATATTTCCTGCCATTTTTCCTTGGTCTCTTTCTCTACTTCCAGATAAAGTCCATTCATTAATTTTAAAGCTTTTGCTTGACTAGGAAGTTTTTGTGGTAGTTTATCAGATTTTCTTAGATTTCATCTACCGACATGTTTGGAAAGAGATGTACCAGACTTCTTTCTCTAATTTGTTTTTCCAAGTCCATTGCATATTTCCACCTGTTATCAATATGCACATACAATTATTTTGGAAGAGAATTAGAAACTTCCAATGGGACCAATCAGAATTTTAGAAGTGTGTAGATGACAGCTTCTTCTATTTGTCTCTTGTCGGCATCATTTCTGGATTCATACTTAACATATCTGAATGATCCAAATCCACCATATTGCTTCAGATTAGCACAAAAATTTTCAACACTATGTACATTTACCTTCTTACTCTTGACAATATGAAATTTACTTGCATCTTCAGATTCAGTGTCACTAGACTCTTTTGCCAAGATGAGTCTCCGAGTAGATTTCTTGTAAGTTTTTGTTACCTTAGGTGTGGCAACATTCTTTGGTTTCTTACTCGGTGATGTTGCTGATGATCTTGTATTAGGTCACTTTGCTGGAGGAGTCGGTGTTCCCTTTGATATATCCAGCTTCTTCCTTTTCAATACTTTTCCCTTAGGCAATTCAGTGCTCAATGTTATATCTACCTCTTGGGCTTCAGATTCCTCTTTGGTAATGGCTATAGTGCCCCTGATAGGTGTGGAGGAAGAATCTTCTCCAAATTTCTCCGTTAATGCCTTTATCATCTTTGTTGCTTTCCTTGTAGCTTTGGGTACTACAATGCTCATTTTTTTTTTTTCCTTCACTTCTTCATATGTTCCATACCTCAGCTCGGTAGCATGCCTTGGTAATGTCAAAAATGCATCTATTTGTTGTTGTGTGATGTCGAAATCAATCTCATAACCCATAGGTGGCAAAGATTGAGTTCTTGGTTCCACAACATTCACATAGCAATAGTCAGTGTCCACTTCAAAACATATGTCATCCTTGTATTTTCCCACTAGCTGGGGTGGAATTCTATGCCTGTTATGCATCCTTTCCTGAAACTTGCTGAAATAGTCATCCATAATATCATTAAAATTATCACCTAGATGTTTGATGTAGTCATTGATTTGATGGGTGATTGGTCGGTGTAGCTCCCAAACTACTTTATCGACTGATGGAAAGAATTTTTCAAAATAGAAAAACATGCAAACTAACAGTGATCCAAACTTCAGTGTATTCGCCGAGTTCTTCTTCTTCGGCTTCCTTATGGTGTTCAGATTCTCAAATAGGTTTTTCAGCAATACCTCACATAAATCAATTTTCATGCCTTTCTTTACAATTTTGTATGCTAGGTCGACTGCTACACAAGGTACACTGTTTTCCCTTGCCGATTGGAAGAAATAGTAACCAATTACTCTAATGGCAAACTTTAGCTCTGCATCAGTGACATTGTTCAATTTTAGTCCCCTGCAATCACATTCTACTCCGGTTAAACTGATCAATTCCTTCTGTGATATCATTTTCTGAGCTCGGGCATGATCATAAATAGGGTAACCGGTGATCAAATGAATGATTTCCTTGGTGATCTTAAACGGTTGCTCTTCTAGCCACATGAAGTCATCATGAACTCTGCTCAGAACAAACTTGACCCACTGGGGTTTGAATACACGGGGATAAGTTAGGGCTTCAATCAATCCCTTGATTTTAATGTGTTCGTACTTGTTGTCCAATTTCCCATCAGTGCACAATTCATCATAGGTGTCTTTGATTTCAACATGACCTAGTTCTTCAACTCAACATTTGGTAAAGAATCTCACATCCTCGACTAATAAAACTTTATCCGGAATGAGTGAAAATGCAGTTTTGTCATCTAGTTTAGATGCAATTTTTGGAGTTAGAGAATATTTCAGTGAGGGCTTTTTGATGTTCTCAACAACAATGGGATCTTGGATCTTAGGTGCCATTGCAGATTTCGGATAAATTCTAACAAAAGATCCTTAGGGTTTGAAGATTTTCAAACGTCAGATTCTTCACACCTAGTAGATAATAACAATTTGATATGATCAGTAAACCAACTTAACAATGCATTGAGATTGATGTAAATATCTTTGAATTTTGCTTTGGAGGAGGTTTGATTGCCTTTGAATTGCTTTCTCTTGCTCTCTTGAAAACTTGGCAAGTGTAAAATGACCGCGTCAGTGTTTTAAGTACACAATATACCTTATCGTGCTCCGTGCAGGTTAGGTTAAAAACATTAAATGCACTCGGTTCCACTAAACTTTCTTTCCTTTTTTTTACACTTTAATTGAGTAATCAGACTTTGTTCATTTACCGACTTGACAAGCTTCCTGTATTCACCGACTTCACAGTCTTCCTATAAAGTGCTCCTAAAGACTGATAGAATTTCAAACTTTCTAATACATCTTTAACTTATGCAGATTTTGAATTAAGTACATAATAAAATAGGAGCTGTTAAGATTTATTCTTTGAGAGAATGCAGTCCCTTCATACCTATACTGATTAATTTGGAATAGGTGCACCCAACTTGGTAGGTAAGGTGCTTTCTTCATTTGACACAATTTCCTTCTTTTTCCAAATCATCTGGAGTTTTCTTTTTATCTCTTCAATATCTCCTCTTGGTTGATCTCTGCAATCTCCAGCCAAGTGTCCAACTTTGTGACAATGAAAACATGCCATACCAAGATTTCTCCATGATCTTCGATTTTTCATTCCAAACCTTATAAAATAGTTGGCACTTATGTGTCCATATCTTCCACAACATTCACACCATATCCTTGTATTGTAATCCCATGGTACTACAGAATATTGTCGGTAAGGATCTGTGTGAGTTCGGTAGCTTCCAGTGTTTGCTTGGTGTGCATACCACATATAGTTCTTTTGCTTATACCAACACTTCTAGGCACTATGTCCATATCTATTGCAGTTTTTACAAAATCCTTTGAATTTTGCCTTCTAATAATTGCTAGCAGACTTTGCCCTACATTGATTAGATGTGTGACCATATTTATTGCAATTGTGACAATAACCATTAAACTTTGTGACATTCGGTTGCTTACCTTTTCTGATTTGGCACATGTTAGTAGTGTGACCTTGATTTCCATAGTAGTTGCAAATGGGCTTCTTTCTTTTGATGATCTTCTTGTTTCTAGCTTGCTTTGATGATTCTCCTCTCTCGGTAGTATGAATTCCTTTCTCGATAGATTCTTTTCCTTTGTAACTGAGTCCTGCATCTTTGTTGGGTCTTCTTGTATTCAGTTGTTCATCCAAAATCTTTGATGCTTCATAACTCTTCTTCAGTGTTTCCTTGAATTTCTTCTCTATCTCAAGTTCATTGGTCAACCTTGATACTTCAAGTTTCAATGTTTGATTCTCGTCATCTTTCAAATTTGCTTCATGATGTGCATAACCTAGTTGATCTGACATATTTTGTTGAATACCAGTCAACCTTGTGATTTCATCATTCTTTTTAGATACTAATGCTTCAATTTGTTGTTTCTCTCTTTCTAGATCTCTTACTTTATCCTCAGTCGTCCTCAATACATCAAGATTTTCAGTCATCTGTGTGTTGAAATGTTCATGTTCTCTTTTCATTGCTTTTAGCTGATCAGTCAGTGCTTTGTTCTTTTCTTTCAGTTGTCCATTCATTTCTTCAGTTTCTTCAGATATACTATTCTCAAATGATGTCTCAATTTGTTCCACTAACTCTTGAGAGTCCTGCAAATCATCAAATAATTTTCTTCTAACTTTCAATGATTTTTGCATTTGTCTTTGCATGTCTGCAATCACTTGATTAGCATGATCTAACTCTTCTTGTAGATACACAATCCTCTGAGATTGTTTATAGCTTTCCATTGATAATTTCTTTCTCTTTAGGTTGTTAAACCCTTTTCCAAGACTCAAGCTCTGATACCAATTGTTAGGCCCAATATGGAAAGCTAATGTACGGAGAGGGGAGGGGTGAATCAATACTTCAAATCCTTTCTTCAACAATATCTTTACTATTAAGCATAAGCTGAATATTGTTGTAACATAACATAAAGCTAAAACAAATAAATAACAATCATACATGATTCACTCCATAATACATATATTTTGGTTACGCAGAAACTCTTGGTTAGAGAGAAAAATTGCGGTGGAGATGGCACCCACAACTTCACTACTGTAATAATAAAGGTTGCTCGGTTAGAGCTACATGTTTAGCTATTTCTGATAGCTTACCCTGTTAGGAGTATCAAGATCTGTTAGATCTACCTTGCTAAAGGATTTTACAACACTTAATCTAAATGTTGCACCTGGTTAGAGGCTTTATAATTTATAGACTTTGTTAGAGTCTTTTACCCTGTTAAAGGTTTCTCTTACAACTTCAAAATATTACAATAGAATCGTTACAAATATCTGCAACTTTACATCTAAAATGTTATAGCAGATTCTATGTGCTCAAATAAGATTACCTTGCTTATAGCATACCTCAGTAACTCATAAAGTAACTCGGTAAACCCTTCTGTTTACTCTGTTCTTTGACTGTTCACTGAAATGCTTCTCGGTGACCTCTGTGTCTCTGTAACAGTCATAACACTTAGTGCTTTCTTATGTATCACGCATGTCTTGCTTCATACACTTATATATCTCTCTTTGTCACACTACATGTATATATCTGATCTCAATCCATGCTGTATAAATAGATTTCTTCTGTCGGTGGTCAGGTTCATTCCTTCGATCTTACAAACATGATTTATTGAATGAATAACTATACAAAATATTTCATTGGTTAGATGACCTCGAAATCATACAAAATCTTGAAGTGCAATTTCCCATGTAATAATGATTCAATGTTCCTTGATCTTGTAACATGTTTCCATATGTGTGTCCAGGTTCAATGAATCTAGTAACACGTTTCACTCGGTGTATATCAACTCAGTGTATCATCTTTGCTGCTCGGTAGTCATAGAACATTACTCGGTAGACTGCTCGATGTATACTGGGCTTTGTGACTACTTTCTTTTATAACCGACTGTTATGTGCATACCGACTGAATATTTCGGTAGAGGTAACTGACTAGAGTATATAGAATGACTTTGGATATATAATTAATGGCAATTTGATAAGTAGTAACAATAGCTTCAGGCATCATCCTTAATTATTGAATATTAAATTTACATGAATCAATGATTTGCTAAGTAGCTAGTATTCTATTAATTTTTTAATTTTAAGTTAAATATTATTAAATAAATAATAGTTAATAATTATTGAATTTAATTGATTAACTCCAAGAACTGTTGCATTGGGTATGCACTCCTTCGGGTAGATGCGACCTAGGGAGAATGATGTGAGTGAGAAAATAAGTCACATCTCTTCTAAAGAGACGTGATCATCAACCAATCACCCATAATGCATATATCTAGCGTCGGGTCTTCTCATAGGAGGTGATACAAAGAAAAGGTGAAGTACCTTAGGGAACACCAATACGCTAGAATTAATACAACAAGAAGGATGATTCCAGATAAAATCCAATTGTAAATTGATACTTAGTAAGGGACATCGCAAGTGCATACTATCATAAGGATATCGATATTGAGCAGTCGATCGACATCTCTTCATAAGGCAGATTGTGATTAAGGGAATATATCATTCATTATTTCTGTATTTTTGTTTAACTGAATTCTGATCATAAAAACAACATCATGCCCCTAGTTATGCAGGTTGCTTATTTTTTGTTGGTAAGACAATTTTGTTCTTGTACAACCACATGTAGATATGTAGAAGGTTGCATTGATTTTGTTCATACCCTAAGTGGAAGTTGATGTAGATAAGGGGAGAAATTTTTGTAGAGATAGATAAGTGTTGTAGGTTGAGGTTGTACAGTGATGAGGAGATTCCCTTTGTCTTTTATTTCAAAGGGAGATAGATATGATAATGTTTTAGAGGTTGCACAAGTGTTGCCATCAATGACAAAGGGGAAGATTGGTACAAATATGAGCAAGTGTTGTCATTGATGTCAACAAAGGTCTTGAAGTATTTGACCAATTATGTTGTAGCAAAATTTTTCTTACATAATTACATTGTTGTATTAATATTATTGGTGGTGAATGCAGATGATACATCATTTTAACTCATGTCTTATTTGGAGCCTTGAAGAAGGTTTCAAGTATCCACAATAGAGTTTGGCTAAGTTTGACTATTTTGGTGAAGAGTCTCTTAGATAGAGTTTACTATTGTGGTTAGCATTGTTTATCATTGATTAATATTTTCTTGTGGTTGTAATATTGGTAGATTCAAATGCATGTTACATCAAAGGTTTCATGTTCTCATTTGATTTGCAGTTTATTTGGTGTTGGCCAAAGTGTCAGTTTTGCGGTAATAGTGTACATGATTGCAAGAATGCTTTGCATTCTTCCGGCGTCTGATGTTTTTAGCATTTTAGTTCTCTTATATATTTTTTTTAGTGTTAGGAGATGCTATTTTATGTATCTGTGGGTGTTGTGGAGGTCCACATCATGTTTTAAGCATTTTTTGTTAGGTTGCTTTAACAATTCTATCTTCTAGAGCCAACTTGAGTGTTTTTTGTCTATGCGGTAGCATGTTGAGTTGAAGGCAATGATCTGGTATTAATATGAAGGTGTGCCAACATGGTGTATTACTTCATACATCTTGTTTTCCCTCCACGTTGCTTTAGAGAATGCATTTGGGGTTGACTATTTATGCTACACATTACATCTAATTAGGTCGATCTAATTACTACATCTTTTTGAGAAAAAGATATTTCAGGGATGAGATACTTTGGAGGATTGTATTATTTGAATGAGAAGAATGATATGCTATGTCAATTAAGTGTGAAGGTGCATAATTACAGATGAGCAATAATGTAGTCAATCTTAGATGTTTAGAACAATAAATTGTATTCAACATTTAAAAGAATGTGTTTCTCTTTATCTTAATAATAATTATTCTTTGTAATCATACCTTTGTATATTTTCCTAAAGAAGTGATCTTCAATGTTTCTCAAGTCCATTGTATCTTTCCCCAAGGTTGTGTGCCTTAGCCTGCAAGTTCAAATCAAGAGTAGTGAGCTTCCTCGGCATAGAGCCTAAAACCTTGTAATTAGTTGTGATATAATGAGATAGTTCTCACTATGGTTTTTCCCACATTGGGTTTTCCACATAAAATCTTGGTGTCCTTGTGTGATTGATCTTTTGTTTTCAGTTGTTTACTTCCACACATGTGATAATTAGAATGAATGATAAAATAATGGTTAAGTTTTAATATTCTATGATTCACACCCCCTCTAAAAATCTAGAAGTGTTCAACACTTTTTTCTTTTGTTGATGAAGTTAAGCTCTAGTAAATTTCAAAAATGGAAGACAAAACTTGTGTTTCTCTACTATTTGCTTGGATTGAGGTGTTTTTTGTAATATAGACTCTTTTTAAAATTTTCTTTGAATTTTTCTACATAACACATCAAGGGCTGCATCAATAGAAATAGATCTGATGTCATAGAGTTTTTAAGGTTCAATTCCATAATATTATTGTCTCCCAGTAAATTTGTTTCTCTAGATGTGAAAAGTTACCAAAATTTTTTTACACTTGTGACATCGTTAGGTAAATATTTTTTAATGGTTCTAGATACAAAGCATTGTCAATATGTAAGAAAATATTTTTATTTTTAATATATAATGTATTTTAAGCTCTAACATCCACTTTGAAAGTTTCTTACATCATGTTTGGTGGTAGTCAACTCTTGCAAAATCAAGGATTGGAGATCTACTTTGGGATCTTTTTTCTCGAAGTTGAATGAGTGTAACTTTAGAATGTTTCTAGCCCCATAATTTTTTTGCAAAGAGGAAGAAATTGGATCATCTAATGTGGTATTGCTAGACCCACCAATACCATATGTGACCATAACCATTTTTGCACTATCACCCTCCTAGTTGAGCCATTGAACGTATTCCTCAATTTTCTTTTCTGTTCAAACTAATAGCTAAAGAAACAATGAAACATTGCAATATGTCAATGTAGAACCTATGATGATCAAGAACATAGTATCTCATCAATAACTAGCAAGTGATGTTTTACCAACATAATTTTTTATGGTAGGAATAAGGAGAGGAGGATTGACTATGTTTTGCATACCTTTTAAAGTAGAGGTACTTATTTGTAAATGAAGCATCTTGCACATGTAATCCATATCTCTATGAAGTCGTCAATTCTCTAATCTATCCTTTAAGCTTAAATTATCCAATCAAATGGAAATAAATTGCAATCTAGTGCAAAGAAACATTGTTGACCAAAAAAAGGATAAACATAATGTCTTCCTACAAAAAATGTAACACTAAATTTATTGATTTCTTTAAGAACTAATCTTCACATAAGAAAACCAATAGATAACTGTAAATATACATTAATACTTTTAAAAAAAAATTATTCAAAGGTAAAGTCATTACATGTACCTTTCAAATCCCTTCTCTTCTTCTAGAAACAACATGAGATGTCTTATGTCACTATTAATTATTAGCCGATAGGCTTTTGTTATAAGTGAACTTGCCATAGTACTTTTTCCCTGAAAAGTTGTCTCAAGCCTAAAAAGAAAAAAAGTGCTTGAAAATTTTGCTGGAAGATATTTACTTCTTCAGGTTTTTCTTCAAAGGTCCACCTTTAGTGAGCTTCGTGCGATTAGTTGTCCCGTATGAGCTTCGTGCGATCGGGAGTAAATGGGCATGTAAGACAAAATGATAATATTTTATTAATATTAAAAAAAATCTGGAATGTTCTTATTTTTGTTTGGGTTTAGAATTGTTTAATTGTATTTTGATAAAGAAAATTTATGACATGTATTTTTTTTATTTTTTTTATTTTATATATCTCATTTTAAAATTATTATTTATCTAAAAATATTTGTTTTGATCTATGCATAAATTTAATTTTTATTTTTATTAATTTATGTTTTATCTTTTATAAAAATTAATTAAAAAACTCAATAATATTAATGGAGTTAGATGACGTTTTTAGCCGATAGGCTTTGTTTTAAGTGGACTTGCCATTCTATATCCTCCCAGTAAACTTGTCTCACGCCTTTAAACCATCATAAATTTGTGTAAAGTAGTTTCACGGCAGTAGAAAACGGTTTTAAATCTGTTTGAAACAGTTTTACGGCACCAGAAAGCATCCTTCAACGTCCTTAGTCTCTGCACCGCTGTCATCGCCTCATTTCCACGCAACGGACTCCTACATTCCTGCTATCTCTGCCAATAGTAATAAACACGGACCATTCAGGTGAAAATCATCGCCATTTTATTTACTTATTTTAGCGCCAATTTTGAGTTACAAATATTGTAATATTTATTTATTATAATAATTATATAATAATATAAGACAATACAATAATAATAATGTATTTGAAATTCTATGTTAATATGTAAATAAAATTAGGTTATATGAAATATGAACATTTTAGACGGAGGTAATATGAGATGATATTTTTTGATGATTTTCATTAGGTGCCCTAGCTAAGCCGATAGTAAAATATATTTTAAATAGTATATTAGTGGGTACAAATCTTAAAGAAAATGTTTACTATTAAATGATTTATAAATTAATATGAAGACCACATCTAATATTATTTATAACTTTGTTTTCAACTTAATAGTTATTCACCTCTTACAAAAAAAATCCAAGTTTAGTATGTCAAACTTGTGGACATTATAAAACTTCTTAGACTTTCCCTAAGGAACATAAATTATTGACAATTAGAATTAGTATTTCCTCTTCAACTTCAATGAATCAACTTTCATGAAAAATCTTTTTAATTGATTTTTTAAACAATCTATTGAATAAAATAATTACTCAAAACAAAATTAAAGTTGAAATTAAAATTATCATTAGCGTTTCTTGTATTGAAGATAAAATATAATTTAATATATTATCTTTAAGTAAAATAAAATATTAAATAATAAAAAAAATTAATATTAAATTATTTAAAATTATATTAAATATGTAATTCATAGTATCACTACATCTATATATCTTAATTTTGATGTCTTATGTTTTATGTTTTTAAGTGCATAAAGTTCTTACATAAAAATTGCCAAGAGATGAAAGCTTGATTGTGCACAGAGCTCAAGAAAAACTCTCAACTAATTTGAAAATACTCTGAAAATAGCATTTCGAATCGTATCCGCATAATGGTTGTCCATGTCAAAAAGTGAAAGAAAAGTTAACGTCAATGTCCCAAGTCTGGTAGGCTAATTTGTGGAAAATTGACAGAAGAAAATTATTAAAAACTGGTACTTAATTAATGAATGTAATTTAGAAATAAAATAACCATTGACCTGTTGACCGGCACGCGGGTTAAGAGAACAGGCCGCCCAGAGAAGAAGTGCAATTCCCTCCATCCCTTTACGCAAATGGCCATCCCTTTACGCAAATTGACTGGTATTGTTTTTCTTCTCTTCTTCTGCCCTCCTCTTTCCCAGCCATTAATGTCCAGCAGATGTCCTTCCCACGAATCCCAAGCTCTGCTCCTCTTCAAAGCTGCCTTGAATGACTCCAATGGCTATCTGAGTTCGTGGGTAAATGGAACAGACTGCTGCACCTCCTGGTATGGCATTTCCTGCGACGATAACACCAACCACGTTGTCTCTGTCTCTCTTGGTATCTATCAAGTAACACCAGGTACTACCATTCCTACCTGTTTGGCAAATCTCTCTTATCTTCACTCTTTAGATTTATATGGTCATAGCTTTACTGGGACGATTCCCACTTTCCTTTGTCTGCTCACCCGCCTTACAGTTCTTGATCTTTCAGACAATTACTTGAATGGAAGCATACCTTCCTGCCTTGGCAATCTTGCTTCTTTAAGTGACCTTTCCCTAGGTAACAACCAACTTAGTGGAAGAATACCGGCTTCTCTTGGGAGTCTCTCTTTGTTGAGGGAGTTAAGGCTTTATAACAACCAACTGAGCGGGACCATTCCCCCTTCATTTGCTCACCTTTCCTCACTCACTGAATTGTCTGCTTATGGCAATCGTTTCAATGAAACCGTCTCTTCTTTGTCACTTCCACCTTATTTACGTACTCTATATCTGTCATTACACCATTACCAGTCGATTTCAGAAACTTTCTTTCACAACCTCACAAGATTAAGTTCTTTGTATTTATCTGATTGTGTCCTAAATATTAGCACAACTTGGATTCCACCCTTTGATTTATCTGATCTACTTTTAGTGTCATGTATGATTGACGGTGAATTTCCACCTTGGATTTCAACACAAATTTCACTTGAACGGTTGGTTATAACTAATGCCAGTCTTGTGGGCGTAATTCCCTCTTGGCTATGGGAAACCAGTCCTCAGTTAAATTATCTAGATCTTTCAGGAAATAAATTGAGTGGGTGCATCCCATCAATGTGGCCTTCTTATATGAGTATACTGCTGCTCAATGACAATTTGTTCAGTGGCAATATTCATCCAAACCTGGGCAAGTTATCTAATCTCAACATGTTAAATCTTGCAAACAACAACATAACAGGAGTGATCCCTGTCAGTTTGTCCAATTGTTCTCATCTCAAAATGTTAAATCTTGCAAACAACAAGATAACAGGAGTGATCCCTGTCAGCTTGTCCAATAGCTCTTTCCTTATTGTCCTGAATTTGGGAAATAATAGTTTGGAGGGAAGCTTACCATATGAGTTTAGTAAGCTGAGTGAATTATATTCATTAGTTGTTCACAGTAATAATCTGAATGGATCATTCCCTTCTTCAATAGCAAATTGTTCAAAACTACAGGTTCTTGATATTGGAAACAATTTGTTTGAAGGCCAAATACCAACATTAATTGGAAATATCTCAGAGCTAAAAGTATTGATAATGAAGGAGAACAAATTTACAGGCAGTATTCCTTTAGAGATAGGTCAATTAAAGCACCTCCAGATCTTGCTCCTTTCTTCCAATCATATCTCAGGTTCAATTCCGCACACAATTGTATTCTCGCAAGCAATGGCAAATGAAAGTCAAAATGGTTTTGTATTATCCACTTATATTAGTGGGCCAGTATATCAAGATGGATTGGATATGATTTTAAAAGGTACATATCAGCACTACCAATATATTCTTTCCACACTCACATCCATAGATCTCTCAAGCAATGAATTGGAGGGAAAAGTTCCTTCTAATTTTGGGGATTTGAAGGGGCTAAGGCTTCTAAACCTTTCAATGAACAACTTGAATGGGACCATTCCAAAAAGTTTTGGAGAAATGCATCAATTGGATTCCTTAGACCTTTCAAGAAATCATTTTTCAGGACAAATCCCTACAGAGCTTGATTCTCTAAGCTTTTTGGGTTCACTGGATCTATCAAACAACCACCTTTCAGGAAGCATACCACAAGGAAAACATATGATTGGCTTTGGAGAATCCTCTTATTCAGGGAATCCTAATTTATGGGGGTGTCCCCTACCCAGAAATTGTTCTTGGCGACAGTTTGTTCCTTCTCCTCCTCCAATTTACATTAATAAAATAAAGAAAAGCACTAAATATCCATGGTATGCGATATCATTGGGATTGTCCTTTGGAATGGCTTTTGGGGGGATAATATCATTGATCGTGATAAAAATCAGTTGGAGAAATGAATACTTTAACAAAGTTGATGCAATCCTAAAGTTCTTATTTCCCTGGATGAAGAATTTGACATTGTGAAGATATCTACAAGTCATTGAAAGGTGAGTTTTTTTTGTTCTTTGATGTATATATGACAATTGATTCTATATATCAAACTACAAAAATTCAAAATAAAATTAGTACATTTTTTAGATAAAATATTTATTGACTATTGTATAAATTTTAGATTATTTGTAATTCTTTTAAATTGAATAAAATAATTTTCTAATTGTTACTAATATATAACTTTGTGTACAGGAATCTATTTTTTCTTATGAAGATTTTTGGTGTTTCTAAAGACTATATTGCACATGCTTTTGAGAAAGACATACATGCAATTACATCATATACTTCCATGGAGGATAGATTTGAAAGTATGAACAACATACAGATTGTGTGGAAACTTTTATTTAAGATAGTGATATATGCATGTTTTTCTTTTGCTTAAATTTGGTTTTGTAGTGCTTTTGTATCTCCTCTATCCCTGAAAAGCAGAACAATATGGGTGGATATATGTAGAACAGCAATACTTTGCAAAACTTTCTTAAAAATGGTAACAACACTTGTGTGTCTTTCAATTGAGAGAATGTGTTGCAGACTTGTGGAGTTTTTTTAATGTTTTGATGGATATAGGTAGAGTGACTATGCTCACATTATATTCATAGCATTCTAGTAGTTCAAAATAACGTACAAAATGTAAACAAAATGATCAAAAATTTTCATTTCCAGATGGAAATATACAGAATGTTGATGCTTATAATTATTTTGAATTTTTCTACATATTGCATCTTAGGCTTTGAAACTCATTTTTCTCTACATTATTATTTCAAGGACTGGTGTCGTAAGGTTCCCTCCTTCTATGTGAATGCATTGTGGAGGTACTGGTGTTGTCATTGGTGTATTGGTATTTTATTATTTATACGCACACTTTGACACCTTAATTTGATTGTAGTTGCCATGCTATGCATTTTCTCAATCCCATTTGAGTAAGCATCTTGAGCATTTTTTTTTAATTAATTCAGATTTGAAGTTTTTCTGCCTTTTTTTTGGCGGCTGGTAGTTCCCATTGTTATTGACATGTTATTGAATTTGGCTGTGTAGAGCACCTATTCCTCATGTCACTATTAATTATTTACCATACAAAATTAGCTTGTGGATGATAAGGTGTATTAGATCATGGACATATGCAAATAAATTTAACCCTTGGTTGAGGTCAAACTAATTAAACAACCAAAACTGGTCATAAATATCTTGAAGACTAAGAGAGGATAATACATACCATTTCATAAATTTATAAATTGTTTGATTCTGATCAAGATTGTATGTAGTTTGAAACTAGATAACTCTTGTTGAAGCTTGTCCATGGTATCCATATTCTTTTCACACAAAACCTGAGACTATAAAAAAAAGAGAAGCCACCTATTGGTATCTTCATTCTTGTGTTTGTATTTTTTCAATTAAAAAAATCCTCCTAGAGATTTTTTTTTTTATCATACAACTATATAATCATTAGCTTTTTGTGACTTTTTCTCTAGGATTATGGTAGTGAGTGGCAATGATGATGTAATAAGATCTAGAGTAATGTGTAATGTAGTAGATAGGTCCCACAAAGTTAATGGCTCAATTTTAAAAAGGTTCTTGTGAAAGCATATGATTCAATAGAAACTAATAGCATATGTTAGAGTTGACCACCATATATTAACTAGCAATTTAATTATCTTCGATATAACACATCCTATATTGTCCTAGGAAACTAGGTTTGCATAATCTAATAGAATGTATAATTATGTAATAATCTATGAGCTCATTATCTCCCTATCAATTCCCTTCTTAGGTTATGAAGACACGACTAAGCACTAGAAAAAAATTGAGATCACCTAGCATTTGAAGAACATTGTCGATGAGGTACAAAAGATGTGATTTCATGTAGCAATTCTCAATGAACACATACAAGATCAATATGTGTGTTATGATTCAAAAGGTAAAAATTTAATATGATTGAATAATTTTTTTTCAGATATGTCTTAATGTAATATTAATGATCTCAATGAGATAAAATAGTGGTTAGACAAGTCGGTGCATTTATATGTTTGATATTTTAAGGAGCTTTTCTCTAAAATTATATAAAAATATATATGTCATCAATTATAAGTAATATTTTATTAGTGGATTCACCACAAATACATAGAAGGAGTTGGTGCAACACATGTCACATAATAAGGAACCTATAGAAAGAAATTTATTGCTAGATTTGTTTGGAGACCATAGTCATATGTGTTAATTGCATGAATTGAATCTAAAAGATTATAAAAATGACCATTAGTTTGTGGTCCATTTGATACCGAAATGAGGGTCATATGGTAATCAATTGCCTATTAGTGTGAACCCAAGTGATATGAATTACCAGATTACATGCTTTTTTTTTCTCATTACTGTTTATATGATTCATGCCAAGAAAAATGAGACTTTATCTTATGTCCTACAAAATTTGCAAGGGATATAAATTAATGGTGTAAAGTTGGCTAGAGTGAAACTCATACTACCAACTTTCGTTAAATTGTTAAATCATGTTGAGACCAATGTATTTAGTTAGTAATCATTGTCATTCCTAGTTACAACCTATGAATTAAAATAAATAATATACATAGATCAAGGCTTTGATCAATGTGGGCATTAGGAATACAAGATGCTAGTAAAAATTATATATAATCACTTGCTATAGTTGTGGCAAGCTATGGCATACTTCATTCAATTTCAAAAAATTAGGCCCTTTTGTAGATACCATGATGATGACCACAAGACAATGGAATGCACCATATTGCTATAACCAATCGAGACCCTATTAGATGATCTTAGGATACTAATCACTAAAAATAAGATAAAAATAAATAAGATGAGAATCATACATGCATAAATGTACAAATTACACAATATATACATCGAGAAAACCCTTTTTGATAAAAAAACCCATAAAACATCATTTTATTAAAACACTTGCAAAATATAGTCTATAATAAGATAGACTTGAACCTAGGGTTACTCGTCCAATACTTCCTCATGGCCAATAATACCTCTTGTGCATAGTGATATAGCTCACCATAAAGCTCCAAATTAACACACCTCTCAACTGAAAGAGAACCTCCCTAAATATAGGAGGTGTTAGATGCTTGGTTAATCCCAAGGACACTGAGAGGGGGGGTGAATCAGTGTCTGACTGGTAGATGAAATATTTAAAATTATTTGCAATTTTGTAACTGAGATTAATATACCGATAAACAAATAATAATGTAGTAAAGAGAAACAAAATAAACAACATCAATGCACACCATAACACAAATATTTTGGTGAGGAAACCCAGTAAGGGAAAAAACTCGGTGGGTTTTGTGACCCTCAATATTTACTCACTGACCATATGAATAAATATTACTTAGTACAATAGGGGCTTGCACATGCAGGAAGACCAATTGCCTAGAGCTCACTGCTCAACAACAAAACTGGAGTCCCACTGACTACACAATTGGATGGTTAAATCCAATAATAATGTATTGCTTCAAAATAGCATCTGCAATACTAGATTCAGTACTGGTTTAAGATTTGTCTGATACCTCTGCCAAAAACCTTGCCGGTAAATGATTCAGCTTTCATAGAATAATCTTCGCTCTTCTCTGCTTCTTATTTGTTCTGAAATAAATACATCAAAGTGCATAAACAACTATCTGGTATCATGTCCCTATCTCATACCATCTCTTTCATTACTTTTCATTACATCATATTACATTACATCTCAAATGACCTACAAGATCTCATACATATATGAGTCTTTACAATACAACATGTCAGTCATATAAATATAATTTACATTTACAATTTATTTCGCATAAGCAATACTATTTCCAAGTCGGCCTAGAATGCCAGTATGATCTGTTGCCGGTGTAAACTAGATGCCGGTGTAAACTGGATGCTGGTGTGAATAACCCTTGTTGTATCTGCCAGTGCTAGCAGGTGAACTCTATTGCTAGTTGAACCTGTAGAACTTTGTTGAACCTTGTTGCCATCAACGACAATATCTACCTTTCTCATCTAAGTGTATAATGCTAACAATCTTCCCCTTTGGCATTGATGGCAACACTCATGAGAAAAATGAAAACCAAAACTGAGAGTGCTCCCCCTGAGAAAATGAGCTCCTTCTGTTCACTTTTCGCCATGCCTTACTTTGTACATTTTTCTCACTATACCACTCCCCTTTAACATCGATGACAAAGGATGTCAAAAGTATAAAAAATTCAAAAATTTACTTAGAACCCTAAAGCCAATTGTATATAACTTGAAAAATATATGCAAGAACTAAGTTAAGACCCTGCAGGAACTTTGTACTGTCAATAATTATTTCTTTTGTCTGCCTGATTATCCCAGTGAGATAATGCATCTATTGCTCTGATGATCTTCCTCCTTGAATTGTTGCCTTGGATAGTGCATTCCGGTGTGTTAATAGATTATCCAATCTTGGACCAAGTTTATTCTTTAACATAATGGACAATCTCATCTGAAAATTCAAGAATGTGAAGGATGTCTACGAACCCTAAATCTTTTACAACATTGTGTTCTAGTTTAACTACACCTTATTTATCAGTGATAACATTCATGAACATGTTGTTTAAATCCTCAGACCCTAAATCTTCTATGTTATAGTGAATGTATGCCCTAGGGTCTTCTGCAAATGCAACTCCCTTCAATATTTTTGAAAATGCACCAATGGAGTCATCCAACTTAGCTATCTTAGGGATTATCTTAAAGACTGGTCTAGGAAACTTGATATTCTCCACAACAATAGGGTTTTCTATGAATTTAGGAATGGAAGATGAAGAAGCAATGATACAAAAATAAATACCTTTTTCTGCAAGTGAAAACCTTGGATGCCCTAAAATATTTTGATGCTTCACTTCTTGAATGCATGTGCTCAACTTCTGTGCTCTTCGAATACTTGAATGCTTGTTAAGTCAAAATGAGAAATTATTGTTCTTTATAACCAAAAATGTTAACTAACAACCACATTAAATGCTTCATCGGTTAAGTGAATACTTAACATATTTTCTGGTAAAGAATAATTATAACTTACCACAATTGGAGGGTAAAATGCATGGTCTTTAATTAGTTTCCTTACCCCTAAGGACTATTCCTTAATTAGATGAAGAATCTCCTATTGGTGTAGGATTGCTCTATTCTGTCGGTGCAGAGACAGATTCATCATTTCTTTGATCTCTCTTCTTGACCCATTGTTTAGTGAATTCTTGCTTGATTTCATTTACCTTTTTCTTGCCTTTGTCATTAGATCCTTTGTTGTTTGCCGGTATATTCTCTCTTCTGCAAAATCTTGCAATATGCCCAATTTTGTTACATGTATAACAAGTTACATTGTTTCTTTGAATAGCTTTTCTATAACCTTGCCCGATTTGAGTTCTTCATTGATTAGATGTATGTCCAAATCTACCACAAGAATAGCATTTTACATTCATTCTATAATTGTCTGAGTTATGACCATGTTTATTGCATTTGGAACATTGACTGATGGATGAGTTTGTATTCTGATTATTTCTATATCTGCACTGATTTGCTCTATGACCAAATTTGTTGCAATTAAAACATTTGCCATTGAATTTATAAGCATTAGGTTGCCTTACCGGTTTATTGTGATCATGATTGTTTGCAATTCCGGAACTTTCTCTATGTTGAAATCCAAGTCCAACTATTTCTCCATCAATTTTTTAACTTTTCGGCATATCATCAAGCTTGTCTAAACTCTTTTTGAATTTGTCTTTGTATTCATTTGCAGTGACCAAGTCACCTTCCAGAGTGCTAACTTGTCTCATAAGTTCCTCCTTGTCATGTTGCATCTGAATCAACTCTGTTTTAAGCATATCATTATCATAACTAAGACTTAGAGATTCATCTGATCTTTCATTAAGTCTTCTAACCAAATCTTCCTCATTCTCTTTCTATCATCAATATCCTTACATAGTCTCATGGTTAAGTTTTGCATCTCATTCCTCATGTTACTATTCTCTTGTCTTAGTTTCTCTACAATATCTCTGAGAGTTTCTTTTTCTTCATAATCTTGTTTTTGTAGTGACTCGCATAATTCTTTTCTCTTACTCTATGCCATGACCAGGTTTTCTTGAAGTGTTTTGATGAATTCCTGATCAAATCTGAGTTCTTCTTCCAATTTGATATTTTTTAATTTTTCTACATCAAAATCTTCAAGAGCTCCTTCCAACTATTGTCTCAAATTTTCCATCGGTACCAGTTTCAGAATCTTCCTCAAGCTGTTAGGATTTTGCAAATAGAGGAACAAGATCTGATACCAATTGTTAGATACTTGGTTAATCCCAAGGACACTGAGAGGGGGGGGGTGAATCAATGTCTGCCCGATAGATGAAATATTTAAACTTATTTGCAATTTTGTAACATAGATTAATATGTCGGTAAACAAATAATAATGCAGTAAAGAGAAACAAAAGAAACAACATCAATGCACACCATAACACAAATATTTTAGCGAGGAAACCCTGTAAGGGAAAAACCTCGGTAGGATTTGTGACCCACAATATTTATCCACTGACCATATGAATAAATATATGAATGGTTAGGGAAATTTTAGTTTAAATATTTTATTAAGTGTTATAATTTATTCGAATTAGTTTAAATTACATTGTAATAATTGTTAAAATAAAATATAGGCATTGGTAATTATAAGTGCTAGGACTAATTTAATTAGTCCCAAAAAGGCATATAATGATCATTGGAGATTAATAATATCTTCGTCAATTATTTTAGAGAGTTTGATTTAATTAATCTATTTAATAAAATTTGATGAGATAATAAAATAGTTCATTGAGATAATAGAATAATTCATTCAGTATACTGCATTTAAATTTCAAATTATTATCGCTTACTTGAGTTAGTGGTTAGAGTTAACTCACACATAGTTAAGAGGAAACTTGCTAAGCGCATTTCATATTTGTAAATTTAATGTTATTAAGTAATGATTTAAAAAAAAAAAAAATTATCCCGTTCGTGCCCAAAAGTTTGGGCATGACAATTTGTGACCCACAATATTTACTCACTGACCATATGAATAAATATTACTTAGTACAATAGGAGCCTGCACATGTAGGAAGGCCAATTGCCTAGAGCTCACTGCTCAACAACAAAATTGGAGTCCCACTGACTACACAATTGGATGGTTAAATCCAATAATAATGCACTCCTTCAAAATAGCATCTGCAATGTTGGATTCAGTACCAGTTTAAGCTCTGTCTGATACCTCTGCCAAAAACCTTATCGGTAAAAGATTATGCTATCACAAAATAATCTTCGCTCTACTCTGCTTCTTATTCACTCTGAAATAAATACATCAAAGTGCTTAAACAACTACCCGATATCATATCCCTATCTCATATCATTGCTTTCATTACTTTTCATTACATCATATTACATTAAATCTCAAATGACCTACAAGATCTCATACATATATGAGTCTTTACAATACAACACGTCGGCCATATAAATATAATTTACATTTATAATTCATTTCGCATAAACAATACTATTGCCAAGTTGGCCTAGAATGCTGGTATGTTCTATTGTCGGTGTAAACTAGATGCCAGTGTGAATAAACCTTGTGTATCTGTCGATGTCGGTAGGTGAAGCCTATTGCCAATTGAACTTGTAGAACTTTGTTGAACCTTGTTTCCATCAATGACAACATCTACCTTTCTCATTTGAGTGTATAATGCCAATAGGAGGAAGGGTGGATCTAATAGTTATTACATTATAATCATTTCAAATGGGATATTCTTATAAAGCATATAATATATAAGGTTTTATAACCTTATATTAGAACATTATTTAAATCTTATAAGGGTGTAACCCATAATATCATTATGTTCTAACACTCCCCCTTAATGTAAATAGGAGATCACATGTTTAATTTCAAAGAAAAAATGAATTACCCCAACAACATAGGTCTTATTTAATAGTGATAAAAAGGGACACAAATATATGCCAACATGAAGATCATGCCTTCTAGATTACATGAAAGTCATCCCTAGTAACGTAGGTCCTCTTTAATAGTGATAAACAACAAAGATTACTTTAGTGGCAAATATTCGCAAATAGCGAATATTATGTATCGACTGGGGGTGGCAATGTCGCCAGAACATTATCAATTTCTATCAAAGTCATGGCCCAATCGTCATATGTTTTATGCAATTAAATGTTTCTATGCAATGATTTCGCCAATACAATATATGGTGGATACAATAAATTTTAATGTTTTCGCCTACACTCTCCGAGGTTGCCTTAATAGATGACCTTAATTCGCCTATAGGCATGTGAAGATTTGTTAGCTAGGGGGACCCAATTCGCCCGACATCTTACTGACGCGTGTCTCCATTCACCCCAACTTTCACCAACTATATTGTATTTGCCAATTATTTGGACGACATATAATCGCCTCGAAAATTACATAAGTTGTATTTGAACGACATATAATCGCCTAAAAAATTACATGTCATGTTATAGTTACGCGGTATTCGCCAAATATTTGTATACCATATAAAATTCTCACGGAATTTGCCATATAAGGATTGGTATAAATACATGCAAAGATCAGATCTATCTCAACACAATCTGGTAGGTTCTAGGCTCTGAATTCTGATCAATAGCGAAGTTTCAGAGCAAGGAAAATCATTGTTGTTGACTGCATTGGTGACTGCTAGTGACCTAAAGGTGAGCGATAATATTTTTGAAGTGGTATATTATATATTATAGTCTATTATTGCTAATTTGCTTCTTCAACAAATTGATTTTTTTTTGGTAGCCTTTATTTTGTTGGAGATGTCGAACGGGAAGAGGGGTAGGAAACCTGAATGTGGGGAAGGCCAGGAGAGGCCAACAAAAAGCAAAACATTGTCTTCCTACTTTGGCATTGGAAAAGATTGTGGTGAAAATCAAGAAGGTACATCATCACAAGTACAAGTACAAAATTTGCCACCTACACCGCATGTTGAAGACAACGGCAAACCTGATAGCTCAGATCAAGATGATCTTGAAGAAGATTATCTGGTAGATACCCAAGTCATCTAGAATGATATAATTGACTTGGGTGATAATGCCATTGATGATAATGCACGGAAGGGGAAAAGAAAAGCCATATCAAAAAAGGGTGAACCACAATCAAAAAAGGATCGGGAGTGGGATATGTTAGTGAGAAATTTTTAAATTAATTGGGCATCAAAGTATCTATTCATTGAACTAGTGCAGAATCCAGTTGAAGGTGAGCCTCCAATAGAATGCAAGTGTAAGATTTGCACTTGGAAACATAACAAGGAAATTAGGTTGTAGCTAAAATTTGACACCATAGAAAAGAATATGGGTAAAGTTTATGAAAAACAAATGATAGATGGGGTTGAAAAATCAGTGATAAGATGGAAAACAAAGGAGGAATGTAAGCATGTGAGGAATGCCGAAGAGTATTATTTTCATGAGAAAATACAGATGAAGCCTGCTAAAGTTAAAGGTTCTATTGAAGCTATTTTTGGAAAAGCAATGCAAATAGAACAACTGAGAAAAGTTGTTTAGTTAAGCGTTGTTTTTTATATTTTGAGGAGAGCACGTGCTATGACAAATTTCCCATCAATTAGTGGTTTATTACATTTTTTGAAAGTTCCTAACTATCCTAATAGACACTGGTCAGTAAATAGTGGATGGAAATGGGCAAGTTGTCTTGCTGAGGTTGAAAAAGAATATGTAAAGGAAAAAATAAGAGAGTCAAACTTTATTGCATTTTCTTTAGAAGAAGTTACGGTAGTAGACAATACTTCATGGGTATGCATGCATTTTTATACTGTAGAGAATCACACCCACCAACCTCATCTACTATTTGTTACTAAAATGAAGGAGAGTGCGACAGTGGAAAATTTATTTCAACTAGTAAAGAGAAGTTTAATTGAATATGAAGGTATGGATCACATGATGGTGGCCAAAAAATTGGTTTGTGTTGGAGTAGATGGAGCTTCAGTAATTCAAGGTCACAAGAATAGTCTTTGTACAAAGATTGAAACTTCATTTGCACCATACATTACTGCAATTCACTACATGGCTCACAAAATGAATCTAGCTTTTGGAATTGTGAGCAAGTTTGCTTCGGTTAAAAAAATTGAAATTTTAATCAGAGAGCTCTACTCACACTTTTGTCGAAGTCCCAAGTGATTTATAGAATTTCAACACTTTGCTAATGGAATAACTAATGGGAACAAGCTTCTCAAGGATAATGATACCAAATGGATCTCTTTGGATGGTCCAGCACATCGAGTGTTTTCAGAATATCCATCCTTGATTGGACTATTTCACACAACTCGTGACGAATCAAATCAATTGAAATTTCCTGAAATTCTTCGCAAGTTAAGTAATTTAGAGACACTCTTAACTTTAGTAGCTCTTCTACCCATGCTAGAGGAAATGAGGAATATTATGAAGGCTGCCCAAAAAAGAGCTCTGTATATTGCAGAATATGCTACGCTGCATAAGATGACATGCATGACACTTGACAATCTCTATCGAAATCAACCAACACTATCTAATGAAAAATTTGTTAAGTGGCCGACACTCACAGATTTGAACAATCCTAATAACTTTTTACAAATCAGTGCAGATGGGGAGGTATGTGCCAATGTACGGGGAGTTTAGATACCAATGCACTTCTATGCCACGTTCAACCTTGAGGAACTAGGAAAGCACCCCAGGAAGCAACTAGCAAGAGTTAAAAGGGAATATTTCGACAAGATTGTTGAGACTGTAACTACCTCTGTGAAGAAAATTGCATATGATCTTTCCTCACAAGTTAGAAGCAAATTCCCTCCTAACAACCTACTCGAAGCCATGTCTATTGTGTTTCCTCAATATTGGAGCCTCAATAGTGCAGCTGATTTTTGAAGTAAGCTACTGACTTCAATAAAACAATTTTGCATATCCAAAGAATCGAATGGAGTAACTATAAATAGAATATTAGACAAAACTCATCTTTGAGAGAAATCATCTTGTTTTGCATACACTATGAAAGAACAATATGGAAAAATGGAGAACCCCCGTGAAGAGGGATCAGTAACAAGGCTTTGGAAAACTATAGCTGAGAACTCAACGTTGCGTGATTCAATGCCAGAATATGTGAAGCTTGTTGATTTATGTCTTACCATGATATTGGGTTTGGTGGAAGATGAGAGAGTTTCCAGTGCTTTGGGGTTCCTAAAATCAAAGCTAAGAAACAAACTAGACAAAAATTTGGAAAATTGCTTGAGGCTCTATACATCTAGGTATGATGTCCACACTTTTCCTTACGATAGGGCATTGCAAATCTGGATGTCCAAATGTGAAAGAAGAGGTTTGGGAAACACTTCAAACCAAAGTGCCAGTGGGACTATTGACTAATGTATTGGACCTACTGGTAGCATTGAGATGCAGTTCGGTGAAGATATGCAGACTCAGAGTGAAGAAACTCAAACCACAGACAAGAATCAAGAAAGCTCTGAATTTGATGAGGATGAATGGCAAATGTAAAAGATTGGTATTTATTAATCTTATTACTGTATCTCGTCATTCATATTACAAAAGCATATTACTTTTTGCAATTAGAATCTAATATTGATTTGTAATTGTATTTTTCAACTTTCTATTTCCAGATTTAAAATATCATAATAATAAAAAAAACCATAATGTGTTTATTGATACAGAGATGTTTATTGTTTATTTATACATGTTTGAGTCTCAAATCTGTGTGATACATTTCAGAACCATATGATACAGTTCATTCAATAGTAATACACATGTCAAGAACTTAGATTTTAATTAATTCTTTCAAAATATAGCCATATGATATATTTCATTCAATAGTAATACACCAATATGTGTGATTCTCCATGCAAATTGCAAAAGTGAATACAAAGTTTCAAAACCCTTTGCAAATGACCTTGAATTCCCTTTTATAGAAACAAGAGAGCAACAATAGCTCCTGTGTGATTCTCCAATGTCCATGCAAAAGTGAATACAAAGTTTCAGAACCCTTTGTAAATGACCCTGAATTATAGAAACAAGGGAGCAACAACAACTTCAGGTCGAATTGCAAGTTTGCAACATGTGAAGACTGAACATCAAAATCACAAACTCGGCACAGATTTATCTGGCCATCATAGGCTGTATTAGCAATTTAACATCTGCTACATGTTTGATGTCTCTTGTTCAAAAAATAGAGTTCAAAATTAAATATTAATTCACGCCATGATAAATTAAACATAGATAATAGCAGTGCCTAAAACCTACTAATCAGAAATAGAGAAATGCATAAATGTTAAAGCAAGAGAGAATTTGAGAATACAAATTTACTGGCTGAAATTTTGCACTGTGAATCATAGATTCATAGGCTGGATTAGCAAAATAGCAATAGCGAGTGTTGGTTTTTTCCTATTCATAAAATAGATTCATAGGCTGGATTAGAAAAATAGTAATAGCGAGTGCATCATAGATTCATAGGCTGGATTAGCAAAATAGCAAACAGAAAAAACATAAAACCTTGAAATTAAGAGTAAAAGAAGGAAATTGTGCAATACATACTATGATTCTTAAGATTTCTATGCCAGATTTTGTAGGGTGCTCCACTCTTCGTCTGATGGAAGGTCAATATTTTGTAAACTATGGAAAGTCAACTCCAACTTCGTCAACATTCCATATTTAGAAGATTTACTTGACATCACTATTTCATCCAATACCGAATTTAGAGTTGTAAATGGTTGGGTGAATTCTAGAAAGCTTTGCAGAGTTGTGTCCTTTGGAAGCAAGTCTAAATCAGACTTCATTTTTATCTCCATGCTTTTTTTGTAAGCGTCTTCTCCAATGGATTTATTTAATGGGTCAACAGTCTTAGGCAAACCAAGTTTAATCAAATTATTTTTTTTTCTTGTAGCTTCAAGATCTTTTTTCCACAATTTTCCATAACTTATGACATTTCCCTTAACTTCTGGCATTTTTGAATGATAGATGATGTCTTAACTATGGCATCAATGCGGCTCTTAATTCCCTTGGATGCCAAGTAGCTGTCACTGGAACTGTAGACTACTTTCAGAATCTTTTTTGCCATATCCTCTTTTGAATAAACATGTGTGTTATTCTCATAGTGCCCTTTTATTTTCATATAAATTAGTCCCTGACTTTTAGTCAATTGAAACCATTCACACAACTTGTCACTCCTCTGCATTATTTTCTGCCAAATGTTTTCTTGTATAAACTTCGTTGTATTTTTCATATTATCTTTCAATCTATCCTCCAAAGTTTTTATTTTATCATTTGCATTGTGCAAGTCTTCTTTCATTTGTGCACATTTTTTTCTTTCTTCCTCTACTTCCTCTTGCAAATCTTTTTCTTTTTCCTTCCCATGATCCAATAGGTCCTGTAATTTTCTCATTTCGGTAGCAGCAGACTCATAACTTTTGTATAATTTTTGAAAACTAGCTCTTTCCTCATCAATATTTTTACTGCTTTTAGCCAGTTTCTCTGTCAGGTCCTTCAATTATGCATCCATCTTCTCTTGCTCTGCAATTTCTACTGCAGAGCCTGAATTTTTTATCCTTTTCTATAAATCATTGCACTTGCTATCTATTGCTTTCCTCCTTGATTTTTCATTTTCTAGGTCTGCATGTAACTTTTCTATTTGTTTCTTCAGTTTATTTTTTTCTCTCTCCACCTTTAGCAGTGAAGTGTAGACCACTTTGTTAGTCCTTTTTGACACACTAATTTTGTCCACATTATGTACTTTGGAAAAATCCATTTGGAGGGTGCTAACTTGAAATTCAGAAGGATCTATCTGACTGTGTGGTGGATTTTTATCTTTAGTTGGGGTCAAGGGCATAACAATCATGAGCTCCATCATATCTTTCTATGGGTCATATGTTGGAAATACCATGTTCCTTGTAGGTTGTTCATTTACAACTTCAGTCAGGGAAACCCTATGAAATGCTTTCTTTATTTCTTTATTTGCTTTTGTTGTGTGTTCATATTTTTCATAGTAATCACGAAATTAAAAATTTGGGCTTGCTGAAGCAATTGAATGTTTGAAAGGTGACACAGGAATACCATAGGCTCCAATTCCACTTATTACTGTGGTTTTAACTAATGATTGACTAGGATTACCAACAATAGTTCTTGATCCTATCCCACTCCCACTGATACTTTCATGTGTAGTTTTCATAACCTCTTGAGGTGTGTGATCTGAAGTTG
Organism: Cryptomeria japonica; assembly: GCF_030272615.1. Lineage (NCBI taxonomy): Eukaryota > Viridiplantae > Streptophyta > Pinopsida > Cupressales > Cupressaceae > Cryptomeria > Cryptomeria japonica. The sequence goes on along the minus strand of NW_026728851.1, from coordinate 60,352 downwards.
CAAATGATTGATTTGTAGTGTTAGTGGTACTTGATATAAGATTCTCAATAGTATGAGATTGAGTATCTACCACTAGTGGCCTCTTGTGAGATTTTTTTAGTTGTTGCCCTTGTCCAACACTAAGACAACTAGTATCAGTAGTAGTACCCATGCCAACCCCACCAATCACAGTGACACTTGACTGATCAATAATAGGAATACTATCCCTAGATTCCCCACTAGTGGTAGTGGCACTTGATTCACCACCAATGGGAATACCATGATGTGGTGATGGTTGTGGATTTGAACCTGAAACAAATGTAGGTGGACCCTGAGGGTAATGAGTAGTACCTATCCGTGATGAATCTGAAGAATCAAGTCCAATGACTGGTTTAACATGACCTTTTGCTTTTGACCCTGATGGAAGTTGTACTTGAAGTGGATACCGAATGCCCTCTCCTCTGGGACCTAGACCACCACCTTCAAAACCCATTTTTTCCACAATGCTTGCCCCTTTTCTATATTTGTCTTTCATTGCCTCATGGCCTGCACCTAATATTTTAGGGACTGTAGTAGTTGTTTGAGTGGGCTCAACCTCATACTAATTATCATCTTCACTCATGTCATGTGTTGTTGTGGGATGCTCCATATTCCACAATTTTCTAAACTCTCCATCCTCGTTGATGGTCTCAAATTCTGCATGTGTCTTTGGTTCACCGAGATTTCTCCTCATAGTCCAAAAATAATTTATTTTGGTTTGAGTCCAATAATTCTCTTTACATTCATGCAGAATTTATTTGGGAATAGATTTCTTAGATGGATTAGCAGATTTTAGGTAGAAATTGTAGGACCTCCTATTTTGGATACGTTGGCCCTCCTCTGTTGTCCTTTGTGTGTGCAATGCCATAATTTGTGATGAAATTTCTTCTATTGAAATGTTATTGTCAGCTGCAATTTTCTCCATCTCTTTTTTAACCTCATCCCAAGAGTCCATGTTTCTAAGATTTTCTAGAAATGGTTTACTTTCATGTTGACATAAAGCTGAAGAGTTCCCATTTTTCTTAAGCCTTGCTTGAACTACACCGATTGGATCATACTGCCAGAGGCCCTCATCACCAAAGTTAAATACTATCAAAAAATCATGTGCCACATTGAATGCTTTTCTCTTAAATGTGAACGCTCCACATGAGAAAGGCAAGGAAGGAAATATGCTCTTCTTTTGTTGACCATGGAAGTGCATATCTATGCTCTTCAATTGCCGTACATACCCTAATGCAAAATACCCTCTCTGTCATATGTATTGGAAGTCTGTATGGTTTTATTGCTGATCCGTAAAGAACCAGTCAACCAATTCTATTTGACTTCTGAGTTGAATGCAATCTCTACAAGACACAGGAAACCTAGGCATTGGAGTGCTTCTAATTTCATTATACATTGGTGCCCAAAAGAAGTCTACAAAATGGTTGTAATTCTTTCTATTATCATGCATCCTTATCTTTGGTGTCCAATCATATATTGGACACTCTGTTCTCTTCCCAGTCTTCTCATCAATCTTATAGCTCACAATTTGGAGCTTGTTGGTCTCGAATATTGCACGATACTTGGATAGAAGGAGATAGCACAAGTAGGATGAGAACCTAAATGTCTTACATGAACCTTTTTTGGTCATTAGTAATTGTTTTTGCATGGATTTTATAATATCCTCAATAAAATTATATCTTACTGGCTGACCTACACAATGGATATTATTAATCATTTCAAGAAGGCTTGCACCCACTTCCCTATCATTTTCCAATCCCAGGCAAAACGATAGCAAGGAAATAGTATCCCTAACCCATGGAACAAAAATGTTAGAATCATAAGGAGGCTTATGATTCTAATCCAACACAATAACAGTACCACTATTTATTAGACCTTTGATAAATGAATCTCTGCGACTTGGATCGAGAGAGTCATAATTCCTTGCTATCTTTTCAAGGTCAATTTGGACGTTTGAGTTTTGGGCTTCAAATCCTAGGTTCAACAAATGAGCAAATTCTTCCTCGTTTATGGATAGAATTTCCTATTTTGTATTTTTATTGACAATTGTTTTTTTATCTTCATCATAATTTTTGGCGCAAACCATGAAAAAATCAGGGCAAGGGAATACTTTGGGTAACACCATGCTTCCCAATCCAACATCCCATGATGCAATTTTATATGCTCTTTGTTGTAACATTGGGTTGAAAACAATAAATTTTGCCCTACATGGATCTGCCGCCTTACTAGACAATGCATATCTAATATCTATGATACACTTTTCACCATGGATAGCAGGGTCATAAATATCATGGTATTCATCAGTGAAACCTGGTGTTTTAACCAGTTCGGTTAGGTACATTTTTTTTTCTCGTGGCTTCTTGTTGAACTACTGCTTCCCGTTTTCCCCATCACTATATTTATTAATAATTCAAAATAATGCTAGATAAAAACTTGAAAATGCTAACACTCAAATTGGACCACAAGATTACCAAAAGCAAAAAAGGCGGGATGTAGGTGTTCTAGATTTTACCTGAAATTTCTATTTCACTAGATTGGCGCAAACAGTATCTATTGCAACTTGCATTCCTCAATCTAGTAGTTGTTTCTGAATCTCCCTTGATTTATAGGTTTGTCCATGAAATGAAATATGATTATGATTTACGAGTCTCTTATTTTGAAAACTCTGAAAAGTAGAAAAGTAATACCTAAAAGGCAAAATATCTAGAATCATGTTGTAATTTTATTAATTATTATTAATAACTATTCCATGCCGAAGGACAAAACATTCATTAGAATCATTACTTCTGTATAAATTCTGAGGGCAATAGACTTAATTATATTTAATTAAATTTAAAATGTTTCAATTCAAGTGAAGTTCTCACAAATGTGTTCACTTCCCACATTTGGGCCGAAATCCACCCTAAGTCGTTGTTCTTTGCTCATCCAACGGACGATTGTACCTATTGTCAGATGTCATGGGTCCCATGACTTCAACCATTTTTCTGGCACGTTACTATACTCATGTCACTTTTCGGATCTATTTTTTAAGTCTATTTAATCATTTTAAACTTCCACCTGAAAAAGATCTCCATAGACTTAATTATATTTAATTAAATTTAAAATGTTAAATTCTGGGCAAAGTGAACACATTAATGTTAAATTCTGGGCAAAGTTCTCACAAATGTGTTCACTTCCCACATTTGTGTCAAAATCCACCCTAAGTCGTTGATATTTGCTCATCCAACGGACGATGGTACCTGTTTTCAGATGTCGTGGGTCCCATGACTTCTGCCATTTTTCTAGCACGTCACCATACTCGTGTCACTTTTTGGGTCTATTTTTTAAGTCTATTTAATCATTTTAAAATTCTGCCCGAAAATGAGCTTTATAGACTTAATTATATTTAATTAAATTTAAAATGTTAAATTCTGGGCGTAGTTCTCACAAATGTGTTCACTTCCCATATTTGGGCTGAAATTCACCCTAAGTCATTGATCTTTGATCATCCAACAGAAAATGGTACCTATTGTCAGATGTCATGGGTCCCATGACTTCTGCCATTTTTCTGGCACGTCACCATACTCGTGTCACTTTTCGGGTCTATTTTTTAAGTCTATTTAATCATTTTAAAATTCTGCTTGAAAAAGAGCTTTATAGACTTAATTATATTTAATTAAATTTAAAATGTTAAATTCCGAGCAAAGTTCTCACAAATGTGTTCACTTCCCACATTTGGACCGAAATCCACCCTAAGTCATTGATCTTTGATCATCCAACGGACGATGGTACCTATTGTCAGATGTTGTGGGTCCCATGACTTCTGCCATTTTTCTGGCATGTCACCATACTCGTGTCACTTTTTGGGTCTGTTTTTTAAGTCTATTTAATCATTTTAAAATTCCGCCCAAAAAAGAGCTTTATAAACTTAATTATATTTAATTAAATTTAAAATGTTAAATTACGGGCGAAGTTCTCACAAATGTGTTCAATTCCCACATTTGGGCTGAAATCCACCCTAAGTCATTGATCTTTGATCATCCAACGGACGATGGTACCTGTTGAGTGTTGTCAGATATCGTTGGTCCCATAATAAGAGACATTTAAAAATATAAAGATGTGCAATAGTTTGAGATAACTATTAAATCTAATGTTAATATTATTTGTAAAAATATGAAATTAAAAAATAATATAAAACATGAAACTTAGTTACTCGAATAAAACAAATAACTAAATAAAAATATAAATTTTGAATTTTTGATATACAATTTGAAAGGTAAAAGTTAAATATAAAAAAGAAAACTTTCAATATTAAATCTAAAATATTAATTTAAAGTTTAACAAAATTCTTTAAAAATATGTTTATGATATATAATTTTAAAAAATAGTTTAAAAATATATATAAATGTTCAACATAAATTTAGTGTATTATTTTAAAGTTTAACAAAATTCTTTAAAAATATGTTTATGATATATAATTTTAAAAAATAGTTTAAAAGTATATATAAAAGTTCAACATAAATTTAGTGTAATATAAAATTTAATTTAATAAATAAATAAAGACTAAAAAAATATATATAAGTTCACTATTCAACATAAATTTAGTTTAATATAAGTAAGTTGGAGTTTTAGTTCAAATCTTAACTGTATATTTATAAAATTATAATCAACCATAATCAATGTACAAATAATTAATCGAACGAACTAAATTTTTTTTATATATATTAAATATAGAGGAAGAAGCATTACATAAAAAAGATCACAGTATTCAATTTATTTCCATTGTTTAACAAATAATTGAAATAACATAGCTCATATACAAAAAACATTTGAAAAACTTTAATTAATAAAAATGAAATAGAATTATAGAAAGCGTTTTTAATATTTATATCCATAAGACTCTAAGAGGCAAACTGAAACAAACTAGAATTTGAAAAATTATCATTAATATTTATTCTTTGAAAATTTATAATTTTTACGTCTGGGACTTGAGTCCCTCAAAAACTTAAAAGCCAAAATGAGTGAGCCACTGGCACTGAGCCTATTAGGGTTCGAGGACATAGGAAAAAAAACTACTAGGGGCCCAGGGGGGCGGGGCTAGGACATAGGTAGTGGAATTGTTTACAATTTTTCCCTAAGAATCTGGCCCTCCTTCCATGTAGAATTCTTCAGAAAGCATAAGCTGAGAGAATTCTTCAAGCCACATGTAGTTTGAAAAGTCATTTAGGAGCAACCATTTCTAGAGGAAGTCCCTGACATTCCACACCCATTTCCTATGACGCATCAACTGCTCCGCATTCAGGTTCAAGAGAAATGGTTGCCTAGCCACTGACACTGTTTGGTTGGGGAGGAGAAGCTTGGATAATTCACTCACCCAAGGGATCCCCACCCCTACTTCTACAAGGACGACAAGAGTAATGTCGTCTCCAAGGAAGACTTCCTTAAAAAACCTTCCTCGACAGCATCAGCATATCCACCTTGTCTCCTCCAAGGTCCAGAAGAGACACTAAGAAGCGGGATGTAATGTCTGTGTTAACACGGTACCTATTTTTGTTTTGCAGAAACTCTCTGCCCAGCACCATTCACACAGCCTCATTGGTGAACGAACCAACCTCCTTGTAGACTGATTGGAGGGTTGGGTCTCTAACAGAGCCTAGAAAGGCCCTCTGGTCCTCTATAGAAATGCTTCTCAAGTGGATGGGAGTGTCCATCTTGAGAAAACAGATTAACAAACTAAACAACCTGAGCCTATAAACCTAAACCAGAGGAAGAATTTAAATATAGCTCCGACGATTTATCTACCAAATGGCAAAGGCTAATTGAAGATGAAAGAAGCAGAGATCGTATATAAATAGTTGAAGCTCTTGATTGTAATAATTACTTCTTTAACCACATTAATTGCTTTAAATTTTTTTAAATCTTTCGTATCTCTGCAAATCTTTCCCATAAATGCACTATTGTGCGAAAATGGAAATAGTTATAAACTAGTACCAAGTTGGCAAGTATCACATTGGGAGTCATTGGGACAAAGTGGATTGCAATTACTAAAAAGATATTTATTAAATGAATGAAATTATCGATCATGATTCGTGACATTTGATACGTGTCTATTAAATCCAATACCATTCCAGGCACTTTTTGGTGAGCTATGTTCTCTTCAGAAAATTGGGCCGAAATAAAACTTCAGCCATTGATCTACGATCATTGAACGGTTTAAAATCATTGATTGATTTTAGGTATGTGTCACCCTTCACGTGTCAAAGAGGTCACGGTTATTGATACATCGTGCAGAGTTCGGACTCAATGTATTATGAATTTATGTGATGTGATGTGCCTTGTCTATTAATGACAATGAATTCATGAAATCGCCAATAAATTATATCTTTTTCTATAAATAACAAAATATTCGCCAGTGGATAAAAATCACCAATATATTTAAATAATTTTCAAGTGGTGAATAAAAATCGCCAATACATTTAAATAATTTTTACTTCGGAGTAAAAAATTTCACTCATACAATTATATGTTTGTTCCTTTTAACAAAAAATATTCGCCTCCCACAATAAATATTTTCCCCATAGAACAAGGTATTATTCGTCAGAAATTTATGGAATTTTCATTCCCTAGAAAAAAATCGCCAATACAAAATAATTTTTTTCCCTATTTTAAAAAAAATTCTCCATTAATATGAAAATTCCCCCCCAAAAATAATGTCCGATTCGCCAGGATTTTACACAGCTGCCCGGGGGGTGGTTTTTTAAAGTTATCCCTGATAAACAAGGACACAAATATATGCCAACATGAAGATCATGCATTCTGAAATACATGAAAGTCATCTTCTCAGATTTATAATCCGTGTTTTAAAAGTGATGCCATGAGGTCTTAAAAAAAATTATATCAAAGCCACGGTCTCCTCAAATTAGCCTCTCTAGGTTCATTACATAGTACCTATAGAACTTAATAAAAATGTGCCCATAATACTTAATACAATGATTTTACAAGCGGAAGATTACAAGGAGAATAATGTACAATATGCCCATAGGAATTACTAATTCCTACCCATAATATTTAAAATAATAAAGGACTTACTTAAGCCTACCCATGGGCTTAAAAACTAGGATTTAGCCACCAGGTGGTGTCATTGACATGAACACTACTCCTCAATGGCATCACTTAAGGCTTTAAGCACTAATTTGAATTTGGAGTATAGAATACCTAAAGGTCTTATGCCTATTAGGTTGTACATCTAGGATTTAGCCACTAGGTGGTGACATTTACACTCCCTCTGAATGACATCACCTGCAAACCAATCAGTACATAGAGGTGTAGACACCTAAAATTGTCATGTCTAATTAAATAAATATTTTTATTTATTTAATTATTTTAAGCCTAATTCTTCTATTAATTAAATAAATCTTTATTTATTTAATTAATTCATTTATCCTCTTCTAACCTTATTTCTCATTTAAATAAATACATTTATTTATTTAAATTATCCTTTTCCTAAATTAAATAAATATCTTATTTATTTAATTGATCCCATTTCCTCTATTAATTAAATCAATCTTTATTTATTTAATTAATTCATTAGCCTTTTCTACCCATGACACATGTCATTCATCTCTTAATTCATACACTACCTACCCTCTCATTATTTTCTTATTTCTTCTACCTACCCTCTAATCATAGCCGACCTCTTTTACACCTCTCAATCTTATCCCTCCATTTCTTATAGTGTCTTCTATATAAGGAGATGCTTCCTTCATTATCAAACCCTCATGAATGCATTCTAACTACCCAACTACACTTTCGAACTTGCATATGCAATCAAGCCTACTTGCAACCACATTTTCGTTCTTTGTTGAGCTCTTGTGCACATATGAAATTTGAGAGAAAATATATCAAGCAAGATCAATGGAGATAGGAAGAATGGAGATCCAAACCCTATTGGACATCTGATGGTATAATCTTTGTGATTTCATTTGATTTGCATTGTCTTAGGTAATCTTCATATGTTATGGTGGATCTTTGTTGTTGGTAGGCAAGGGTTTTTGTGGTTGAATTCATTTAGTCTTTCAATATTGTTGTATCCATTTTCACCATATACATTTTGGCATGCCCGGAGGGACCCGGGACCCTTGTCCCTTTTGCATTTAACATCTTTGTTGCAGATTTTGTGTTTTTGAAGTTGTAGATCTGACATTTTCGACAACATTTCAACATTTTTGCGTCTGCGCACTTTCGGATCGCGTTTTTGATTTTCTATCGTGTCTGTGATATTTGGATTTGCGTCTGTGCCTTCGACATCATTTTATTTTTTTGCAGATTCCAAGGAACGCATTTGTGTTCCAGAACCGCATTTGTGACCAATCCAGGTGCGTCTGTGTTCATGGACCATGTCTGTGTCTTAGAGACACGTTTGTGTCAGATCTAGGCGCGTTTGTGTATTATATAGCATTAGTGCCAATAATATCTGCATCTATGTTCGTCTTAGTTGTATTTCAGTTTTGGTGATTCGGTTTTTCATCATTTGGATTTCAAATCTGGTTTATATTGAGCTAACATTTTCAGATCTAGCTAACGAAATTGGTGCAACTTGTCTTGAAAGCAAAATTGTTTTGTCGAAGGCCCCTATTTCACAAAGTCTTTTGAATCTAAAATTTACCTAACTTGTGTGCTTACAGGAAGGGGTGATCATTTGAAACAATCCAAACTACTAATAGATCTTTGTTACAGGACCTTGGAAAGGGTTTTTGATTTTTATTGTGTGCTTTGTTTTCATAGAATAGCAAACACTTCCATTGGTGCACTGCAATTTAACTAGTGTCTTTTGTGTCTTGGGAAATAGGCTCTTTTTGTTTAATCTCTAGAGAGCCTATCTCCCTATGTGGTCATTAGGACTACTAGTGAGGAGAGAATGACCCAAGTGGTAGTGAGGAAAACCCACCTCTTCCGAACCACTATAAACAATTGTATTCATGGTGAAAACTATGGATAACGTGTGCTGATTAGTTCATACTGACACTATGTCTCCCCATAAACCTGTTTGATCAAATTTATTTGATCAGTTGTAGGGTGTAACCCCTACTAGCTAGGAGCCTTCTATATTTACAGAGCTGAAAGTGCTGCATGTATGGCCACACGAGCGGATGCCTTTACTAGCACCTTTTTTTTTTAGAAGCCAAAATCCTTCTAGTTGTTGGGGTAAGAGGTCGGACCTTTGGTAGTGGTCCACACACATATGGTTCTTAGTAGAGATACAAAGTTCACCACAAGGAGTTTTCATTGGGACTGATGCTTGGCTTCCCTGAGAAGTGAGTGTCGAGGGTGGAGCCAGTAGGGTCAAGTATCTAAGTATCCACTCTGAATAGCGTACCCTCAGGGGAAACTCCATGTGGGATCAACAACTATTGTCCTACCCAGCCATAAGAATTGTGCTTGACTTATTTTAAAACAATCAAAACATTCAAGACCAAACAACAAAACATTGTGTCTTTTGTGTCTTCAAGTGTATACAAAAACAATTTTACATCAAACAACACACTTTTCTTGGAGTCATTTTTTGAGTCTAAACACTTGCAAACATTAAGTCCTCATCAATATTGTGTCCTCTTGTCATGAAAAATAGTCAAACATTCAGATTGGGTCACAACAAACAACTTCACAGATTAGAAAAATTGCACTCAGTTTGCAAAAACGCGTCTGTGTTTGACAGAATAGCACATGTGTCGTTTAACTGCATTTGTGAAGGGCAGAAATGCGTCTATGTCTTTTGAGCAATATTGCATTTACAACATCTTAGAAATGCATTTGTGTCTGATAGAATAGCATTTGTGTCACTTAAGCACATCTGTGAAGTATACATGCACGTCTATGTTCAGGATTGAAAACTTTCATAATTCAGCAAACAAGAACAACCAATTTCAGACTTATTGAGCTTCCTAGGTGTCTCTCTAGGTTTTCATCTAGCATTCAACCTGTCTTTGGGTCTCACAAAGTTCATCATTGCTTTACATCTTGTGTTACATCCACATTTGTCTAAACTTGAGTCAAAAGGTCACTTGCTTGTCCTCGCCATACTTTGTCAACACATTATATACAACAACATTTTGCTAAGTGGTCCCTCATCAAGGTCTATCACCTTTGGGTCTCATTTGGTCTTACTTAGAGTCAAGGTCAACTTACCTCATCAAGAGAAACTATCCTCTCTTTGGAAGTCACACCTACTCTACTACATACATACTTGGTCTTACACTTTGGACATTGCAAGTAAACCTCAGATTCATTTACATTCCATCCAACTCTTTATCTTCCATACTCTTTCCATTTTCATCTAGTCTCACACATCTTGGTCAAATACCTAGTTCATGGTTGAAACCTGTTCCCAAAAATCTAGGAGAGAAACTAAAGAGGCTCAAGAGTCTGCAAACATGAGTTCCTATGAGTATGACAATGATATCTTTTTCAATTCTGATCATACTACTTTACCTGACATGGATGCTTATAGAAACATTCCAAATGTTGGAAACATGGACATTACAAACAACAATGACACACACAATGACAATATGGACAACATTTCAGTCATTCCACAGAAGTGGAAGACTCCATTATGGATCCCTGTTTCAATCAATTGGTTGAGGAAATAATGAGGAGAGAGAGACAATATTTCTTACAAGTGATGGCACAAAGTGGAGCCAAGATCCCTCATGATTTTGACATGTCTCAAATAATGGAAAATCGACCTTTGCAACAACCTCAACTCAACATGGGTCAAAGGAGGCCTAATAGTGGAGGCAATAGAGGACCACATCTTGTGCCTGAATCACCATCATCTTTGTTTCAAAAACTAGAGGTCCCATACACACATGGTCAAGCATATGATACTCACCTTCGCAAACCATTATGGAAGTCTTATGCAGAAAAATATGCTCAATCACATACCAATGCTAAGGATCAACCACCAAGGCAATTGGATATCCAAAGGCATGATCAAACTTTGGACACAAGGAAACCCCGCATCAAATTTGGGGGCAACACACTAGAAAAAACTCAAGAAATGCCTGTAGAGTATGGTATACATAGACAAAATAGATATTCTATTCCTCATCATGACTCTATAGAAAGTGGTCCATATACACAACATCATTATAGACCTCCTCCATATGAACATGTGTATGATCAATAACATCCATATATACAGTATGCTCCTCCTCCACCTGGTGGTTTAAGCATGGGGTATGGTCCAAGAAGTCGATCTCCACCTAAGAACAATTTGGAATAGAAAATTAAGGATTTACAAAAGAAAATGGAGAACATAAATACACCGAAGCCAACTTACACAATGAGAGACATATGTCCCTATCCATTTGACAAAAGCATTCCAATGCCTCCATTTCCTACATACTTTGTGACACCTAAGTTTGATAAGTACATAGGAAAAGGGGATCCTAAAGCACATATCAGACAGTTTTTCACGGCTTGCATTGAAGTGGCAGCAAAAGAGACATATTTGATGAGATTATTCCCACAAATCTTAGGTGATCAAGCTATGGAATGGTTCTCCCAACTCCCACCTGGAATTAAGTCATGGGGTGACTTAGTAGAGGCATTTATCCAACATTTCTCATACAACATACAGACAAACATATCAGTCACTACTTTGTGCAACATCAAGCAAAAAGATGGAGAATCTTTTTCATCATTTTTACAAAGATGGAGAAATATAGCCAATAGATGCTCTTGTGAAATTCCATAGAAACAAATGGTAGAGAGGTTCACCCAAAATGTTAACAAAGACATTGGTTATGACTTAAGAAAAGCTTGTTTTTCCACCTTCAAGGACGTCATTGAAAAAGGCTTAGCAACAGAAAAGGTCCTAATTGAACAAGGATTCATTAAGATATTCAAGGAAAACAAAGATGACTATAAAGGAAAAGACAAGCCAAGATTTTGGAGCAAAAACAAGAACACAGTCAATGATGGTGTTGTTGATGCCAATACAGTACGACCCAAAATCATTTTTTCTGGATCAAGCTCTACAAATAATCAAATGAATACTCAAACAACTTCCAAATCACAAAGGAAGTACACTCCATTGGGAGAACCACTAGAATCAGTCTTCAAAAAGCTAGTGGCAAACAAAATAATAACAATTCCAGATTTACCTCCATATGAACCAAAGTTTAAACCAAATTGGTGGAATGATGATGAGTACTGTGAATTTCATAAAAGAAAAGGTCATAAAATAGGAAATTGTCATCGAATGAAGAACATCATACAAGATCTCATTGATAGAGGTGACATTGAGATTGAGGGACACTCATCTAATCAAGAACATGAGATGTTTAAGGAACCATTCCCAAAACATGACAAGGGAAAAGCTAAAGCCATAGATGACCAGACCAACTATACCAGAGCATCTTATAACTATGATTTAACCATCAATCACATTTCAATGGACAATTATGTCTCTACCATTATTATCAAGGAAAAAAAGCCTGAGAATTCTACCCAAAGACCTAAGATTGTCCTAAAAGGCATTGGATCTTCATCTGAACCAACCTCAGAATGTAATGTTACAACTCATCAAGGTAAATTCACCTTGCAAGGTGCTCCAACCAAAAATACCACTTCCTCATCACCTAAGCCTGAGTATGACCTTGTAGAATAGTTAGGGAAGACACCTGCGCTTATCTCAATCCTTGAGCTCTTACGCATATCTCCTAGACATAAAGCCATTCTAGACAAAATCTTGAGAGACACGCCTATTCCTACTAATCTGAACGTGGACCAATTTCAAGCCATGGTGGGATACCTTTCTGTTCCACACTCCCTTACATTCATAGAATCTTACGATGCCTCTGTAAGTCAGCCACATAATGCACCTTTACACATTGAAGCCTTCCTATACAAACATCGAATAAAATGAGTCTTGATAGATGGAGGAGTAGGTCTAAACATTTGTACATTGAGCACTATTAAACAATTAGGATATTCAAACAAAGCTATGAATTCTACTAACAAAATTACCATCAAGGCATATGATGACAGAGTGTTCATCCAAAGGCACAGTCACCTTGCCTCCCAGAGTTGGGCCAGTTACAAAGGATGTGGTTTGTCAAGTCCTAGACCTAGATCTCACATACAATATATTGCTAGGACGTCCTTGGATTCATGAAATGAGGGCAGTCCCTTCTACATATCACCAATGCATTAAGTTTCCCCACTATGAAGTTGAAATAACAGTTAATAGCGATCCTAATCCATTCATATATTGCAATAAATTGAGGCCAAAAACTAAGATGATCATTCCAAGTAATAGGGAGGTTATCCCTTCTTCTGCATATGTTGATCCTGAGTCATTAAAACCTTCAACATCAAAACAAGGTGAGCTTAAAGGGAAATATCAAGACAAGGGCATGGGTGAATATACTTTGAATCAAACCCTGTGCTTACAACAAGTTATAAATTCACCAAAGGAATGTGGATGACCACATCCTTCTAAATGGGTAACTATCATTACACTCAAATGGGATCCTACTATCTTCCAAAGATGGGGTGAAGTGGAAGAAGAGGACTTATACAAAATGCTTTACAAAGACCCTGAAAATGGTACACAAGATCACATTAGCATACCATGTGAGAAATATGGCAAAGGATTCGAGATCCTAAAAAAATTTGGGTATGATTGCAAAAGTCCTCTTGGATTAAGAAAGGAAGGCATCATTGAACCTTTACAACTTGAATTGACATTCAAAAAGGAACGCTCAAAAGGACTTGGTTTCATGTCTTCCAAGGTAAATACTCAAAAGATAGGAGAAGCATTACAAATCAAAGCTGCCAAAGTTCAACAAGAAAATTGTTATTCCACTGACTCCAATGAATGGGAATGGGGTTTGGACAAGTCCTCCAGTGACTATGAACTCACTGAGACATTCAGAGAACTAGGTGAACCCACAAAAGAAGAGGAATTGTATAGAAAATTCAAAATTGGTCAAGAAACAACCCCTAAGGATCCCACACAGTCCTTACCTCTAAGTTCTAGGTCGAAATCACATAGAATGAGGACACCTATCCCAGAATGCGCTACTAGTGATGACAATTTGGATTCCTTCACGATCGAGACAAATGAGGAGAGTGCCAATGAAGACCTCAATGATTACCTCGACATACCTGAATATAAGTGCATCTTCACCCTTAGCCCCGCTAACTTCGAAGACATCAAAGACCTTCCCCTTGTTTACCACCAACTTATTGACTGGGACCATGAAGGACTAGCACAATTCGACACATTCCAAAATGATGAAGCCTTTATTGACTATCTTGGCATATGAGATGATCTTCCCCCTAGGGACCATAAGGCAGGATACACTATAGTACTCAACAGTGTGGCATATTTTGGTGAGGGTGTTGGGCCTTCCAGTTGCAAAAACATAAAAATAAAAACAAATCAAGGGTCTTATGGTGAAAACCACATTGTGGCACTGTTTGACCCCAAAAAGGTGAAAAGAAAGGACGTATCTGAGGGCGAAAACCTCTCTGAGGCACCTGAAGATGGAAGGCTCGACATTGTCCTAGCATCATATGAAGAAAAATCATCTATGTTAGTAGAGGGGACCATCAAAACAAACATTGGTTCAGAAGAAGTGCCACATAACATATTTCTCACACAATCTCTCATAGAGACAGAAAGATCAAAGTTCATAAGTTTCTTCATAGAACGACAAATCAATTTTGCATGGTCATACATTGATATGCCTGGATTGGACCCGGATTTGGTAATGCATCATTTGATAGTCAAACTGGGGGCAAAACCAGTGAAACAGAAGTTAAGAAAGATGCATCCACAAGTGGCATTATTAGTCAAAGCGGAGCTTGAAAAATTATTGGATGTCGAATTCATATGCCCAATTAATTATCCTGAATGGATCTCCAACTTCGTGCCTGTCAGTAAACTAGATCGTAGCATCAGAATATGTATAGATTTTAGAGACATCAACAAAGCTTGTCCTAAGGACGACTTCCCATTACCAAATATTGACTTGATCATAGATCTTACAGCAGGCCATGCGATGTTATCTTTGATGGATGGATTCTCTGGTTATAATCAAATAAAAATCGCATTTGAGGATCAACACAAAACATCATTTACTTGTCCTTGGGGAACTTTCTACTGGAATGTCATGCCCTTCGGGTTAAAAAATGTAGGCACTACGTATCAAAGAGCCATGACTACTATCTTTCATGATCTCATGCACATTACTATGGAAGATTATGTTGACGACCTCTTGGGAAAATCAATAGATAGAGATACACATTTGGACATACTTTCAGTAATTTTTGATATGTTGGAAAAATACAAAGTAAGATTAAATCCCAAGAAATGTGTCTTTGGAGTAATCTTCGGGAAGCTCCTGGGATTCATTGTCTCAAAAAGAGGAATTGAAGCTGATAAAGTCAAAGTCAAGGCCATCCTAGAGATGCAACCACCAAGAAATATAAGTCAACTTTGATCTTTGCAAGGGAGACACTAGTCCATATGAAGATTCATAGCACAACTTGCAGACAAATGTCATCCTTTTCAGCACTTGTTACACAATAACATCAAATTCAAATGGGATGATAATTGTCAATAGGCTTTCCAGATACTCAAAGATTATCTTCTAAATCCACCAGTTTTGATGCCACCAGTTCCAGATCAACCCCTATTACTATATATAACTGCTACTTCAACAGCACTGGGGGCACTCTTAGCACAACAAGATGCTGAGGGAAAAGAAAAAGCAGTATACTATATCAGTCGCACATTGGTGGGATATGAACTAAATTACACACCAATTGAGTGTGCATGTCTCACTATGGTCTTTTCTTCACAAAAATTATGACATTACATGCTAACTCATAAAACTAAGTTGGTCGCAAGGATTGATCCATTGAAATACCTTCTCAATAAAGAAACACTTACTGGTCGACTCACCAAATGGGTGATGCTCCTAAGTGAATTTGACATTGAATATGTGGACAGAAAAGCAATAAAAGGACAAGCTGTCACGGATCAATTAGCAGATGCTCCCATGATAGATGATGCTCCTCTAACTTCAAAATTTCCAAATGAATCCATCTTAACAGTGTCACATGCAAAGCCTTGGTAGCTATACTTTGATGGCTCTTATACACAACATGGTGCAGGAGCTGGCATCCTGTTCATTACACCTGAAGGAGATTCCATACCAAAATTATATCGATTATCATTTCCTTGCACAAATAACATAGTAGAATACGAGGCATTAACAACTGGATTACGGATTGCAGTTCAGTGGAAGATCCAGGAACTTCAAGTTTTTGGGGATTCTCAACTTGTAATTCATCAAGCAACTGATAACTACCAAACAAAGGATGAAAAGTTAATTCCTTACAAAAGAATGGTGGATGACTTGAAATAACATTTCATGAAGTTAGACTTTGAGAAAATACCAAGAGAGTAGAATCAAGCCGCAGATGCCATAGCTACAATTGCTTCACTAATTGAACTACCACAAAATGAAACCCGCTATGAGTTCTTGGTGGATAACCTTTTGGTTCCCTCATATGAGATCACTCCTACTGAGATGATATGTGTCGTTGGTCTTGATTTCTAGTTATAGACAATACTCTTCCTCCTGACCTATCCAATAACCAATGTCATACTTTCATTTGTCAATCTTCTCGATACACAATTTTAGCTGATATCTTATGCCGTCGAGGTCTAGATGGCACTCTTCTTAGATGTTTAGAAAGGGACAAAGCTCAACTTGTGTTACATGACGTTCATGAAGGGATATGTGGTCCGCATTCTAGTGGTCCTACCTTAGCCAAGAAACTCATCAGGACTGGATATTATTGGCCCAATATGGAAAAAGACTCATATCAGTTTGTCAAGAAATGTAAGTAGTGTCAACTTCATGGAGACCTAATTCATGCACCACACAAGAACTTCAACCAATTGCAACTCCTTGGCCCTTTTGTCAGTGGGGACTCGATCTCATAGGCAAGATTCACCCTCCTTCTTCCAATGGTCATAAATTCATCATCACTGCCACTGAGTATTTCACAAAATGGATTGAAGCAATGCCTCTTACACAAGTCACTGGAAAACAAATTGCTACATTCATTCTCAACTATATCATTTGTCGATACGACATTCCTATTTCCATCATCACCAATAACGGGCGTCCCTTCAAAAATTAAGATGTTCATGAACTCTGTGATCACTTCCATATTACCCATCATTTATCCACACCTTATTACCCCCAAGGTAATGGTCAAGTTGAGGCATCTAATAAAACAATCCTTAAAATATTAAAAAAGATAGTCGACGACGCTGGCCACAATTGGCATGTCCAACTTAATCCTGCACTTTGGGCCTACCACACAAGCATCCACACACCTACAAGAGCTACACCTTATTCACTTGTTTATGGTGCGAAAGCTATCTTTCCTATTGAGGTTGATTTGCCCTCTCTACGAGTCTCTTTGCATAACATTATCAGTGATGAAGACTATAGGGTCTCTCGCTTACAGGAACTAGAACTATTAGATGAATGAAGACAAACTGCTTTTAATCATCTCAAGGCTTATCAACAACAAATGAGTTGAAGCTACAATCATAAAGTCAAGCCTCGCACATTTGAGGTAGGTGACTTAGTTCTCAGATAAAATCCTAAAAATCAGCAAGATAGAGAGAAGAAGGGCAAGTTTGAACCAAACTGGCTTGGTCCTTACATCATCACGACAGCCTATGGATCTGGTGCATATCAACTCTCAACCACAGAAGGTGAACCCTTGGAGGATCCTATCAACAGCATGCACCTTCACAAGTTTTACACATAGCTCTCCAGAGTATCCCAATTCAAAAATACAAACAAATCAAAAAAATTTCAAAAATACAAAAAAATCATTACTTGGTGAAAACCTGGCAAACAGGCACCTTGTGACACAAAAAAATTTGAAAAACAAAAAAACATTTCATCCAATGGTGAAAACCACTTCGGTGGTGCCCTGGGCAAGTACCATGGTGAAAACTGAGTCACTGGCGCCATTTGTAGAGACATTGCTCCTCCCTCTTTCAGGATTCCATTTCATCCTTTCACTTTGCACACACTCACAACCTGTTCATCCATAATAAACTTGCCCATTTCCATCATGGCTTGTTATTGATCTACCCAAGATTGGTTAGCCACTCATAATAACCCCCTTTTCACCTCTTCCTATTCATAATAAATCAGCTCCTATCTGTGGCTAAGGCAAATCCTACGTCTAGTAATGGGTGTGGAACTGAGAACATCACACATTCTGAGGAGTACAATTTCTTCCAATTTTCTTTAGTCTATCCGTGCACAATCCACAATAAAGCAACACTTGCATCACCAATCTGCAATAAAGTTCTATCTTATCCATAATAAAGTATCATTTTCATGGATTCAGTTAGTTTCAGATGAGACACAACAGCAACAATGTGCTTCAACAAATCAAATCTTTCAACAGACTCAAACAACATTATGGTTTAGTTCTATCTATCCGTTTGTGAAAGTAAAAATTGTGACCACAATGAAATAAGACTTATACAAGTGACAAGAGACACTAAACTTTAGGACTATAGTGGATGTTGGTGTCGAGTCTTGGTTTTCTTTTGATTTTTATCTTTTTGGTGACATGTCTTTTAGCTTTTCCGGGATGTCTCTGACTAGAGATTCTATCTGTAGGATGTCTTTGACTAGAAAGGGGAGGATGGGGTGTTGTCACATTTTTTTCTTTGTTGTTTGTGGATTGTCTCTTAGTAATACTATGACTTGTCCAAGGATATGAGGACATTGTGAGTCTAGTGTGAACTCAGGCATTCCTTGTTTGCAACTATCTTATCTCCATGCAAATGGGTACAATGATTATCTGGGTCAAACATATGCCTAAATTGTCATAACCTATTTTGCCATAATAAAGCTCAATGATGATAATGCACAAGAAGCTCTTTCACTTTCATATCTTCTATCTTCCATCCCCCTTTCTTGATCGACCTCCATCATCCTTCTTGAGTCCGCGTAGCCCGTTATCACATGACTAAGTCTAATGACATGCCAAAAATATTTGCATTTCATGTAGTTGCACCTGCATGACCACATATTAGCATACATACATATAGATATCACAATTACATCACATCCTGCACACAAAACATATTAGCACATTTTACATTTTCATCATGTAAAAAATCATTTGCATTATCTGCAATTCATATATTCACATTTGCATCATGCATAACATTTAAAAACTTAAAAGAACAAAAATATTGCATTTCATCATGTGCATATTTGCATCCATATCATAAGCATCACACAAAAACATTTCATCACATAGAATCATACATCACATAGGTACACATGCATATAGCTGCCACAAAGATGAATCATCTCATATATATATATATATATCTCAAAATCATAAGTGTCATTTTACAATGATGTCAAAATCATATGGCTACAATCACCCAAAGGTGTCATCATACAAAATGGTACAAAACTAATACATAGGGAGCCCTCTAAGGCTATGATAAACTCCCTCCCTTAGAGCTGCCTGGCCTCGATGGAGTTTGAGCCCTGGAAGGACCCACCCCAGGATCATCTCTCCTGTCCCCTCTGTCTAGTGGTGGAGGAGGACCCATGACCCCACTGCTAGATGCTTGTCTCTTGTGGCTCCCTCCAGTGGTCATCGTTGTCTACAATGGTTTGTGGAAGCTCCTAGCCCTCTGATCTGGTGGCACAGCCCCATAGTATAGGTCTCGCCAGTAGCCTATCTCCTCCCCTACCCACAAAACATAGGCATATCCAGCCCCTGTGTCCTCTATCGCCTGCCTCCTGACCCTTAGTGCTATCTCAGCCTCAGTGTAATGCTAGATAGCTTGATCTCTCTCCTGCTCAGTGTCCCTAAGCTGTCTCCTAAGTCGATCCCTCTCCCGCTCAAGATCCTGAATCTCATCTGCCTATCCTTGGAATATCTCCCTCAACTCTAGTAGCCCATCCTACTCCTCCTCCTCTCCCCTCTATACCTGTGGCACTACCTATGCCTATACCTATGGTTGCTCATGTGGCAGCCCCTACCCTTGTCCCTATCCTTGTCCCTACACCTGTCTGAGACCCTATGCTACTGGCACCTATAATGGCAACCCACCTCTACCTCTCACCACCTGAGCCTGTCTCTCCTACCCACCCTCCCTCCATGGAGCCACTCTCCTCTCTCCTACTACACCCTGCCTCCTTCGTCAGCCTCTACCTTTTCCATCTCCATCATCATCCTCATCCCCTCCACCATCTCCATCCATCAGCTCTGTTGGATCTGTCAACCATGGAAATGGATGCTCTACCCAATATGCAGTATACTCAGCATCCATACATGCATCCTTGATCTCTGGCCACATATCCCAAGGCAAGGGCACCATCTCGACTAACTACATCATGACCCGATCATATGATAGCAATGGCCCGAAGTGTGCCTGATCCCTCACTGTCCAAGTATACATCCCAAAACCCCGTGGCATCTGCTGAATCCTACCGAATTGTCTCCCCACTCTATCCACCAACTGCCTCTCTAGTACATAGGGCATCCACCCAATCAGATATCTACTCCTGAAAGTATAAGGTAGCTCAACTGCATCATCCTCCCAAGCCTCACACTCTCGGTATGGTCTCCATACCATAGTGTCTACCTCATCAATAACTCGGTGCCAGTACTCCAACCTGCCAATCTGTGGTTGTGATGTAATCATGTCATACAAGTGAACAAAACTGCGTCCATGACCCCTGCCTCTAAAATGTATTAGTCGTGTCACCAACAAGATGCTCATAAGCCCATACCTATAATAATGTCACTCTACAGCCCTAACCTACGGATCCATGGTATACAAACTAATACAGCTCATAGTACAAATGTGCCAGCATGTACGGTCCCCAGGCATATCTAGTATGCTATGTCTCCAATGTACTCCCCCAGCCCACAGCCAACCCTCGTGTCATCCTATCCAAACACAGGAACCCACTGATCACTCCCCCCAACACCACTAGTAGCGCCAATCCTGTCACTGTCATAGTATCCCAAGCAACATGTCCAACCCTCATCTCTAATCACGGATCCTGAAACACTCATCTCAGGGAATCCCTGTCTCCGTCTCAATCATAGGGTATCAACTCCCCATCGATTGGTATCCTCAGAATCCTATAAACATCCTCTAAGGTGACTGTCATCTCACCCATCGGCAAATGAAATGTGCAAGTCTTTGAGTGCCATCTCTCAGCAAGTGCAATCAGCAACTCCATGTTTGCCTGAAACTCAGGCACATACAGAATGTGGTACAAGCCCATAACCTCAATGATGACTCTGTCCTCAAATTTCAGCTTTGGTTGTAACCTCTAAGTCGATGGGAATCTCTCTCGGGACTCCAGCATAGGTAGGTACTCCTGCAGTCAAACAAATCAACTATGTCAGTCAAAGTGGCGTTCACTGTTCATCACAAAATGTTGCTTATTATCCTAAGTATTTATGATACTCTATCCTAGTGACACTCACTATTCATTATAAAGTGTTGCTATTTATCCTAGTGGTACTCCTTGTTCATCACAAAGTACTACGTGTTTGCACTCCCTGTTCATCACAAAGTGTTGCTCAAATTTGCACTCCCTGTTCATCACAAAGTGCTGCTCATATTAGTACTCACTATTCATCACAAAGTACTATGTCTTGGTACTCCCTGTTCATCACAAAGTTCCTTGATCTATCCTATCCTAGGGCCTCTGCTTGAGTGTATCCTCCTGAGTAGTTTCCTAATTGGCAATGTATGTTCTATCATAGAATTGTCAATCCTAGCCCTATTTGCTATTCTGGTCTTCCCTAAAGGACTTACTTGAGTGTATCCTCTCAGTAGCTTATCCAATCGACAGCGTATGTTCATCACAGAACTGTCAATTTGGCCTAGAAGACATAAACGTGCTTTCATGACATAAACACGCTTACATACTACACAAACGTGCCTGCTCTGCACAGATGCGCTTGAAATACACATACGTGTCTCTGTTCTTCACAGATGCATCCACATAGCACAAACGTGTCCACATAGCACAAACACTCCTGCACAACACAAACGCGCTCGCATTTCACACAGACATATTTTTCGACATAGATGCACCTGGCACAATCACAAGCGTGCCTCGCTAGCCTAGACGTGCCTAGCACCAGCACAGACACGCCTCGACATTTTTTGCACATTGTTTGACATACCTAAAGTGCATTTATTGCACTACCTAGCATGCATTAATGACAACATTTATTACAACAAAGTACAAGGAGGTTTTGTGGTACTCAGCGACTCTCCTGCATCTGCTGGCCTCTAAAATCGGCGAACGCGATTGAATCTATGCACCATTACCATCACTACTGACTGTTGCTGCGCTATGCTCTCTCTGCAGTCTGATCTCTTGGAGGTGTGGATGACAATGAGGATGTATTCCCCTCATGGTCTATTTTATAGACTACACTAGCCCTAGCCCTAGCCCTCATATCCTGAGTCAGTCTTCTTTATCCTGTGACTCTATCACTCTACCTAGTCAGTCCATTCTAGCCTTTCTTTCTTATCGAAAGATTGTATGTGATCTTTCCAAACATTTTCATCCAATCTCTTGAGGGGGCATATCATTCCCATCTTGGAGCAACTTTGTATCAGTTCATATTATCTCCTTTGAAACAACGCGAGAAGCTACATTGTCTCAAACAGGGGCAAAATGTAGACACCTAAAATTGTCATGTCTAATTAAATAAATATTTTTATTTATTTGTAGCATCCTAAAATTGTGACACTTGCAATTTTGACTGCATTTGGGTCTTCACGATGGCGATGCAATACTGAACCTGAATGGAGACCCCGAAACTTGTTCATAACATCAAAAACTGCATTTTTCCAGCACCCTGGCCTAATCCTCCTTGCACCCTGCTGTCCCTGGAGGTGGGACCATGGCACCCAGTGCCCTGGTCCTTCAGGACTAGGGCACCCAGCACCCTGGTCCCCCAGGACCATGGCGCCTAGCACCCTGGTCCCTGGCCCTATTTTTGGGCCCGGTCTCTTTTGGGTCTTGGGTCTTTATGTTTGCAAATTGGAAAATAACCTTTCCTGGTCGACCTAAGGTCGAGAAAATCAGTCTATCAGCCCTAATTAACAAGTATATAAACTACATTTTCCTCTCCCATTTGGGTAGATGAAAAGAAGAGAAAAAGATGGAAAAGGCGTGGAAATGATACTCAAACATTCAAGCATTCCTTCAAGCAATTGATCATTCTAAGTCTCCATTCAAGGCTAAGTATTGCATTCAAGACAAGGATTCAACCATTGAAGAGGAGATCACATATAATATACAAGATACAACAACATCTACACCTTCGCATGTAAGAATACAAACATTCTTACAACAAGGTACTAGTACTTGTTTTACATTACAGTCATTTACATTTACAGCATTTCTCATTTCTTGGTTAATTCCAAAACTGGGGTTTGACCTAAGGGCAAACCCCTATTCCCTAACCCCCCAATCGTCTTCGCTTTTCTATGTGTAGGTTGCAGGTACGTGGCTGAAATTGAAGATCTGGAATCCTTGTGCAGAGACGAACAGATCCCCCTTCGTTTCGTGGATTTTTCGGAGGACTGTGTGCACTCCGGGTGCCATCGTCCCGTCAACTTTCACTCAAATTTGCAGGACAGTGTCATCTCGACATTTTACTGCTAATTCCAGGTCTGCAGCTTCAGCCTACATTCCTATCTCTGTTTATAAGTGAATCTTTCTCACTTTTCATGCATTCCTAGCTTAATCCTTCTATCTACATTCTTTACAAAAGAGGGTAGCCTTGCTGTCTTAACCCTTGAAACTCATTTAGAATCCAATCTTGCATTGTGTGGGATTGGATCTTATGGGTTTCAACCCCTCTTTTGAATGTAAAGTCTCCCCTAAGTGAAAACCATCAATCCTAGTGACCTCCCTTCTCTCTCCTTGGAGTTGGAGAGGGGAGAGCAACTAGGGTTCGATTTTTCGCTTTACATTTTGGTGAACCCGATGTGAACATCCTTTTTGATTATTCATGGTTAGATCTGAAAAATTTGCTTCCTTAATTACATTTCCATGTTTGATCTTTTGCAAAGTCTAGAGGTTAATTGCATAAAAACCCTAAATTTTCTTTTTAGTAATTGAGCTTGTGAAATGTCTAATTGTTAATGCTTGTTTCAGATCTACCCTTCTACTGCAAATTATCAAATCATATCTATGCTTTAATTTTTAAAATTAAGTGGTTAAGTGTCAAAACCCTAATTTTTAAAACCCTCTTGATTCAACCTTTGACCAACAATTTCACTGATCAAAACATCTCCAAATCAGCTATAACTTTGGATTCCGCAACAAAATCATAATATCTTTCATCCCTGAAAATTTGGAAAAAAGTTGCGAGGACCGTGTGCACCCCGAGCACCATCGTCCCCGACATTTTTTCTGAAATTTCGGGAGCTAGATCTTACTGTATTTTTCTACTAAAATCCAGAATTTTGGCTGATTTTATCAATTACAACACTTTCAAAATTAAAGTCAAAGTTGGTCTAGGGATTGCTTGGATTAAGGCTCCTAATCATTCAAAAATTGTTGAAATTGAAATTTTGTGTCAAAATTGTGTTCTTACTGTCCTAAATCTGAAAAGTGTGTTCTTACTGTCCTAAATCTTGCAAATTGTGACTTTTGAAATTAAGTGTTTTATTACACCATCTTTGATTTCCGCTTTCAAAATTGAATTTTGCATGAAATTGAGTCAATTTTCAAATTTCAAAGCTCGCTTTGCTTTTTGGTATTCCTTCTAAAATCATAAAATTCAAAATTTCAGTTTCCCTCTCTTTTTCAAAATTCAAATTTTACATTTTTCAACAATCTTGGTAGGGTTCAATTTTGAGATTGCAACTTTAATTTGGCCTATCTACAGATCGTAAAATCACTCAATTTTTTCAGATTAGCTTTAAAATCATCATAACTTTCATTCCTGAAAATTTTGAAAAAAGTTGCGAGGACCATGTGCACTCTGAGCGCCACGGTCCCTGACATTTTTTTCGAAATTTCGGGAGATTGTCGTGATTACATTTAACAGCTTAAATCTAGGAGATTGGCTGATTTTATTGAAATTTGCTACCTCTAAATTTAAAATCTTCTCTCCCTCTCTAGTGCATGAGTTTTACAACAATAAGCCCTACTTACACTATTCCCATTAGACGAAGCCTTAGAATTAAGTATTTCTGAGGTTTAATTACCGAGGAGATGGAACCTAATTTGAATAGCCTTTTTAACGAGGACACGGGTAATTCCTCTAATCCTCTTAATGATGAAGAATCTCTCCATGAGGTTTCTGTAGAACAACTTTCAAAATTGGATAACCAATTTGATGATTTTCACCAATGGATGTCTCATGAGTATCCCGATAGTCAAGCTCTTTCATTAATTGAGGGTCTAAAACGTATGGTTCAAAGTGATAAGAATGGAATTGATATTTTGCATGGTATTGCACACATTGTGGATTCGAATGTGATGCCTATGAAGAGTTGTGCCGAAACTTTAGGTTATACACAACCTCCCACTCAAGTCAATCATTCTATTCCTTTGACAACTTCTATTGCTAGTATACCTACTTTTACATCAAACATAATGACTACTTCTATACAAGACATTCCTCCTATGATCACTAGTCATGGGGGCAACCCTTCTTCTTCAATTAACTCTCTTCCTTCATTCAATCCAACTTCTTCATTCATTCCTTCCATAAGTGTTCCTATTACATCTCCACAAATGAACATGATGCAAGGGGGCAATTCATTCAACCATTCCATTCCTCCTTGTAGTGCTCCTCTTTTCCAATCCTCTCCTATGACTAACTATCATAGTGTCCCGCCACCTTACTCTCAATCAATACCTTCTTTCAATAACATAATACCTCCATCACAATCTAACACGTCTAATATGAACTCTTCGACTGAAGCGACCATTAACAATCTTGCACAAACTGTCTCTTCTTTACAGCAACAAATTGCCTCTATGAATCAATCTAAGTTTAGTGTGCCCACATTTGATGTTGTGAGCCCACTTTCTCTTGACATTGTTCGAG
Organism: Cryptomeria japonica; assembly: GCF_030272615.1. Taxonomy (NCBI): domain Eukaryota; kingdom Viridiplantae; phylum Streptophyta; class Pinopsida; order Cupressales; family Cupressaceae; genus Cryptomeria; species Cryptomeria japonica. The sequence goes on along the minus strand of NW_026728851.1, from coordinate 34,156 downwards.
CTATCCCTCCTAAACATGTTGAAATCCCGCATTTGGAGCTTTATAATGGTAAAGGTGATCCTCTAACACATGTTAAGACTTTTCAAACAATATGTACCGATTTTGCTTATGACCAAAGGTTGCTTGCAAAACTGTTTACTAGAACATTAAGAGATAAAGCCCTACAATGGTATTGCTCATTGCCTTCTTATTCTATTACTTCTTTCGAACAACTTGCAAATGCTTTCATTCAACAATTTCAAAACAATATAAGTCCTAAAGTTACTTTGATTGATTTAATGCATTGTAAACAAGGTGTTAAAGAAAAAGTAATTGATTTCATTGGTAGATATAAGCATTTGTATGCTCAAATTTCTTTTCCAGTGCCTGACAATGATATTCAAAGAATTTTTATTTCTAATTTACAAAAAGATATTTGAGACAAACTTTTGTTTTCTGAGTTTACTTCTTTCCAACAGTTGTGTGCAACTCTTCACAATTATCAACTGACCGTGAGTCAAATGGAACAAGCAAATCCTATGGCTCCGAGTGATAAGGGTGATAGTAGTCAACAACCATTTGGAAAGTTTAAACCGAACAGAGAATCCATCAAATTCAATGAAAACATCATCAACAACAATGTGAATGCAGCATCAGGTGTGCCTCCTATTTCTAAATTTTTCAAGAAAGAAAGTTTACTCCTTTGAATGAATCATTGCATAGTATTATGAATAAGTTATTGGAACAAAATGTGCTTACTCTTCCTTCTATAAGGCAAATAGATCCTGCAAAGATTAATTCACCCTATTTTGATAACAAATCTTTTTGTCAATTTCATCATCAACCTGGACATGATACTAAAAAATGTTTTGCTTTAAAGGATAAAATTCAAGATTTGATTGATAATAATACTATCTCTGTTTCGGGAGTGAATGATAAAGGCAACACATCTGTAGCTCCTCCTAACCAAAATCTTCAGATTTTTACTGATCCATTACCTTCTCATACCTCTAATGTGATTGAGGCTAATGATTCCTCTTTCTCATCCGATGGTCTTGTGTCTATGACTCCGAATGTGATTAACTTTGTAGAGCAGCAAGAAAACCCTAAAGAACCTTCCATCACATTTGATTCTAGTGAAACTATCAGGGCACCTGATGGTCCTTTATACATAGTTGCAAAAGTCAAGAATACACCTTGCCGTGGAGTGCTTATTGATCCTGCATGCATGGTTAATGTTATTACTGAAGAATTTCTTTTTACTTTACAATTGAATCAAGTGATCTATGACAAAACAAATGTGGTTGTGAAATTATTTGATGCATTTTCTTCTCCTGCAATTGGTTCTATTACATTACCTATTGAAGTTCATAACAAATCCCTTGATGTGAACTTTGCTATTATTCCTTCATCCGAACAATTTTGTGTGAAGCTAGGCTATCCTTGGCTATCTTCCATGAAAGATATTGCTTCTCCTATTCACAAGTGTTTGAAATTTCCCCATAATGGTGAAGTTGTTACTGTCAATCATAGTCTCTTTAAACCAGCTGAAAGAACTTCTAGCGTTCCTATTGATTATTTTTGGCCTAAACAATTCCAATCTCTTCCACCGCGAAGTGATCATCTTTTCAAATCTTACCAAAAGTGGAAAAAAGATATGATCCTATCTCTAAGCGAACCTAGAACTCCCAAACTTGATATTCCTGTCGTTCTTGAGAAGGAAGTTCTTCCTTTGAAAGATAAAACTAATGTCTTTCCTCAAGAAGATTCCCAACCCATTCCTATGGATGTGACTATGTCTATGTCTAATAAACTTTCTAAAAGTAGACCTATACCTCCTCGTCATGATGGACTTGGTCTCCTTCCCAAACCAAATATTCCTCCTTTATACAGAGCAGTTCCTCCTCCTTCTTTTTATAGAGAGAAGAGACCTTCCTCTTCTCCTATTATCCAGCCTAAGAGACCACAACCTAAACACCCAAGTGATAAGGGTGAGAACATTCCTCCTCCTCAATCTTCTCCACTTCCTACTAAGACTAGATGAAATCATTCTGCATGTGAACGCCGACGAAAGCGTCGTCTTAGAGCTCAAGCAGCTGCTTCTCAAACTTTGCAATCCCCAAAAACACCTTCAACAAGCATTATTCCATTTTCTCCAAAATCTCCTAAACATAAGATGCATGATGGTCTTGATCCTGTGTGAGTTAAAGATCCTATTTTTATAAATCTTGATATAGATGAAAATGTTATTCATGATGAAAATGTTACTCCTCTTGCTTCTGATAGTGAATATGAACTTGTTGATATTGATAACCATTTATCTAACAAATTTTCTAAAGCACTTATCCTAGCTCCTAGACAAGAACAATGTGGCTTGGAACATGAACATAGCCCTTCTTTGGATCTTGTGATAGCTCCATCTGCTGTGTTGGATGTTCCTCCTCTAGCGTGTTCCCTGCCTTCCTGAAACATTGATCAGCAAGATCGGGGGGTAGATGACGTGCTAGACTAGTTTCATTAGCATAGCAGATTCTCTCCTCCGCTCTTTTGTTACTTCTTCTATGTGTTATTCTCATTCTTCTATTTGTTGTCCTTAGTGTTGTCTACTTGAGGACGATGCAAAGCATTGAGATCTCTTTTGGTCTCTCTCATGTTGACTCAAAAGACACATGTGTTCCCTTCTTCTAGGTGACCTTCCTTGATTGGGGAATGAAGAACAATTATGCATACATACATATGATATATACATGAATTATCATACAGCATACTGACCCTGAGGAAAGCGAAGTCACCTCGTGCTTTGTGTTTTGTGTCTATTATCCTTGGGTTTATCTCACACTTGGGGGCTAAATCTTTGTGATAACGTGCTCCTTTCCCTTCTCATTTCTTATGTGTATCACTACCTTAGAGCAATCACCCCCGTTGAGGCATGTGCGATCGCTTTAACGTAGGGGGGCATACATCCCGTTCATATCTCTTCAAGATACTTGAAAATTTCTTGGCAAACTTAGCTTTGCCTTGAAAAGTTTTGGTATTTTTCTTGCATGACTCATAGTGAGGGAACCTTACTACTGACAGTCATGGTTCTCCCTCGTGATCTTCCCTTTTACTTTGTCAATCGAAGTCATAAGATCCTTAGTCCATTGGGGGCTTGGTGTGTCTTGCCTCCTTGACGTGGTGAAAGTCTTTCAATGTTGTTTCCTTGTACTTTACCGGAAGTATGAGCGTACGCTTATACTCCTGCTAAAGTGGGGGCTAAATGTAGCATCCGAAAATTGTGACACTTGCAATTTTGACTGCATTTGGGTCTTCACAATGGCGATGCAATACTGAACCTGAATGGAGACCCCAAAACTTGTTCATAACATCAAAAACTGCATTTTTCCAGCACCCTGGCCTGATCCTCCTTGCACCCTGCTGTCCCTGGAGGTGGGACCATGGCACCCAGTGCCCTGGTCCTTCAGGACTAGGGTGCCCAGTGCCCTGGTCCCCCAGGACCATGGCGCCCAGCGCCCTGGTCCCTGGCCCTATTTTTGGGCCCGGTCTCTTTTGGGTCTCAGGTCTTTATGTTTGCAAATTGGAAAATAACCTTTCCTGGTTGGCCTAAGGTCAGGAAAATCAGTCTATCAGCCCTAATTGACAAGTATATAAACTACATTTTCCTCTCCCATTTGGGTAGATGAAAAGAAGAGAAAAAGATGGAAAAGGCGTGGAAACGATACTCAAACATTCAAGCATTCAAGCATTCAAGCATTCCTTCAAGCAATTGATCATTCTAAGTCTCCATTCAAGGCTAAGTATTGCATTCAAGACAAGGATTCAACCATTAAAGAGGAGATCACATACAATATACAACATACAACAACATCTACACCTTCGCATGTAAGAATACAAACATTCTTACAATAAGGTACTAGTACTTGTTTTACATTACAGTCATTTACATTTACAGCATTTCTCATTTCTTGGTTAATTCCAAAACTGGGGTTTGACCTAAGGGCAAACCCCTAATCCCTAACCCCCTAATCGTCTTCGCTTTGCTGTGTGTAGGTTGAAGGTACACGGCTAAAATTGAAGATCTGGAATCCTTGTGCAGAGACGAACAGATCCCCCTTCATTTCGTAGATTTTTCGGAGGACCGTGTGCACTCCGGGCGCCATCGTCCCATCAACTTTCACTCAAATTTGCAGGACAGCGTCATCTCGACATTTTACTGCTAATTCCAGGTCCGCAGCTTCATCCTACATTCCTATCTCTGTTTATAAGTGAATCTTTCTCACTTTTCATGCATTCCTAGCTTAATCATTCTATCTACATTCTTTACAAAAGTGGGTAGCCTTGCTGTCTTAACCCTTGAAACTCATTTAGAATCCAATCTTGCATTGTTTGGGATTGGATCTTGTGGGTTTCAACCCCTCTTTTGAATTTAAAGTCTCCCCTAAGTGAAAACCGTCAATCCTAGTGACCTCCCTTCTCTCTCCTTGGAGTTGGAGAGGGGAGAGAAACTAGGGTTCGATTTTCTACTTTACATTATTTAATTATTTTAAGCCTAATTCTTCTATTAATTAAATAAATCTTTATTTATTTAATTAATTCATTTATCCTCTTCTAGCCTTATTTCTCATTTAAATAAATACATTTATTTATTTAAATTATCCTTTTCCTAAATTAAATAAATATCTTATTTATTTAATTGATCCCATTTCCTCTATTAATTAAATGAATCTTTATTTATTTAATTAATTCATTAGCCTTTTCTACCCATGACACATTTCATTCATCTCTTAATTCATACACTACCTACCCTCTCATTATTTTCTTATTTCTTTTACCTACCCTCTAATCATAGCCGACCTCTTTTACACCTCTCAATCTTATCCCTCCATTTCTTATAGTGTCTTCTATATAAGGAGATGCTTCCTTCATTATCAAACCCTCATGAATGCATTCTAACTACCCAACTATGCTTTTGAACTTGCATATGCAATCAAGCCTACTTGCAACCATATTTCCGTTCTTTGTTGAGCTCTTGTGCACATATAAAATCTTAGAGCAAATATATCAAGCAAGATCAATGGAGATAGGAAGAATGGATATCCAAACCATATTGGACATGTGATGGTATAATCTTTGTGATTTCATTTGATTTGCATTGTCTTGGCTAATCTTCATATGTTATGGTTGATCTTTGTTGTTGTTAGGCAAGGGTTTTTGTGGTTGAATTCATTTAGTCTTTCAATATTGTTGTATCCATTTTCACCATATACAAGAGATTTTAATAAGTGATGACTAAGATTCTAATATATAATATGTACCCTTGATCTTCAATGTACTTTTATGATGGAACTAGAGAGAAATTTTATGATGAAACACTTTCACTTTAGTGAGGTGCCCATGATCTTCATTATGATTTCATGTCTTTCGAAATGATATTCTTTTAAAAGAGTAAAATAACTTCAAGTAGGATGGTACTTTTACATGTATCCAATTGGAATTTTTCCATAAATATTCAAGGCCATATTGATTTTTCAAGAGCTACTTTCTTATTTCACCCTTTGATTCAAATACACATATAATATTGTCATTTTATTAAAGTATTGCACCATCCATGTAATAGCACTCGCACCATATGTTATGAGGGCATAATATTGCTAATGAAGTATCAATATAGTTAGTAACATAGTAATCAATTAAAGTTGATTCTTGATGCAAAGAAAAACTTAATATTATGAATTTTTCATCCTAAAGATCATATAATATAGTAATGATCCATAAAAATTAAGTAATGGGTGAGCTATCCTTTCTAGGTTTGCTCCTCAAATAGTTTATAAGGGCAATAGCCACACATTATAAATAGCATGCTTGAAAAAAATGGATCAAATAGAACAACAAATCTCTTTGATCTCACAAAAAGGATGCTAGTGAGAAATTTATTAATTTTGATTTTACTTATGAATATTTACTAGCCTATACATTTCATTAAAATAAATTATGAAACACCTTTATAATAGAATTATGAAGTATCAACACGTATAATGGATGATCTAGGAAAGTACATAACTACACCCTCTTATAACATTGTGAAATCAACCCCCTTTAAGATTTTGGGCATCCACCAAAGGCAATGTTTGGGCATCCACCAAAGTTCTCAATACAATACATCTTGCACATAATATAGTGGCATGACCCATGACAACATGGTGTAAGGTATGATTCAAGAATTAATTGAAAAATGGAAGGAATATTATACCAAGTTCGATGGCATTTAATAAAAACATGACTTTGAAAATAATGTGTTAGAATATAAGATAAATGGCTCCAGCTTGTTGTATAAATATAGCACAACCCATTGCATAAATCTAATGCACAATGAGATGGAAATACCAAAACTATATAATAGAATTGTACAAGCCTTTGAGTCACTATATAGTGAGTATATGAAACAATCAATGTGAGTATTAGAATGTTATTTTCCTAATCCCAACATTGAAAGAGAAAAAAAAATGACACATAATTTATACTAGCCAATAAATTATAAAAGAAAGGCACTATAGTTTGGAGGCTTATGGATATATTAGAAAATGAAAGACATTAAATTATAAATGTAGACACCTAAAACTTGCACAACTAATTAAATGAATTGTATTCATTTAATCATCATTTATTCGCCTATTAATTAGACTAAGGCTTAATTAATATCACTATTCTTCCAATCAGCCCATTAATGAAATTAAAGATTTGATTAAAATCCTTTTCTTCTAGCCTAACCTATTAATTAAACTAAGGTTTGATTAAGTAGGTCCTTTAGCCATTTACTTGATTAAATATTATTTATTTAATTAAAAACCCCCTTTTCCCTTTTAATTGAATTTACATTTGATTAAAGAAATCCCTTTACATTTAAATAAATCATTATTTATATGTGAATAGTCCCCCCACTTGCAAAATCCTACAAATGCAAGTTGCATCCCTTTTGGCTAAAATAAATCTTTTATTTTATCTAAAATATCTATTTTCCTCCACTTGTATTCTCCTATATTTTCCATTAGCATGATAAAATTCTTCTAGAACCCCTCTAACCCCTCATTAATTAGTGTAATTCTTCTAATCATGTCACATCCCTAAATTTGGGGGAGTCACTTCTCCAAATTTGGAAGAAAGTCTTCTAAATGTGTTGAAGACTCTACCTTCTTCAACAAGTTAACTTGTTGAGTCTTCCAAACTTGTAAGGTTATCTAACTTCCAACAAGTTAAACCTCCAAAGTCTTCAAAGAGCATTTAATGCCTCTTACAAGACATCATCCTAACCCATGATGGTTGTCCCTTTGGCCTTCCCTCAACTTTCCATATGAGTTTACTTCTTGGACAATAGCATGCTCCCTTGGATAATGACATTATCCAATGATGTCATCTCTTGAGGTTACCCCTAATGCTTACTTAGTGTCTAATGCTTGCTTAGTATTCTCTCAAGCCATCTCAGGGTGATATTTGTCAACTTGGGATTGGATTGAATCCCCCTCATGGATTGATAAATTTTAATCCTAACCCTTGTTGAGATTGCTCAATCTTGACCATCCATTTCTCTATAAATAGAGCCCATTTCTTCAATCAATCCCACCATCATCTTGTGCATCAAACTTATAGTCATTTTTTAGGTTATCAAGGAGCTCAATTTGTCATCTTCAAGAACTTAGATCATCTTAGTTGCATGCTAGTTTATCTTCCATTATGTTGATAGTATCATGCTAATCCTATTTTCATGATATCTTAATTCATAAATATTATATATCAATTTCATAGAAATATCCATGTTAGTCTAATTAGCACACCATAAGCTTTCAATTTGGAATCAATCTTAGTGTCATATCTTTCATTTCATCTCTTCATATCATTTGATCATCTAGCTAGGATCTTAGTTGCATCCATTTTGATCCTATATCATATCCTTTAAATCTCATTCTTTAGGTTATCATCTTAAAGATCTAGTGCTCTTCCAAGTGAGGGCCACCTTGAATCTTGAAGATCCTTGGAGGTAGAGGAACATGAAACGTTCTTGGGGTTCTTGATTTTGAAGCTAACTTAGTTTAGTTTCTATTTTGATTTTTAACTCTAACATAATGTTTCATGTGTGTGTTTGATGTTTGTTTAATCCTTCTTTGGCAGGTTCTGCACTTTCTAAGCACACATTTTTGGCAACCACCTCAGGGATAGACCCCTGAATTTATCCAATTTTTAACATTTTGCACAGATTCAGCCCAAAAAAAATTCATGGTCTTTTCGTGCATTTGCAGTATGATTCGACGCATTCATCCTCTATTTCAACGCGTTTATCCATTGTTCTACTGCATTTGTTCATTATTTTAGCACATTTGTAGTACATCATAGTGTGTTTATCCTTTGGTTTAGCACATTCACACATCCTATAATTTTTTGGTTTCTGATAGTTTAGCGCATACATAGTCTCTTTTAGTGCATTTGAAGTATGATTTAGCATGTTTGTTTTCTATTTTAGCGCATTTGTCATAGAGGCAAAAACTTTTAATTCACTTGGAAAATTAGGCTTGTCTAGCCCACCAAGTGACTAAAATTTTTACTAACTCCTTTTTTTTGCAGGTTTCTAACAAATTCTTGCTGGTTGGAGGAGTTAAAATTAGGATTTTGATTTTCTTTTTAATTTTTTTTAAAGTTGGTTAAAAAGAACTTATTTTCTTTTTGGTAAAAAGAACCTCACAACTTCATTTTGGTGTTTTAAAATGAATCAAATTTATTTTTGGGTTTAAAAAGAACCACAATTGCAAAGGATAAAAAAGAACCACAAGTGAAAATTGTCATTCTTGCATGTTAGGAACCAAACACCTCAATTTGGGCTTAAAAAGAACAAATCTTTCATTTCTTGCAAAGGTAAAATTCATAATCAACATCTTTATTTTCAAGTTAAAAATAAAAATCAACTTGTCCCTTTTTACAAATCGATTTACTTTATAGCAACGTTCTTTCATTTTGTTGACCAGGATTTCAAATTCCTAGTTAGAAAACAATTGCTATGTAGGACTAAAATAAACACCATGTTTGATTGGAGCAACATCTCTAATTAGGATAGAAAACCATTGCTTGGAAAGGTAAAAATAACTTTTTCTACTTTGTCTTGAGTGGTAGGTATATGCTCTCCTCTTAATTGGATGACCAAAAAGCCAAACCCACTCTTTTCATGCTTTATTTACTTTCAAGCATTTAGAAACTTTAGATGGTTTCCTTTCACGAAGCCTTGAGGGGGCTAGTGACAAGGGTATGACCCAAGTGGGAAATGAATTTATCACCAAGTTTACCATCCCACTATAATCAAATGTGGAGGGTGATAAAAATCCCCTCCAATGGCAACATGTATTTGATAGCCTTCCCCTAGTATCCTTGTGATGCAAAAAAAATTTTGTTATAAAGGTTGGGAAGCCTCTTAATTGAGTTTATCATTTACCATGCCGAACAGAACCTTTGCTACAAACCATAGAAGTAGAGACTTTGAACCGAGTCAGTTGCCATACATTGGCAATATCATAGTGCAAGGGTGGGGAATAATATGCTCCCAAGCTTACTCACCACACATCTCCCAAGATAACTACTCAATTAAGGAGAAATCCTCTTTGGGTTAATTTCTGGAAAAAGGAAAAAAAAATGGGTGCTCTCTAGGGGATGACACAACTATTTGAGATGGAGTATCGAGTGTGGGATATGATATTATTAATGACCCTTGAATAAAGAGTTTATTTGGTGTGTCTTATTTATAGCCAAACCTGTGAAAACATAGGGGATTTGAACACATCCTCAAAAGAACATACACTCAAGTTTTAGCATTAGGATGACCATTGTCTTCATGTGTGCTATGTATTCTTGTCAAAAATATTAACACATCTTGCAAAAAAATCAATCAATCAACTCAAAGATCAGTTCAAACAAAGGGAAATCATAAGTGGAGGATATTTTCAAATCCAAGAAAGAACCTCTTGAGGTGGTTATCAACTTTTCAACTATCTTAGGCAAGACTTTCATCCAACAAGATTAGGGGAGTATCAAACTAAGTGATCAAGAGTTATCATCCAACTATCTCAACAACAATACCTAGCTAGGTATTCAAGTTAGTCAAATCAAGTTTCCATATCGGGAGACTTTATCCATATCATTTGATGTGCTTTGTCATAGGTGCCTATCGAACAAACCCTATATTCAACTTAGTAAGCTTGAGTATCAAAACAAAGTATTCATATCAACCAACAATATCAACTTTTTGATCATTTGTATGACCACTACACATATTTTGAGAAGAAGTCTTCATCAAAACACTGAGTTGAAGAAGAGACAACCTAGTCATAAGGATCTTGTCAAAGGAGAAAGTTTCTCTACTCAATCATCAACTCTTTGTGTCACACTGTATCTTCTTGCATCATATGTGATTATATCTTCAAGGAAAATCTAACATGTTTGACAAAGAGCCTTTGAGAAGTAGGGCTTATACTCAGAAGGCAACAATGAACCAACATCTCAACAAAGGGGGAAAAATCAATCCCACCTTCTTTCCAAAAAATTACATCATGTACAATGAAGCTCAACCCGAACCACCAACTCCACCAAGAGCCCTGCTAGGAGAAGAATAATTCAGTACTTTAAAAGTATATTGATGCATGCTGGTACTCAATCTCAAAAAGGCAAAGAATCAGATCCACAACCAGAGTCAAGCATGAGTCAGAGGGAGTCCAACCCTTTTGATGAATACACGCATATGGAAGAAGAGGAGATCATCGAGGAGCTCATCCAACAATATCAACAAAGTGTCTCCTTTCAAAAACTCATGGAAAGGGTTATAGAATTGGATAAACTAATGCAAGAGCATCCCCAGTTCATGACAATCTTGCATCAACCAAAAAAAAATTCCTTTTTGTTTTGCTTTCTATTTGCAATTTCAACATTTCTTTTTGTGTGTACTAGTTTTGGCTCAAAGGACCCTGTGGAGTTGGATTCTACTTGAATACTTGATCATCTTTCTTATTTCTAGACCGCATTGCATTTGGATCATTTTCTGGCAAGTTATCACTATCTGTTTCCATGGCAGTTTACAAGTTGATAGTTCTTTGTTACTGGTTGCCTGGACCTATTTTGGTGATCTACTAGAACCCCTTTTGAAGCTTGCGGACCCTTGGGCATTGATTCCGATTTTCCTTGGCATGTGGCCAACTTTTCCCATGATCTACACTTCATCCTTTGGATTTTTTGGAGGAATCTCTTGGCAAAGGCTGAGCTTGTTGGTTTTACATGTTAGGTCTTGATCTTCGGGTTTTCATCCCTTTTTGGACCCATTGGATCATCTTGGAACATATATATCATTGTAATTGTACATTAAAATGTAGAATCAAGTAGTTAGAATGAGCGTAGAAGATAGATATAAGGATTTAAGCTCCCAGTTATGACCTATTATGCATGTTCTAGCAGGCATGTGTATTGGTTTATCTAACTCAATTGATTACCAGTTGATTGTATTCAGATTTCATGTTATAATTCAAGTTGGTATGCATTCCCTTCATTATATCATTGTGCTTCCATTGGGTTTACTCTTGCTGACCAGTTTGGATTGATCTCTTTGAGGGTCCTCCTTACCGGTGATTGCACCAAGTGGTATCAGAGCGAGTTTTTATTTTGGATGTCTTGAGAGTTTTGTTGTAGGGTGGCAGACTTTGAATCTGACCTGTAGCTACAGAGGACTGGTGAAAGATGGCACACAGAGGAACTAGGAATGGTGGAGTGCATGGGAATGTAGACCCTACTATGATGGAGATGTTGTGAGGGATAGTAAACCAGTTGGAAGCCATAGAGACAACACAAAGGAGAGGTTGCTATATTGAAGATGTAAGTGAAGATGAAGGAGAAGAAGCCTCGACAGGAACAAGTAAACCCACCGACAGTTGATCCAGATGAAGAGAGTTTTTTGAGGGTTTTGAGTAAGGCTAATACTAAATATTACCCCACCAGAATATGATGGAAAGTTAGATTCTAATGAATTGATGGATTGGATCTCAGAGATGGAAAAGTATTTTGATTTTGAGAACACCGCAGAAGAAAGGAAGGTGAAATATGTCTATACTTGGTTAAAAGGTCATTCATCTGTTTGGTGGGAACATTTGCAAGTTGATAAATAGAGAAGAGGTAAAGAGAAGATTAAGACTTGGGATCATATGGTTGCTAAGTTGAAGTCAAAATTTATACCGGTTGATTATCAAGTGAATATGTTCTGGAAGTTGCAAAATTTGAGATAGAAGGAATCTAGTGTGAAGGAGTACACCAAAGCATTTTACAAGTTGAATACCAGATCTGGACATGTTGATGATGAAGTTGAACAAGTTGCAAGATATTTGAATGGATTGCGGATGTCTATACAAGATGAACTTAGTTTTATTAAATTGTAGAGTGTTGAAGAGGCTTGCCAGTATGCCCTGAAGGATGAAGAAAAGTTAAACAAGAGACATGAAAAGAGGCAGAGAAGTAGAGTTGGAATGTTTACTGGAGGTAGATTTCAAGGAGGAAGAGGATACACTAGAGGTAGAGGTACCTATACAGATCATAACAAGGATAAGGAAGTTAGAAAAAATGGCAATTCATACCAGAAAGATGATAGAAATTTCTATCGGAGGAGAGAACTGGAAGGCTACCAGAATGAGAATTTTGGAACACAAGACGAGAATATTTAGAGGTACTTTCTATAAGTGTGGAGGAGAAGGGCATCATGCATTTGAATGTAAGATAAAAAATACTGGAAGAGCAGTAGTGGTGGAAGAGAAGCCTACCAGATCAACTAACAAACCAGAAGATGGAGAACTGTTGATGATGAGGAGAGTTTTGTGTCATACCAGAGAAGATGAAGAGCCCTTGCAGAGGATAAATTTGTTCAAGACCAGATGTAAGGTATCCGATAAGTGTTGTAAAGTTGTTATTGATAGTGGTGGTTCAAATAATCTTGTTTTAGAAGAGATGGTGAATAAGTTAAATTTGGAAAGATTGAAACACCCTAAGCCTTATCAGATAGCATGGATTCAGGATGAACATAAGTTTTTGGTAAGTGAGCAATGTTTGGTGAAATTTTAAATTTGGAATTATCATGATGAAGTCTTCTGTGATATTATGCCTATGGATATTTGTCACATTTTGTTGGGTAGACCTTGGCAATTTGATAGACAGGCAATACATCACGAGAGGAAGGAGATATACACCTTTGTAGCAAATGGAATGAAGCAAACCTTGTTACCTTTGGAGGAGCCTTTGAAGAGTGAAGTATATACAAATTCTATGATCTGTTTGGTAGATGGAAGAAAGTTCTTGAATGGAATGAGACATAAGAATATATGTTTTGCCTTGGTTCCTAAGAAGACTGAGAGACCGGAAATGAAAGAAGAACAATCAAAGAAGATAGAGGAATTGTTGATAGAATATGAAGACATCATTCCAAATAATGTGCTTGATGGATTACCACCAATGAGAAGTATCAGTCATTACATGGATTTGATTCTCGGAGCTAGTTTGCCTAACAAAGTTGCACACAAAATGACACTGATATAGTATGAAGAGCTAAATAGAAAAGTATAGGAGTTGTTGAAGAAAGGTTTGATTAGAGAACGTTTGAGCCCTTGTGCAGTACTAGCATTTTTAGCACCTAAGAAGAATGGGGAATGGAGGATGTATATCGATTCAAGAGCAATAAACAAGATCACAGTGAAATATTAGTTTCCCTTGCCTAGGATGGATGATATAATGGACTATTTGAGTGGAGAAAAATACTTTACAAAGATAGATTTGAAGAGTGGGTATCATCAGATTAGGATCAGAGAAGAAGATGGGAGAAAAACAACATTTAAGACAAATGAAGGATTGTCTGAATGCTTGGTGATTCCTTTTGGGTTAAAACTAATGCACCTAGTACTTTCATGAGGTTGATGAATGAGGTATTGAAGAAATTCTTGGGTAAGTTTGTTATTGTGTATTTGGATGACATTCTATTTTTCAGTAAGATAAAAGAGGAGCATTTGTTGCATTTGAGACAAGTTTTGTAGAGGTTGAGAGAAGAGAAGTTGTTGATAAATCTTAAGAAGTGTACTTTCATGAAGGAAGGGTTACTCTATTTGGGATTTATGATATCTGCTGATGGACTAAAGATGGACCCTGAGAAAGTGAAAGAAATTGTTGAGTGGGCTACACTAGAAAGAATTGGAGAGGTACGATCATTTCATGGATTGGTTAGTTTCTACCAAAAGTTTATTAGAGATTTCAGTTTAGTTTGTAACCCTATGACTAAGACCATGAGAGGAGATAAGAAGGAATTCAGGTGGACCACTGGAGAAATTTTTTTTTTTGAGTTATTGAAACAGAAAGTGACTGAGCAGCCTGTGTTAGCTTTACTGGATTTCAACAAAGTATTTCAAGTTGATTGTGATGCAAGTGCAATAGCAATACGAGCAGTCTTGATTCAAGAAGGGAGAGCAATAGATTATTTCAGTGAGAAGTTGAATGATGCTAGGAAAAGATATTCATTATATGATTAGGAATTATATGTCATAGTTCAAGCCTTGAAGAAGTGGAGACATTACTTGTTGCCTAAGGCATTTGTGTTGTATATAGATCATCAAGCTTTGCAGTATTTGAACAGTTAGAGTAAGTTGAGTCAGAGACATATGAGATGGGTAGAATCTTTGAAGAGTTACACCTTTGTGTTGAAGCATAGAAGTGGGAAATCTAAAAAATTTACTAATGCATTGGGTAGGAGAAGGAATTTACTGATAGAGATGAGAGTGACAGTATTAGGATTTGAAGAGTTGAAGACATTATATGATGATGACCTAGATTTTGGAGAACCTTTGAAATCATGTAGAGAACTAGTTATGGAAGATAGGAGTAAGCAATTGGATTATTTCATTCAGGATGAGATGTTGTTCAGAGGACTTGAGTTGTGCATACCTAAGAGTTCTATGCGGGAGAATCTGATTAAGGAGAAACATAGTCGAGGATTAGCTGGACACTTTGGTGTTGACAAAATAGTAGCCTTGGTGAGTGAGCAATACTTTTGGCCCCAGACACATAAGGATGTTGGGAAATATATGCAAATTTATAGAGTTTGTCAAGTTGCAAAAGGGAGTAGTCAGAATGTGGGATTGTATAAACCTTTGATAGTACTGGTAAGAACTTGGGAGGATATAAGCATGGATTTCATACTAGGGTTACCTAAAACTTAGAGAGAGAATGATTCTATATTTGTGGTGGTGGATAGATTCTCTAAGATGGCTCATTTCATACCTTCTAGGAAGACATCAGATGCAATGCATGTAATAGACCTATTTTTCAAGGAAGTAGTTGGATTGCATGGGTTACCTAAGAGCATAGTTTCAGACAGAGACACTAAGTTTGTTTGTTACTTTTGGAGAACACTTCGAAGAACAAAATTGGAATTTAGTTCTACTTTTCACCCATAGACAGATAGACAGATAGAAGTAGTAAATTGGAGCTTGGAAAATTACTAAGATGTTTAGTTGGAGATAAAACAGGAAGTTGGCATTTGATTTTAGCACAAACAGAGTTTTCCTACAACAATTCAATGAATAGGAGTACTGGAAAAACACCTTTTGAGATAGTTACTGGAGTGCATCCTAGATGTATATCAGAATTAAGGGATATTAGCAGTGAAGACTAGAGAATTTCAAAAGTAGAATACTTTGCAAATCACATGGCCGCCTTGCATATTTAGTTTAAGCAACATTTGGAGGACACGAACATCAAGTATAAGGAGAAGGCAAATGAGAAGTGGAGACATAAGAAATTTGAAGTTGGTGATGAAGTGACGGTGTATCTGAGAAAAGAAAGAT
Organism: Cryptomeria japonica; assembly: GCF_030272615.1. Lineage (NCBI taxonomy): Eukaryota > Viridiplantae > Streptophyta > Pinopsida > Cupressales > Cupressaceae > Cryptomeria > Cryptomeria japonica. Next base: position 18,287 of record NW_026728851.1, on the reverse strand, counting down.
TCCCGGTTGGAACCTATCACAAATTGAAGATGAAGAAGTTTGGACCCTATAAGATCTTGAGGAAATTTAGTTCTGAAAATGTATATGAAGTGGAGTTTCTGGATGACTTGAACATATCACCTATATTCAATATTGCAGACCTTCATGAGTATCATGAACTAGAGTCCAGTGAAGACAGTATATCAAACTTGGAGAAACAGTTGCCCTGAAAGGAACCAGATCAGATTGAGGATATTTGGATAGTACGATTGGGTGTAGTACCCAGAGCAGTCAATATAAGGAGTACCTAGTGAAGTGGATGGGTAGACTAGTTAAAGATTCATCTTGGATTTCTTAGGCAGAGGTAGACCGCCTTGGTTTTCCTCTAACCCCAACAAAGTGAGAGACTCAATTTTTTTTTAACAACCCGGATGTCTGATGTAGGAGCATTCCTAGTTCATGGAAATCTCGCATCAACCAAAAAAAAATTCTTTTTGTTTTGTTTTATGTTTGCAGTTTCAACATTTCTTTTTGTGTGTAGAAGTTTTGGCTAACCAGACCCTATGGAGTTGGATTCTACTTGAATACTTGATCATCTTTCTTATTTCCAGACCGCGTTGCATTAGATTTTCACTGATCCTTTACCCTCTCATACCTTTAATGTGATTGAGACTGATCATACCTCTTTCTCTCCCTCTGATTTCATTACCACGGCTCCAAATTTGGTTAATATGGTAAAGAAACAAGAAACACCTAAGGATCCATGTATCACATTTGATCATTGTGAGACCATTAAAGCACCTGATGGCCCTTTATACATAGTTGTGAAGATTCAAGACAAACCTTGTTGTGGTGTGCTTATTGATCCCTCTTGTATGGTTAATGTCATCACTAAGGAATATCTTTATACTTTTCATTTGCATAAACCGATCTATGATGACACTAATATGGTCATTAAGTTATTTAATGGATTTTCTTGTCCTACCATTGGTTCTATCACATTCCCTATTGAGGCTCACACTAAATCTATGGATGTCAATTTTGTTATCATTCCTTCATCTAAACAATTTAATGTGAAGTTAGGCTATCATTGGCTATCTTATAAGAAGGCTATTTCTTCTTCAATCCATAAGTGTTTGAATTTTCCCCACAATGGAGAAATTATAATTGTTAACCTTATCTTATTTCGACCAATCGAAAGAAGCCCATGTATTCCTATTGATTACTTTTGGCCTCAATAGTTTCAATCTCTTCCACCAAGAAGAGATTCTCTCTTTCAATCTTATCAAAAATGGAAGAAAGATATGATCTTATCCTTAAGCCAACCTATGACTCTAAAACTTGATATCCCCATCATTCTTGAAGGTGAAATTCTTCCCTTAATAGATATAACTAATCTTCCTCCTAAGGAAGATTCTCAACCTATTCCTATGGATGAAACTATGCCTTCTCCTAAGAAGAACTATAATATTCCTCCTAAGGTTAGACCTATACCTCATCCTTATGATGGACTTGGTCTCCTTCCTACACCAAATATTCCTCCTTTATATGGTGCAGTTCCACCTCCTTGCTCTTATAGAGAGAAGAGACTCGCCTCTCCTCTTGTCCAACCTAAAAGACCTCAACCTAAACCTCCAACTACCAAAGATGAGAATATTCCTCCTCCAATAAATATTCCTCCTTCAACAAATATTCCTCCTTCTTCTCAGCCTTCCACTAAGACTCGATGGAATCGTTGTGCAAGAGAATGTCTACGAAAGCATCATGCTCGAGCTCATGAGTTGTTCCTCAAAATATTCAATCTCCCAAAAATCCATTAGTTGACATGATTCCCTTTTCTCCTAAGCAATATTTTGAACTTATATCTCCAACTCATAAGATGCAACAAACATGCTCATACCTCCTAAAACTTGCATTTTCTTGCACCCTGCACTGCCTGCTCTCACGTCCTATCCTGAATTAGGGAAAGACAGGGGTGTGGTGGCACTATCCCTACCCTATTTTGGGTCCCCTCCATTCAAATCCTACATTGGGCTTGTCAATCATGAGCGGGAAAAAGTTTTCCTATGTCGGACTAAGATGGAAAATCAGTTAAAACCCCTCATTGGCAAGTATATAAGGATCATTTTCCCCTCCTATTTATAACAAGTAATTTGATGATCAACCAAATTGGTCACAAGAGAAATCAAGCATTCAAGAATCCAAGCATTGAGCATTTCAAGTCTCCTTTCAAGGCTGGGTGTTGCATTCAAGTCAAGGATTAAACCATTGAAGAGGAGATCTCTTTCAACATTAAAAGCATTCAACTTCATATATCCTTTCAAACAACAATATTTCCTCTCTTTTCTATGTGTAGGTTATAGGTGCACATATGTAATTGTAGGTTTAGACTTTATTTTCAGAGATTGAAAAACCCTTTTTCGACGCATGGATTTTTCAGAGGACCAAGTACACTTTCAACTTGGTCCTGATGACTTTTCCTCAAATTTGCAAGGGAGCTTCATCTCTCCATTTTACTGCTAATTCTAGGTGCACAATTTCATCCCGCATCTCCATCTCAAGTTATAATCATTTCTTTGTCATCGTCATACTTAGTCTCAAATTGCTTAATTCAACTTATCTATTTTAAAAGAGGGTTGCTTTACTTTCCAAATTCATTGTCAATTCACTAAGCATTCAATCTCTTTCCATTGAGATTGGATCTAGTGAATTCAATCCCCTCTTTTAAATGTAATGTGCGTGAGAGGTTGAAGAGAATCCTTTGTGAAACTTTCACTCCTTTCTTGAGGAGGGTAAAGCTTTCAACTTGATCTCCTCATCACCCCTTTCACACACATTACAACAATAAACACAACTTCATCTCCTTTTGATTAATCATCTATAACACCTTCATCTTCAGCATAATAATAGTTCTTCTGGTTCCTAAACTTCCGATTAAACCTATAAGGCTTATCATACTTTTCATGCTTTTGATATCTATCATTCCTATCATGCTATCAAACTTATCATGTTTGTCATACTTAGCCATTCTCTCTGGGCATCTAGAAGCAAAATGTCCCATCTTATTATAGGAAAAGCATTCCAAGGGAAAATTTTCATCATACTCATCGACACCTTTAGGAAATCTCCAAGCAATTAGTGCTTCAATCTCATCAAGATCTCTTTCTTTCTCTACTATCTCTCTTCTTTGTCTTCATATCTAGATATCCTCCACTCATCATGATCATATTTGTGCTTACCGAATACCAATGTTGATGCTTTGAATGTTGTCTCAAACTTTCCATGTGATTCTCCAAATTTGCTCAGCTCAAATGCAACAAGTTTTCCAACCAACACATCTCTTGTCACAATAGTTACACTCTGGATCTCATCAATAGTGGCAACCATATGTTTATAAGAAGGAGGCAAAGATCTCAACACCTTAGCAACAATCTCATCTTCTTCAATCTTTCCACTGGCAGATCTGATGCCAAGGACAAGCTCATTCACCTTAGCCATGTATCAATGTATGTTCTCATCATCTCCCATCTTCAATGTCTCATACTTTCCTTTTAAACTCTCCAACTTAGCAACTTTCACTTGACTATCACCTTCATACAAGATTTCAAGCTTCACCTAGATCTCATATGCAGTCTGAATTTCCATAACATTTGTCAATTCAAAATCAGTCAGGGCACTAAGCAATGCTTCCTTCTTTTTGATGTTATATTCAACTTCCTTAACCTCATCAAGAGTGGATGGTCCATTTTGAGGAACAACATAGGCATCTTAGTAATCTTCCAATAATCTTCTTCAAGACATTTCAAATGCACCTCCATCAGCCTCTTCAACACAATATAGTTGCTTCCATCAAACCTTAGATAGTCCTTCTTGAAAAGATTACCTTGATCTACCATCTCAGATCTCCTCAAGCGATTAAGCTTCTATTGGAGGACCTAGCTCTGATACCAATTGCTAGCAGCAATCAAGAAGGGAGATAAAGATGAGGGGGGGGGTAACTCAGACTTCACGAGATACAGATAATTAAACTCCAAAACATAAACTGATAAACTACGACAACAAATAGATAAGAAAATCAACAACACAACACACAACACCAAGATTTTGAAGTCGAAAACTCAGTCAAGGGAAAAACCACGATGAGAACCTACCCACAGTAAGATGATACTCTACAGTAGTATGTGAAAATATTATAATGGGGAATGTACATGCATTGAGGCACACTGCCTAGAGATCACTACTCAAAATATACATACTTGGAAGGCTACAACCCTGAAAGAAGTTTCACTGTCTTACAATATGATTCAAACTACAATCTAGAAGGAATAAACTACAATGATAGCATCTACAAATGCCTGATGATAGTTCTAGTTAAGCACAATTGTCTGCTCTGCAACACCAATCTCACCATAATACTTCATTGAATGATAATTATCTTGTTTTCACAATCACCTCTCTCTGATAATGCAGACATATACTGAAACCTAAATTACATAAGCATCTCACCTATATATACAATTTATCAACCTTGATGACAAGGTCAGCTAAAACCTCAACCTTTAACTTAGAATTATAACAAATTACATTGCACGATACAAAGATCAACCATCAGAACAATATTATGATTTACGTTACATAGAATGGTGTAATAACCTAAAAAATGGTCACCTAAACCATGGGCCCCTAATCTCGACTACATCACCAAGGTCCTAACCAAAGGCAAATTAAATCCACCTTGAGCACCTGATTAATTAATTCTCAGTCATCAATGTCACATGGCAAATAAATCACTCAATATTTATTTAATTAATTAATCATTCCAAGTAAATCATTTTTATCAATTATCCTATTTATTTAATTAAATATCCTAGCATATTTAATTAATAAATCAATTTGCCATTAAATCATAAAAAAGGAATTAATTTAGAAAATAATTTAAAATTGAGAAAAGAAATCAAATGGAATTAAATTGAAAAATCTCAGAAAAGCAATTAAATCAATTAAATCAATTAAAAATCAAAATTGAATATCAAAATATAAAATACGAAATAAATCAGTTTTTTCTAATTTTATCTTAAAATTAGTTCAATTTTATTTAAAGCTGAGAAAAGAAGCCAATCACATCAATTCACCTAGATTGTGCTTCCTCTTGGAGAATATTTGCTACTCATCGTTGATCAATCTTGATCGTTTGTCTCTCTCTGGATTTTCTAAAAATTCAGGTCCTCATCTCTCATAAAAAGAACTAGGAGATTATTGTTATTATGTTGTTTTTGTTCTAGGCTTATTGAGATTTGTGCATTGAGATATTACATATTAGCTATTGCATATTTGTTAAATCATCTAGCTTAATGTTCATTCATATTTCTTAAATCATGTTAGATTAATGATGATTATCTAGCTTAATCTTACATCCATCTAGCTCAATTTTATACTCATATAGATTAAATCCTTCATTTAGGTGTCATCTAGTCACTGGTGTTGCATATGGAAATCTGAGAGAAAAACTAAAATCACATCTACTAGAAGGCAATAGGTCACTTTGTAATGGTTTATTGTTCACTACTAATTGTTGATTTACTAACCATACATCTAATGACTTAATTGAAGTGTTGTGTATAGAGATACAAATCCACTTTTCACACACATTTTTTGGCACCCACTATGGGGCTCGAGAATTTCATTTTTGGCCTTGCAAAATCCTTATTTTATTTTCATGTTTTTCATCCGTACAGGCTCTGCAAAAGGTCATATGAGTTTTTGTGCAATACAAGATGACTTTTTGGAATACTTGTTCTGCTCTATGGGAATTATCATACGAGTTCCTAGTTTGTCATCTTATTTTGGGGTTTACTCGTTTGTCCTGGTGAGAATACTCGTTCTGCCCTATGAGAATTGTCGTACGAATTTATGAGTTTCTCATTCTATAAATAGTATCTTCTTAGGGTTTTCTTGACTTGACTTTGAGTTTCATTGCTGCTGACCCTGAATTGTCTTCTATATGTCTGAGATTTTCATAGCCTAACTCATTTTTGGTAGAATGCTTGTCAAATAATTTATCAAATCAAACTCATGCATGTCAAAGAATCGAAAAGAACATTACTACTGATGCATTGGTTTTGCAGGTTGCCTAAGGAGAATCGACCAAACATCGTGTATTATTTAAATTCATTTTTAGGCACTTAAATTGTTGTTTGGTTAATGAATAAATCTGTCTTTTGTGTTTGAAGAAAGATCTAAGAGGTAGGAAAGTATTCTCTTGTCTTCACTAACTATCATAAATCCAGACCCTCAAAGCCTTTTCCAAGTTTGAGATTTATGTACCTTTTAGCGGGCCTGTCACAGTGGGAAAAAGTAATCACCCTATGAGAATGACCCAAGTGAGTACAACTAAACCCAAGCATTCCAACCCACTATAATAAATAGGCCTTGCAGGATTAAAGTCTTGGGGGACAAGATTATTTGAGTTTTCTCTTTTTAGATCGGTCATATCGGGCATTTTGTAGGGCCTTGCGGTCTCAATCATGCTTGCGTGACTACAACTTGTTTTGCTACCTTGTCGCGCTATAGGCCTCAATCGTGCTTGCACGACTTCAAGGGGTAATTTCAAACGAAAATCCTTACTACAAACTTTAAAATAGCAGCTACTCAATTCACCTCTGAAATGAGGATAATCTTTGTGCAAGAGAGATAGTAACTCTTCCAAGATACTTGCCATTTCGTGCCCCCATTAGTGTTTGGAGTTGGCTAATACGGCATTGAGAATCCATTGCATGAGACTCAGCAATTGGGTGTGTACCTGAGTCTGCAAGAAAAAGGTTTTCTCCCTCGTCCAATTTCCTTAGAATTAGTGTGTTGTGTTTGATGTCACTTTGGATCTTATCTGTTTGTTGTGTTTTTGGTCTAAAGCTAAAATTGAAAATCTAAAAAAAACTGGAAAAACTCAAAAACACGAAAAAATTAAATCAAAATTCAATGATCAAAAAAATCAGTCTCTTTGTCAAAAATAATTGTCTCTAAGCATAATAGTCGTATGAGCTTCCTAATTTGTTGTATGAGATTCCTAATTCATCCTATGAGTTGACTACATTGTCTTTGAGTCTTCTAGTTTGCCCTTTTGGCTTATTTAAATTGTCATTCTAGTCTCAAAAGATTGTCATCTGAGCTTATAAAGTCTATCATAGGAGTTGTTCTAGTATGTGACGAGTTGTCGTCGGGCAAGCATTAAACTATTAGTCGAGTATAGGCAACAACTTGTATGAGAAACTGTCTATGTCATTTGGAACCTATTAAATTGGCGTCTAAGTCAATATCCTCTGTTGTACAAAACTCTGATTTTGTCAGTCTAGAACTTGTCGGTTGGCGTACTTTTCCAGAACTATCATACTTGCCTAATCAGTCCACAGTGAGAGTAAATATGGTCATCGTAATCTTGAGCATAAACAACCTTGATTATGTACCTTTGTCATTGTGTTGCACAACTTTGTCGATTATCTCCCAACTAGTTAAAATCAATCAATTATCAAACTTATCAATCGCTTATCAAAATTAATCAACCTAGGTTTCTTAGATGATTCTTGAAACCAAACTGAGTCTTAGTCACCTCTCTCAATTACTACATTAAAATGTGTAACTAGCTTTGATTTAATCTTGACATCTGCATCACATCTCGCTACTGGTCACGTTAGTTGTAAATGCTTATTCGAACCAAAAGCTCTTCTAAAAATTTTGACAAAAGTAAGAAGCCCATGACTACCTTGGCTCAACAAATTCAAGATCTCAAGATAGAAATATATGACATTCAAGCCCAACAAAATGATTCAATGACTCCTCTTGAAATAAAATTTCATGATATCAAGAACACTAGACTTCAAGAAATGCTAAAACAATTACATAAGGTGGAACAAAAATTAATTGAAAATCCAAAGCCAAATCTCATGGTAGATCACAAAACATCTTCACCAAGACAAAAAGACATCTATCCCCTAGATAGACGATTTACACCTTTGGGACAATATGTTAAGTCAACTTTGGAAGATCTTGTTAAGCACAACCTTATCATATTGCCCAACAAGACCACATGGGGGTGTGAATTCTTGAGTAATTATTGTGCATATCATAGGAATAACAAACATAAGACTTCAATGTGCATGGAATTAAAACATAAAATTCAAGACCTCCTTGATGATGGTGTTATTAAAATTGAAGATCATAATAATTCACCTAAGGAGAAACCAAATGTCAATGCCAAGCATGATCAAAATTATGAACTAGTGTCTAGAAATGGCCCACATGTAGCCTCCATCTCTTCCATGATGCCTCCATCTCCTAAGGCTTCTCAACAACAATCCATACCATATCCCTCAAATAATGAATCTATTGATGAAACTTCTCATGTTGACCCTCAAGGGCTATCTCAAAGGCCATCCCATTCAATGGTTGAAAAGGATCTTACCTCCTTAGAATCCCATGATGATTCCATTATACCTTTCCATTTCTTCCAAGATGATCCCCTTCCATCTCAAGAGAAAAGCATCCTTCCTAAGCAAGATCATGATGCCTCTTCCACCTTTTCAAATGATCCTATTCAAAATGAAGAGTCAAACACCCTTCCTACTCTATCCAATGGTCCTCTTCCATGTCAAGATCAAAGTATACCTTCATCTCCTTGTCATAATCCTCCATGTTCACCTCAAGGATCCATCATGCCTACAAAGCCCTCTCATGGTCCTACAAGTCAAAATATTTATAAACGCAAAGGGGTAGACACTCACAAGAAAGAACCTCTCCATATTAAAGAAAATATTAAGGGTCATGGCCTCAGTGACATTCCTCAAGATGTTGGTATCCAGGATATCAAACCAAAATCCAAATACATGCCTTCCTCTTCATCTCTTCCATCCATTTTAGGACCCCATATCCCTCCATCTCTTATGCAGGATCAACAAAGGAATACATCTTCATGAACCTTCCATCCTTCTAAATGGACACAAAGGCTCACTAAGAAAAGAAAAAAAAAGAAAAATCAAAAGTTATGTGGGTTCCTAAGGCACTTGTAGAAGCAATGTGTTCCAAGGAACTACAAAAGCATGAAAAATAAAAAACCATATGGATCCCTAAGTGGCTCCTTGAAGCACAACAGTCTAAAAAAATATCCAAATTAACATCCAAAATTGTTGTTCCTCCATCCCAACCTTCCAAATCTACTCCTCCATCATCTCCTTCATCCATTTTGGATCCTTATGTCCCAAAATCCGAGATCCACTTTTCCTTCAACACACCACACCTCAAGATGTGTTCCAGTGATGATCCTGCCAACATTTCAATTCACTCATGTACCAAACTTTCAATATATGGTCCATTATCCAAAATCTCTTTTTCATCCTTCCATCCCCCTTATCCAATCCTATGCATGATTCTTTACCCTAGTTTGATCACAAATCCAAAAAACTAAGGAAATCAACATTGGAAATGTTGAACATGTACACTTATCTGAGTCCTTCTTGGAAAGACATCTTTATCTAACTCTTCAAACAAAGACCAAATGAACTACCTACACAAAAATCCCTGAACCTATGAACAACATGCAACTTAAATGATAATACATCTAATGGATGGGTTAGTTTAAAGTTTTTCTTTTTGCATTACATATCATTTTACTCAAAGCACTACATCGCATATTGTTTCTTTCCTAAATGCATTGCATTCACAAAAATCTCTACATTTTCATATAAAAACATTAATAAAACAAGGCAAATGTCCAATTTTATCATTCATTTGCATTCAAGAGAAACAAGGGTCATCTCCTTTCTTAGATATTCAAACATAAAGTCTTCAAGATCCTAAGGTCATTCATTTCCAACATTACCTTGTGACAATGCTTTACTTGTGGTTAGGTAGTGATTTCACTATTTGAGACTTGTTAACCGAAAATCTATTAATTGTTATATCTTAAACACATTAGTAGAATCTCTAATTCATTCGACACCTAGTTGATCATATGACTAGTGAAAAGTCTAACATTCTGCTTCACCACTGCTATAATTGTCACACCGAAGTAGGTTTCACTACTTACAAGTCAAGGCAAGAAAATAAAAAAAGAGTGACAAAAAGAACAATAATATATAGCTGAAATATCACACATACAAGTGCGACAAAAAGCTTGACTATGGGAACATGCGAGCAACTCCATCAGGACTATGAACGCTTGCCAGCAATGGAGCAATATTTAAGAAATTGTTGTCTATAACCTTGTCAGAGCCCTAAAATCTTGCTGGCAACGAGGCTCTATTCAAGATGCTTTTGAAGTTAGAGTAATTCATGTAGCTAGTCATATAGGATGCTATAGAGCTTTAGTGATCACAAGAGAAAGAATTAACTCATTTGCACGCACATGGGCAAATGAAGGTCAAAGTTTCAAGAAAAAATGGGGAAGTTTTCCATGTCTCCATTTGTAAATCCTAGTCAATAAGTATGTTAATTTGGATGTTCCAAGGGACCTTAAAGATTGATTGACTACTTATCTATGAAATGTTTTGTACCTCCAATTCAATTGGTGTATTACAAAGTGATAAACAAAAATAGTCATCCTTGTTCGCATAGGAAATGCATCTCCATCGTGCATATTGCATTAACATAGGTCATATCAAAAAAATTATCTCCACATGCATTATGCAGATCAACATGTCATATAGGTCTACATACTAGGGGCATAGCTAATAAAAAATCATAAAAATCATAAAATGTCTTGAACAAAATCCTAAAAATAAAAAACTCGCAAAATCCTAAAAAATTAAAAACTGAAAAAATCAAAGCAAGAAAGCATAAACCATCCATCAAACCAAATCAAAAATAGACAAACTCTTTGAAGCCAAACATTCCTATCAATGATCACAAAAATCAAAATAATGATATAGATCTATATGGCTGCTAGATTTCATCCAAGTTAGTGTTATCACTTGTACTGAAGTGCTACATCTTTGCTTTATCCTTTAGTCGCTTTCGTGACACCTTGGTTCTTCTTGGAACCCTCATGGCTTGAAATTGATCAATGCCATAGTCTTAGGGAACTCAACTGATCAATTTACATGTCCTATGCAGTCCCACCAAGTCATCTTTTTGTCGGTAGTACCAGGTCATCCAATCTGAGTCAGTCACCTATCTCCTATCCACTACTGATTTTTACCACTAAATAAACACACAAAGCAAGAACACTGAAAATAATCATTGAAAATTGTTTGAGCTCTGACTGCAATTTTCTTTGAATGTTGTCTTTTAACTTGATTTTCAATTATTATTCCCTTTGAGTAACTCGAGGAAGTCTATCTTGACTAAGAGGAGCAAGGAATTGGGGCATAATACTTTTCTTTGTTTTCTGCTTGTAGGAATAATTCTGATGATCTGAAAACATCTCATAAGCTGGATGTCTGTGATAAGTGCCTTCACATCAAGGTGAAATTGCCACACATACCTTGACTCTATTTATTTGTATGCTATAGGGAGGTTGGAATCATTTCCTTGTCTCTTTCGAATAAATTTCTTTATTAAGCAATCTGGATACATGCTTAATTTGTCCTAGGATATGAACGATACAAGGGTCATTACAAACACGATAATCAATATTACATATAACAAGGAAGGAACTATGCTTTGCCTGGTATGTTTGCACACAGGTAACATTCAGGTCATCCTAGCTCTTTATGCCTTGGTGCTTATGTTGGCTTGCTATATTAAAAATGACATGACATTTTGGTCATCCTGGCTCTTTGTGCCTTGATGTTTATGTTTATTTCTGACATTCCAGTGATGATTAAAAGGAAATTAAAATCTAGTGACTTAGTCCTAGTTTCCATATGCATTCATTTGCATTCATACTATTGCATGAAAAACAACAAAAGTATATGATTTTACATCCTTAGGTCATCATTATTATCATTTAATGCATATGAAAAAGAAACAAAAATATTCATATTCATCTGCATTACATACATTCATACTGAAAAGAAAATGCATTCATATAGAACAAAAGCATATAGAAAGACATCTCACAAAACATCTCATGTAGGTCAACACAAGAACAATAAGATCAAATCATGGACTCGTATATATATCTCATCAAAATATCAATGTCAGAGGGTAAAAATGACATCACCTGTCATCTATAATGTCTATCGGAGCAAGAAATACATCGAGTACAAAAGAATGGGGTGTACAAAATAACACAGAACATCAAAGTCTAACTATGAACCTCTCCCTCATTGCTTGGTGGTGGACGAGGTGTCTGTTGAGGATAAAACTATTTGGGTTCCTGTGCTCCCTCAGATTACGCCATGTATTGGGAATATGGCACCACCTATCTGTCTGCTGGCAATTGTGCACTGTATGCTGCCACATAATATGTTGTGTGAGTCTAGTCTGGTAAAGGACCTCACACTAAGAAGAAACTATCTCTACTCTCAATATTTGAAACTCTTGGTCCCTCTATGCTCTCACTCTCTGCATCTCCTAGTCTCGCTTTGTCCTTAGGCTCTATAGTTGTCACTCCTGCTCTCCGATATGTGCATGTACCACTACCACCTGTGTCTGCAAACCATGCATCTTCCCCCTCAAGTTATAGATCATCTCTCTAGGTGTATGTACTCCTTCTCCAGCCTCATCATCTCCACCTCCCTGCTCCTCTCTCCTCCACCGTACTTGCCTAGAAGCATCATCTTTTCTAGGTCCCGTTGCCTCACCCATTTCTACATCTACTATAGCCTCTACTCCCCTATCACCACCTGCATCTCCACCAACTGCTCCCAAGGATCCACCCTCTCCCCTCCATTGCTATCAACCTTCCACAGGTGTTCTGCTGCTACTCGCACCTGGATCTCCTCCTGCCCTCCTAGGTGTCATCTCTCCCTAAGCTCATGCATACACCTCCTCAACCTCATCTATACAAGGCACATGCTCTCTAGGATCTATAAATTGAGGAAAGGAGTGTCTCTGAAACCAATCTCTATACTGGGACAATACCTTTGCATCCTCAACATCCTCCAAGTACTCCCATCTCTGTGGTTGTAAGCTCGCTAACTCCTGCATGGTCAAGGCATATGAGAGTCTAGGTGCCCATCCTTGTCTCTCCTCATCCCCAAATCTATCATAAGTTGTAAACTCCTAGGATATACTTTGTGGTCTCCCATACTGCCTCAAAACCCTAGACACTATAAAACACTCAATAATAGTAGACAATCTGCCCATGAGAGGTCTAGTCATAAACATATCTCTCTATTGTATCCTCCAATCATCCCAAAGCTCTAGACCCCTATATGGTCTCCATACTACAACTATCAAGTCATCTAACTGCCTCCTCCAAAAATTAGTCTTGTCTAGGTGGGGTTGTGTGATATAGCCTAAATATCGATATACAATAGGCTGATGTGCCTCCCTCGAATCATCCACAATAGGTCTGCAAACTGGGATATGCTCTGATGCCCATATCTGTAAAACTAGAAAACCTACCGCCATACTCTTCGCCCCTTTATAGATGATCTCATGCATCTCATGATACATATATATGAGTAAGCATGAACCCCAACCTAATCTAATTGGATGAGTAAGCAATCTCTCTAGAATTCTACCCCATCCACATAAGAATCCCTATTATCCTCTATCAGGCATAACGAAACAACCAATCATGCTAGCCAAAACACAAGCAAGAGGGTACTGTGCACCATACCTACTCAATAAATCGTCCCAACTGATAGAACAATCAAGGATAGTGTCATCATGGAAAATGCATCTAAGAGCCTCAATGCCCAATTGTGGAGTTGAATCATAATCTATCTTATCTCCAGCAAAAGGAATCCTCAAAATCCTGTAAATATCCTTAGGAGTGATTGTCATCTCTCCAGTCGACAAATAAAATGTGTTATGCTCAGAATGGAAACACTCAACCAATGTACTCAACAAACTGTGATTCACACGAATATCGGGCATCTGTAATAAGTATCCGAATCTGCACAACCCAATGTGACCTCTTTGTGCGTCTGATAAGTCATGCACTAAACTCATAATAGGAGGATATGTACATCTGAACTGTATATCTGGCAACTGAACCTGCAAAATTGAACGAAAAAATCATCAGTACGCGATCAAATTTGCGCTAAAAATGTGTTAAACATGCTAAAGAATCCAATTTTACAACTTTGAAAATCCAAATTTGTTATTTTGGTCCTTAAAAACAAACATTGTTTTCCATACGTGTGAGTACAGTCAAGCAGCAACTCATATGACAAAACATTACGAGCCGAATGAGTAAACACTCTCATATGACAATTAGTAACATGTAGAACGATTAAATGGTCTATGAAGAACATCCTCATATGATATAAGGGTAGACATCATATGACAAGTTACCCTATATGATCATACGACGAAACACAAATTGTTAGATACTTATACGAGAAACAATATTGAACCAAACAATAAAATGACACATGCCAACTTAACACGAAATTAAAAATGATAAATTTAACAAAAAAATCCAAAAATGGGCAATGTACAAGGCTTGAGATTGATCAGTTACTATTGGGGGATAGTCTTGAGGTTGATTATATTGTCTTTGATGCTCGAATCGATGCTCTTGAATAGGAATTACCATTTTTCTTTGCAAGAGGACTTTCAAAATTTTGAACTTTGAGAAGTAAAAATGAATTGACAAAGACACATTGAACCCCTTATATAGCCAAAACCCTAATTTTCAAACTTGCTCTGATGGACATAAAATTTGTACTCTAATCTAAATCGACTGTCCTAAGTTCATTTTCAGGATTGAAATTGAAATCTAACATCAATTTTCTAGTCAAAATTTCACAATGTTGACCACTTAGCACTTTCATCCTCAAGTCAATTTTTGAATCATTTTGTGCTCAAATCAATTCTGATCTCAAATTAATTACTGCATCAATCTCTATGCTCAAATTATCATCAATAAAAAAAAATTAAACGAAATTTCTTATAATCATTGTAACCTCGCCATATTTCAATTTCACTCCTAAGGGGGCATCATCATTGCATCATCAAAAGTCAAGATTTTTTTTTTCAAATCTTCATCTAAGTAGAGTGGAATTTTTTTTTAATCAAAGATTAATCAAACAAAACCCTATTTTTCTTCAAAATTGAATAAATCTCTAGGGTCATATTAGTTTCATCACACCAAATCAAGATGATATTATCTTCATCTGAATCACTCTCTTAACAGTAATCAGTTTCATAGCATTTCATCCAGCTAGTTATTCATTTAAACTTAAACAAGGGTTTAAAGAGTCCTTTTAGTAGTGATCACACACTCAATCCAAATAGGTGTTTAGTTTCATTGCATCAAATCAAGATAGACATTTTCTCTAATTGGTTCTTGTTCAATCAAGTTTGGAATCTATTTTGTCTCTTTGCTCAATCTAGTTAAATCAAGTTCTAGATCGATACTCATTTATTGATCAATCAAGTTCAAGATCGGTACTCGCTCTTTGTCGGTCCTAGGTAAATCAAGTTCAAGATCGATGTTGCTTTAATCAACCTATTCAACTTCATCGCTTCAAATCAAGCTAAACATCTCACTCTTCATCAGTTTGTGATCCATCAAGTTCAGAACTAATAATTTGTTTGACATTAAATTTTCCTTGAATCAATGCACTACTCGTACATGAATTAAAAGAGGGGCAAATGTAATACCCTAAAAATGGTCACCTAGGCCCCTAATCTCGACTACATTACCAAGGTCCTAACCAAAGGCAAATTAAATCAACCTTGAGCACCTAATTAATTAATTCTCAGTCATCAATGTCACATGGCAAATAAATCACTCAATATTAATTAAATATTAATTTAATTAATTAATCTTTCTAAGTAAATCATTTTAATCAATTATCCTATTTATTCAATTAAATATCCTAGCATATTTAATTAATAAATCAATTTGCCATTAAATCATCAAAAAAGAATTAATTTGGAAAAAAGGAATTGAGTTGGAAAAGAATTTAAAATTGAGAAAATAAGTCAAATGGAATTAAATTGAAAAATCTCAGAAAAGCAATTAAATGAATTAAATCAATTATAAATCAAAATTGAATATCAAAATATAAACTATGAAATAAATCAGTTTTTTTGATTTTATCTTAAAATTAGTTTGATTTTCTTTAAAGCTAAGAAAAGAAGCCAATCACATCAATTCAACTGGATTGTGCTTCCTCTTGGAGAATCTCTACCACTCATCGTTGATTGATCTTGACCATTGGTCTCTCTCTAGATTTTCTATAAATTTAGGCCGCATCTCTCATAATTTTTTTTTTGAGGTTATTGTTATTATGTTGTGTTTTCTCTAGGCTTATTGAGATTTGTGCATTGAGATATTACATATTAGTTATTGCATATTTGTTAAATCATCTAGCTTAATGTTCATTCATATTGCTTAAATCATGTTAGATTAATCATGCATATCTAGCTTAATCTTACATCCATCTAGCTCAATTTCATACTCATGTAGATTAAATCCTTCATTTAGGTGTCATCTAGTCACTGGTGTTGCATATGGAAGTCTTAGAGAAAAAATAAACTCACATCTACTAGAAGGCAATAGGTCACTTTGTAATAGTTTATTATTCATTACTGATTATTGATTGACTAACAGTGCATCTAATGACTTAATTGAAGTGTTGTGTATTCAGATACAAATACAGAGATACAAATCAACTATTCACACACACATGTGGACCTAATTTAAACTCCCAAATGTACAACGCCACCATAAATCATGCTAAGATCAACCGCAACATGCTACACCACAAGAAAATCACATAAAACAAAAATCATCACTGGTTTATAGGATGGAAGCACCACCAAGCATGTTAGAATCATCTGGAACATTTGCACCGACAACTCTTTTCAAATCTTCATCAGTCAACATCTCAAAGCTCAAGAACACATCCAGTCAACAACTATCATGAGGAAAGATAACTTGTGGAGCACCAAATCAAGAACCATCTAAAATGAAGATACACAAGATAATCCCAAATAATAATCCAAAGTCTTAGCACAAGATTTGATCACACCAGAATATATCAGAGGAAATACTGGATTCTGCAAAATAGTGATCAGTGAAACCAAACTACAAAACTAGATCAAAAACTCTTCCCAAACTCACTTGAGTGGACCATAGGAATATATTGACATTAATGATAACAACATATCCTAGCGGAAAGAATGATCAAACAAATCCAACAAGAACACCATATTCACATGGAGAACCCAAGGAGGAAAAAAACACGACGAGAGTCAACTCGTGCATTATATTAACAATATTTAAATTTTTTTCAAGGTTCACTACCTAAGGAAGCTCATTGCTCATGAAAAAGACTTACAGTTGAGGATAAATTCCTCAAGGAATGATACAAAAGACCTACTAAGAAGACTCACTATATTTGAGTAGGATACATGAATGTTTGAACTATAATGAATAAGCCTTCAACAACACTGCATCCAGTAATCTCCCTTGAATGTAGTTGATCTTTACTCATTTCCTCAAGTGACCCTTTGACAATTCAACTCCAATACTTTCACCACACACCCTTACTACTTCAATTTCACATTTTCCATAGTCCATACTTCTTGTAAATGAAAATTATCTATATATATCCTCCATAACATCTCAAAACTCTAATAAGGTCATCCAAAACAAGGAGAAAATAATGATCCCATCAAGTCAGCCACAAAGACATAATTGGGGTGAAAGCAGTCCAAAATAGGAGATAGAGTGGACCTAAAAAATATTATTACATCTTTTAATGCAGCCAGAAGCAATACAAATGTTGGCACACACTCTCTCAAGTCGACAACATGGTAACATGTAGATGAA
Source organism: Cryptomeria japonica (assembly GCF_030272615.1). Classification (NCBI taxonomy): domain Eukaryota; kingdom Viridiplantae; phylum Streptophyta; class Pinopsida; order Cupressales; family Cupressaceae; genus Cryptomeria; species Cryptomeria japonica. Next base: position 418 of record NW_026728851.1, on the reverse strand, counting down.
ATGGGTAACACATAACCAGTTGGATCAAAACACATCCTATAAATGAATTCACTCAACACAGATTACCACAAGGAATAATAGGACCCAAAAACAACTCAACACAATCTCCAATGTTGGTGCAAATCCCCAAATCATAGAAATATCAAGAGAGCAAGCCTTGTCAGCCAAATAACTACAAGTTACTTAGAAAACGAATTCCAAAAAATATGCAACGAAAAGATTAATAAGCATTGTGTTGAATACGTAAATACATTCCTCGAACATCTAACAAAAATTTCATATACTTTTTCTCATATTGTCAAGACAAAACAAGCTAGCACAAATAAATTAATATATTCAAATGCTTAGATAACACAGTCATGAAATAGAAAAATGTCACACATTCTTTTAGAACACTCCAACACCTAAAAATTAATTA